>NW_020799091.1:126515869-126538650 GCF_003259725.1 Athene cunicularia
CCCCCCCCCAATAAACAGGTGGAATAGATGCTAGCTCAAAGAAAATTTCCCTCTTGAGTTTAGAGCAAATACTCCCAATGCCTTGGCATTCCTCAATGGGCGATAATTGAGACTCGAGCGGGGGGACTTCGCCCTGGCCTTCTGTCTGGAGCAGACGACACTTGAGAGGTGTCCCAGCTCAGGGGAGATGCTGGTCACAGCCCGCTGCGATCCAAGAGAGCTCTAAGGGTCTCTCTGGTGGTCACTGTTTATAGGGTCCAAGATAATTGACTTTTGTCAAATACTATCTGGTGCCTTCCAGCAGTTGCACAAGAATTTGAATAACATGCAACCCTGTTCTTGTTCCATCTGATCACATCCCAGGCACAGGTGTGCCAGGCCATCAGGAGATGATGGGCCATTTTAACCTTTTCCAAGCAATTGGGAGGGGCAGGAGCCAGGCTCCTCAAGGTTATCAGTCCTTATCTCCACAGACTGGTGTATGGCTGGGGGAACGTGGATGGAATCACACCTGGCACCAAGCAGCCCAACAAGGAGGGCAGGGAGCGGTAAGAATTGCACCACCACAGAGAACACGCATAGCTAAAGCTACTCCTCCTTTGAACTTTAAAATAGTCACACCTGAAGGAAGCTTCAGGCCCTTGCTAGCACTGGGAAAGATTTCTGGGTTTTTTTTAAAAAAAAAGAAGAACAAACCATGTTGAATATTGGCTCCAAAAATACAGCAGATAATGCAACATAGACTTCTATAGCACTTTAATTAGCACTTGACAATATAGACATTGGAAAATGCTTTCAGCAGTTTTTTGTCAGCCTTAAAATACCACTCCTGTGCCTGGATGGTCAACAGGTCCTAGGCACAGTGTCAGCATCCACGAAGCCCTTCATCACCACTCATTTCAGTGGCCTTCTTAGGATGTCTGTAAAGTCTTTTGCTTTGTTTTCTGCTGCCCTTGCAGAGGTCCAGGGTAAGACTGAGGTGAAAATCCTGGAAGGGGACATCCGTGATGTGTCGCTCCTGCACCGTGCCTGTCAGGGTGTCTCCCTCGTCATCCACACAGCTTCCATCATTGACACCTTGGGCCTTGTAGAGAAGCAGCTGCTCTGGGAAGTCAATGTAACAGGTGAGCAGGTGAATCATCTTTCTCAAACCCATGTGTCCTATGTCCTGATCATCATCTGCTTAGGAAAGGGAGTACCTGATCTCTTTTTCTGAGCCAGATTAACTGGGTTGTTCTGTGTCTTACACAGCCACACCTGTGAGGGCAAAGCATGCCTGTGTGCAGCCCTATGCATCTATGGCCCTTTCCACAGCCAGTGTGCACCACTATTCCACTGCAGAGCACTGCAGGATCATTCACTTTTATCATGCCCATACTGAGATCTGCACAGACTTCAGTGGGAAGAGCCATAATCCCACACTCAGTGGACCTTTCTGGAAGCAATTAACCTCTGAAATCCCAATGTGCACCTGAGAAATCGGTTCTCACTCTTCCTCCCCCTGTACTGTGTACGTTTTTTCGATTTTTACAAACACTGCAGACTTTGGCTGCAATTACAGCAAACTTGCATTGCTCACATGCAAGACCCTGTGGCTCTCTGCTTCCTATTCTTTTCCTTCCTCCCCTTCTCCTTTTCCTTCTACTTGCCATTATGTCTGTGTGTGCATGATTGCAGTTCAGAGGAGCAGGTGCTCTCCCACCTTGAACTTATAATCAAAAATCTCCCAACAAACTCAAGGCTGTGGGCAGGAGGGATTTCAGTGACTTCTCACTCAGTGATGGGATATCCCTTTCTACTAAGGAGCCCCTGTTTTTCATGAGAAGACCAGATGAAGGGGGAAGGTTTTGGCTTAGGAATGGCCTGTGTGGCATCAGCTGCCAGGAAGTTTAAATATGTTTCCAAAAAGAACAACTTCATCCCCCTCCCTGTTATTCCAAAACCTTCTCTGCCTTTCAGAGAACTGTTACTGCATGCATACTGACCTCCCTTGGCTTTGTGCTTGGGGAAGATTTGGGGAAGATGTCCTTATTTACGTGAATAGTTTTCCTGGTTCTCTGTTCCTCTCTGCCACAGATATAGGGCTGTTCCCGGACAAACAATGTACATACTTCTGCAGGCACCACTTTTACAAATATTGGCTGCTCACCAGTGTTCAGAGCAAGAGAGAATTCTCTGTAGTCGAGTTGTCCCTCACATGCACCTTAAAAACAGTGGGATGGCCTTTTGCTTGTTTTAGCCTGGCTCATTGCCTGTACATTCAGCTTCCAGACCCTTTAATTTCTGCTCAAAGCCACAAATTGTCAGTGACCACAAATTAGAGCCCAGTGGGCAGCTTCTTAGGTCCCTGACCAGGAGGGAAGAGCAGAAAAGCAAGCTCCTGTAAACCTCTGCACTGGGTAATATGAAAAATAAATATACAGGGTTGGTAGTTCAGAAAGAGTATTTGTAAAGTTCTCTATGACCATACTACTGCTACAATCCATTTTTCACAGCAGAATATGTTACCTAAATCCATAAGGAAAAACAAAAAAAAACAACAAAAAAAACCCCAAAATATTAAAATGTCCCAAAAGCAGAAAGCTCTCTAGCTCCGAGCTGGAGTCAGGGCTAGAGAGTTTATTTATGTCTGTCCCATTGTTCCTTTCAGCAGGTTTAGACTTAAGCACAAAATATCTGGGTTTTCATAAATCTTTCAGATTGCCCCCCAACAGATTTGGCCTGTGGGTGAAAGAAGCCCACTGGGCCAGTGAGGATTAGCTGACTCTAAGGTCAGTCACTAAATACTGCTGTCCTCTTCCCTATTTCCCTCCATTTCAATTCTGATGCTCCTCTGGCTTTCTGACCAACCAAGACACTGCTACGTACATCATAGATTCGCAGGAGGAAAGTTTTGTTTCTCCTAGAAAACAGAACTTTTATAATACAAATGTGACAAAGAATCAGATGTGGATGTTCACAAACAAGAACGGAAGGAAACAAGTTAAACTTCCCATGACACAGGGCTTTCCTCTGTCTCACATGCCACGCAATGCCTCAACGCAAAAATATCTCTTTAGGAAGGGAAGCAAAGTTTTAGGAAGAAGGGTATTAAGAAAATGATTACATCTAATCCAAACAGAAGTACCCTCTGTGAATCAGGTCCTCAGCCAGAAGGGCTTTGTGTACAAGCAAAACTTGGAGACCTGCTCCATGCAAGATTTAATTTACTGCATGCTCTGTGGAAGATGCTCAAATTCCCATTACTGTAAAAACCTTTTCATTTTTTACATACAGTTTTGATTTGCAAGTAAAACACATTTTATTTGGGTGAAATTGATCTTGAACAGATACCATCAGTATAATTTTATGTTTTCTTTTTAAAAACTTTCTATCTCATTTGATTTTATCTAGCCCTTCTGCACTTTATTACTTTCCCTCACTTTCTAAACAGTATTAATGGCAGGAATTAAACTATTAATTTTCAGAATAATATATTTTCTTAATTAATTCCTTTTCCAGATCACCCTGTTTTATGTGTCACCTAAACATAAGTGACTTGCTTGAACTTGCTTGTCATGTGAATTTATTCCTGGCGTGTAACCTTTTCCTTTTTTTTCTTTGCGCTTGTTTTTTGTTTCTTAAAACTTCATCCAGATTTATTTTCCGTTTGTTGCAACTTCTTTCTTTTTCTTGTTCAAGCTTGAAAAAAGGTGCCCTAACAATATTCAGTTCAATAATTCTTCCCAATTTTCACTCATTATTGGTCCATATTTTGCTGCCAATATTTCTTGGTCCTCTGAACCTCTTATTTTCGTTATTTTCTCTTTAGTACCACTAGCCTGCTCTGCATTGTGCTGCCTTTAGTTGTGACAGACTGAGCAGACTTGTTAGGTCATAGATGTGCCTCACTGCTAGTGTTTCATTTTAGGCCACACCCTTCTGATATCATATCAGTCATTTTGGGTTAATGTTCCTTTGCCAAAGACATTTTCAAATGTCTTTGATCTGCATCTTCTGTTCCAAAGTCACTGGCCATTTCACACATAATCTCTCTCATTACACCGTGGACAACAAATAAGGAAATTTTTGCCTCAAAGCTCAGAAGAAAAAGAAAAGAATCTAGTTGCAATTAAAATAACACAATTTATTAAAGTACCTATTTCCCCCTTGAATGTACTTTCTTAGCTTAACCCTCTTGGCTATTTGAAAGACCTTGAACTTGCCAGTTTACCTCTGCTCCCCTCAATGAAAGGATTGTGATAGGATTTTAAAAGTAAGAAATCCTGTATTACTGCAAGTAAAAGCCAGAATATGCTAAATAAGGACATATACATACACAAGCATCACTTTGCTCACTGCACTTTCCTCTGTGATCTTTGACTACATGCTATTGTGTGTTCCGACATAAGATCTTTCTCTCCAAGCCCTCCTCTGAAGTCATTTGAATAGTGGATAGACTTCCACGGGGTGAAACTGATTTTGGAGCGAACCTTCAGGGCCCCAAATAATTCTGTCCTGGCTTAGCAAACCACTCAAAAGCATCCTCAAGCCTGTAAAACAGGGACTTCAGCATACAGGATGGATGGTACCTAACAAGAGGGGCAGCTTCTGAAGGTTCTCTGCCTTAAGCCAAGAAAATCCAACCAACAGGCACAAACCCCCAGCCTGCGGTCAGTATCCATGCTAACTTAAGCAAGAGCAAAATTTGACTCTTGGCAAAAAAAAACCTCCACAACATGCCATTAAGACCAAGTGTTCACTCTGGCAGGTGCACTGATACCACTTAAATAAAGATTCAGAGCGGGTTCATTGAACATGCTGCCCAGTTCAGGACAGGATTCTTCCAGCTGCAGATAGGGGAGATCTGGCCACGGTCAGGCCAGAGATGCTGTTTATGATCTAAAAATCCCACTTTTTCCTGCTTGGGGAGCTCTAGCTTGACTTGCTTATTTCTCTTTTGAAGGTACTCAGCTACTGCTGGATGTATGTGTCCGTTGTAATGTCCAGCACTTCATATATACCAGTACCATAGAAGTGACAGGCCCAAACTGCAGAGGTGACCCAATATTCAGTGGTGATGAAGATACAGCTTATGAGAGTATATCTAAATCTCCTTATGCCCAGACTAAAAGACTGGCAGAAGATTCTGTTCTGAAGGCAGATGGCCAGATGCTAAAGGATGGTGGCATGCTGATGACTTGTGCCCTGAGATCCATGTACATTTTTGGAGAAGGATGTCCATTTCTTCAAGGTCATCTGGATAAGTGTCTGTTGAACAAAAATGTCTACCTGCGCTTCTCCAGGAAGGAGGCTTTGGTGAACCCTGTGTATGTGGGAAACATTGCCTGGGCACATGTGCAGGCAGCCAAAGCCCTGCAAGTCCCCCAGAAAGCCAAGCACATCAGGGGGCAGTTCTACTACATCTCAGATGACACTCCTCATATGAGCTATGCAGATCTAAATTACGAGCTGACCAGGGAGCTGGGGTTTGGAATTGAGCCCCGGCTCCCAATGCCTCTGACAATGTTATATTACTTCTCGCTGCTGCTGGAGATTATGAGCTTCTTGCTCCGGCCCTTTGTAAGATACATCCCTTCCACCAATCGCCAGCTGGTCACTCTACTGAACACTCCATTCACCTTCTCTTATAGAAAAGCACAGAAGGATTTTGGCTATGTACCCCGCTACACGTGGGAAGAGGCCAAGCAGTGCACAGGTCAGTGGATGGCCTCCATGGTCCCACAGAGAAGGGAGTACTTGAAAAGCAAGGCTGCCTAAGTCTTAAGAGAAGTTGAGACCTGGCTAAACAAGCAGGGCCTCGAGCAGCAGCAGCTAATTACAAAGCATTTAAATGGAGACTTTATCTAACAGCCCCCTCATCATTGCCACACCCCCTCCCCTCCAATAAATATAAGTGAAATGCTCATTTCTTTGTTGAGTAGAGGCCAGTCAAGGTAAATTTACTGTATAGTCCATATCTACTTCTACATCTTGTATGTGCACACAAAGACATTATTTTAGTAAGACTCTACACAGTCTATGGTGTGAACACATCAGCCCTTCTATTCACTACACACCACCTTTAAGGCTTTTGTAAAGTACAATTTGTCCTAGAGCTACGATTACACTTTTCAAACAGCGACACCCTACTCACTCATCTCTTGCCAGCCTTACCAAACATGCAGAGGTTAGAAGCCACCTGATTGTAAAAGCTGTTACAAAACTGGGTCACTTTTCCAAGAGCAGTGTCCAGTTTCATGTGCTATTCACCTGACAAAGTTGAGAGCAAATTTGGGCACTGTGAGCACTGTGAGGCTAAAAGTACAGTTTAATGGCGACATAGTTTTAGTTAGGACAGTGTGTGGGAGAGAAGGGTGAGATTTAGTCAGGTGAAGGCTTTCTCATCCATTCTCACTTTCCTGGTTGCCAATTTTACAATAAATCTGATGGCTGCCCAGCAGAACAACAGCTTCAACAAGATGAAAAGAAGAAAGATATTACAGGACAGCCTTGGTCAATAAAGGATTTCCACTGCAGAGCCAAGACATTTGTGAACACTGAGGAAAAATAAACAGTGCTAAAAAAAAAATCATACTGTTTCCAAGTTTCAATTGGCAGCAAAGGCCAATTTTATCTGATAGATGTATATATGCTGTCTCTATGCTTTTCTGATGGCCATATGAGTTTCTGCAGAATACATAACTTTCAGGCTAAAAAATGTAGAACTTGCTTGAACAAATGATGTGATCCAGTGTTTGCTTCTTAAACATACAGCTCACTTGCTGAAAACAGGTCTAAAAGATGGGATTTTTCTCTGTTCTGTTCAGGATGGTATGAACAGAAATATTTTACCTGACTCAGCACTAATGTAAATAGATCACATTTCCAGAGATACTGGCAGCTTAAAAGTCTGTGTTGACTTAGATAGCCTTAGTGCAAATATTACCATTTTCTTTAGTAACATCTTAGGTTAAGTATGTCAGATCTGAAGCAGTGGAATACCAGCCATCAGAACTTTGTCATATTCTGGGGACATAGAAATCAGCGAAGGCTTTGCTGAAACATTCAGCAAACTAGTACTGTGAATGTTATTTGAATGACATCTCTTCACAGATAACCATGTCAACATCTCCACCCTTCTCCACTGAGGAAGTGGTACTCAACACCTCCATCAGTGTTCCTCTTTTAGTGAGCACACAGATCTATCCCATGCTGAAGGAGACCCATCTTAGGCTACTCTGTATGCTGACAACACCTCTAGAGACTGATGGAGAGTGAGGAGGTTTGCAGAACGTTAGAGAATGAGGGACTTGAAAACAAAACTTGGAATTGCAGCCTCCTGGATAGAATCTGTACGAAGCAAACCGATGTGCACACTGAAGTTTAAAAACATATAAAAGGCATTATTTAACCCATTCGAGTTTGCTCATGGCAGACAAGCAGCACATCAGAGTGAAGACTGCTAACTAGCTGCATCACCACTACTAGGAGACTCTCATGCCTCAACATCATGTTAAAAAAATAAGATGGTTTTAATAAATAAATTAATTCCCCAGAGAGGCCATGATTTGGTCCAATTGATCTTATGGCAGCCATTTAGAAAGGTCATGTCCCATCCCTTTGCCTGGGAGCAAAGTCAACAGAATAGCCCCGTGTGTTTATGGCTCAGCTGCTCCAGTGTTTCAGCAGAAGCTGCAGAACCACACACAAGCACAGGCACAGCAGCACAGGCACACACTCCGTTCTCCTGTCTTTGCTCCACCACTGGGGTGAGAAACCTGTGACTGAAGCACCTTTCATTGTCACAGCTGCCCACTCAAGTGAACTTAGGTACGAGCCAGATTCTTGCGTTTTCCTGTGAATTGTACAGCATGTTGAATGAAGCAAGCTGCTAACAGCAAGCAAAGGACCAGCATGGAACTACCTGAGGCACGGAATCTTGTGTGCATCACAGACATATGGAGAGTAATTTGGGGAGCTCTCTCTACATGCTTTTAGTAGTTGCTGAGGTCTGGACATAATTTGACCAACCTTGCTTTTCAACAATATTTTATAATCTGGGTGATTGCTCTGTCCAGAAAGGGAGCCAATAAAATATGGTTTAAGACGGTCTCCTGTTCACAGGCAGTTTCTGCAAGGATCAGCCCCTGCTGCTTAGCTTTGTGATTAGCCCAATTGTATGTTTGATCTTCCAGCTTTGCTTAAACGCAGGACTCAAAACTGACCAAAATGAAGTCAAATCAATCCCACATTAGTCGTCCACTCATTACCAATGGCAGCAGTTAGGCACCCCTCATCCAGCTGCTGCCAGCTGCAGTGGGCACACAGGTGTGAGAAAGAGTGTGCTTCTGCCTTGTTGGTGTGCCAGCTTCAGACATGTAAACCTCAGTGTCTAAATACAGACCAGTTTAAAGTAATTTGATTTCACTCATAATCCCTAAAAATTCTTGCTAAAAGTCTGTTCAGTGCCTGACGGGACTCTGAACTGCAGAAAAGTCCTTGCTGAGAATGATTTGCCCGTGAAGGACAGTAAGGCCTCCAGGTGCAACTTGCAGACAGGGGTCACATCTTACCTACCAGTACTATTAATAATGGCTTTACGCTAATAATTGCACCTCCAGACCTCTCCATACATGCTCTCTTCATCTCCAGATTTAGCTTCAGCTCCTGTTGAGCTCTTGGTCCCCTACCATCCTGTTCCTTTGCCCTCTGTTCCCCTTCGGTCCCCTCAGTGCATGCTCCGCTGCCCTTCCAGTATCTGTGTTTTCACATCTGCCCCTTGTGTACCCCTCTGTTTTCACTATGTTCCTCTCTAGACTCCTCCATTCATGCTCCTACAGCTGTGCTCTGTTCCCTGCCAGTTCTTTCAGTTCATGCATTTGTCACCACCTCACAAGTAGAGAAAGGTGGGCTCTGCAGCTTGCAGCCATCCCAGGCAACCTCATGTCTGGCTGTCCAAAAACCTGCTCAGGGATGGAGGGAAACAGGAACACAGGAACACAGCTCAGGAACACAGAAGAGTGGGTTTTGCTGTAACCCCAAGGCCCAGCTTCCTTCTTTGAGTAGCCAGGTGTCCCCCTGCTCAGTTTCTCTCTGAGTCCCTTCATCCCCCATCCCCCTCCAACTCAAACTTCCAGGGTCTTGCACCTCTGCCCTAACCCTACACCCTACTGCCCTTTTGAGCATTCAGGAACATAGATGTCTAGGAGGTCCTCACTCTTTGAACAGTGGACAGGAGGGAGGCAGAGACCATGGAGAGGGTTATCTCGGTGTGATGAATCCCCAAAAGCTAAAGAGAGAGAGAGAGAGAGCAAAAGCTAGATGTCTAGAGGGCAGGCAGAGCAGGGGATGGCTGAGACCTCAGAAGCTCAGGTGTCCCATTTGCCTGACTGCAGAGAACTGAGGGTTTGCAGCTAGTGAGCTTGTGTGGAAGGTTAGGTAGTGAGGATCTGCAAAACTGGCCTCTTCTCTCCTGGTTAGAGACATGATACACAGTAAAGGGAGTGGGCCTGGGTCTGCCTCCAAGGTGGAAGGAGGTGCAAAATGAGTGTGAGGAAAAAAACAGCTTGGGGACCCAATGCCTTTAATCTTGGCCTGCTGAGGGCTTTTGTATGCCTTGGAGACACTGACTCACTAACCAGGATCAGGCAAAAGTAGGAACAGAGATCATCATGGGAAAGGTTAGGGGACCAGGTCCTTACAGGCTCTTGTCTGAGGACTGATCTGAAACCAAGACAAATGACAGCACAGGATTGCTTGTGAGGCTCTCTCTGAAGACTGATTCCTGAGAGGCTTACGGTGTTGCAGCATTAGAAATGCACAGGGAGAGAGAAGCCGGCTTATTTGCATTCTCACTGTTTGTGAACTTCTTTGGATTTGCAGGGAGATAGGCCCAGGTCTTTGGGGAAGAGGGAACTTCCTGAAAGAAGAGTCTCTAAAATCCGCTTTGTGCTCTTGAGAGAGTTGTAGTACTTCTGCAACTCCCCTGCCGCCTACAATGCCGTTTTCCATCGCTGCCAAGTCGTAGTCTCGATGTGGTGCTACCATGAGACCTGGGGTATAGGCTTGGGTTCCCGGCTGCCTATGAGGAGACTCCTTGATTCCCCTCTCGCCCTTGTTCAGACGTGTCATGATTCACCTTTCCTGCCATGGAGACATTACCAAACATCCTGAAGGGATACTCACTGTCTCTCAGTCAGGGTGCCTTCCAGGAGAGGCTTTGGTAGAGAGGGAAGAGGGACAACCACTTTGGATGCTGCTGCTTTAGGCCCTTTCAGGCCTCACCTCTCCCTGAAGCTGAGATATTACACTTCATTTCTCCATGTTTTCTCCCCCCCCCCCCATTCCCTTTCGTGGACACTGTTCCTCTTCCCTACCCTGTACACACACTCTTATTTACATTTGTACACCTTTATGCACACCCTATTCCTCTCTCATGCGTTTTTCTCCTCCAATCTCATGCTCTATTAGCCTCCCATCACTAAAGGATGATTTATCTTCTGTTTCCATTCACTCCCTGCTATTCTTATTCTCATCCCTGCCAGAACCTTCTGATGGGAGCTCTCTTCCTCTCCTGCTCCCTTCATTTGTGCTTTTCTCCTCCCTTTATGTTCTCGTTTTATCTAGGCATCTCTGCTGAATATCTGTTTAGCTACAGCCTCTCTGTTCATGCCTTCTCCCCTTGAGCCTCACCATTCATGTTCTTTTCCCCTCCAGTCTCCTGCATTGTGGCTTTTTCCTCACCAGATGGGTTCCTTCCCATTCCCCTGTGTACATACTCTGCTCCCCGCTGGTTCCCTCCATTTCTGTTTCCATTTCTATTAACCCTCTGGGCCCCTCCATTTGCAGGCTGTGGCCCTGCAGTCACCATCATCCAATATTCCACTCCCTTCCAGCTGCCTGCTTTCACTCTGTTCCTAGGCAGAAGTCTCTGAGCTGGCCATAAGCCTCCGAAAGACTCTGAGCATGTAAAATTCACATCCCTCTGAGTGCTGCTAGTAAAGCTCAGATCAGCTCCATATATTTATATATACAATGGTTCTCTCAGTTGCTTCCTGGATTGAATAAGGCTCTCAGGATGCATAAGACAAAATACTGCTGAAGGTGGTTATCAAACCCTGCTTAGAAAAACAAAAATAAGGTGTTTAACACAGTAACACCCATTATTTTTCTAGGCTAGGGATATTTCATCTCCAATGTCCAGTGAGACCAAAATGATGGGTGCAGCCATGGCTGCCCTGTCACTGAAGTAGGAGTAGAAAGGATAATCCAGGCACATGGAAATAGAGTAGGAAAGGGAGAGCACAGAAGCAGAGCTACTATTTAATAGGGGAAGGCACTTAACACATCAAAGAGCTGGAATATTACAACCCATACCAGAAAACTGGGACATCTTTGCCCAGGTTTAACAGAGCTCCTAAAATACCTACAGATACTGCCAGAGAGAATAAAGGACAATTTTTCTTCCATAGTTCAGTAAGTGACTCATTTCCCAAATGTGGGCTTCCATTGTCAGAGCCTACTTTGCCATTTTTGCCTTCTCAATAAGACAGTGAGATCTTTTAATCTCTCCAAGGGCCACGCTGCCAGCAATCAGATTTCCAAGAACCAAATCCGTCCTTTGCTGAACTTCCTCCCTATTTCTTGCTACCACGTCCCTGCCTTCAGTCTCCATGACAAGCTGTTCCTGCTGACGGGATGCTTATTCTCACTTCTGTCCCTACCCTGCCACCCCTTCCCACCTCATCAACAACCTACTCATTCTGTGACAGAGACCCTCTCCTCCCCTTCGTGGTTTCTTCCTTCTTTCAATCACACCATAGAATTTATAATTGATTCTTTTTTTTTTAAAGGCAAGGCACCGATGCTCGTAGATCCAAAACAAATACTGTCCTGCTGTCTATTTCAGATGAAGTTTACAGTGTCACTTGAGGTGTGTCTTGTTTTGGAAGCACTTCCCATACTCAGCACACATAAAGGGTTTTTCTCCTGTGTGGACTAGCTGGTGTCTGTTGGTGTGAACACTTTGATACACTTCCCACAGCGGGCTGTGGGCTCCTCGCCTGTGTGGGTTTGCTCGTGCTGGGCGAGCGCTGAGAAATCACTGAAGCCTTTTCCACAGTACATGCATTTGAAGGGCCTTTCACCAGTGTGGGCTCTCTGGTGATTTCTAAGGTGAGAGTTTCGTCTGAAGCTTTTCCTACATTTGAGACAAGGGTAGGGCCTTTCTCCTGTGTGCATTTTTCTATGGGAAATAAAGTGGGAGCTCACCCTGAAGTTTTCCCTACACTCACTGCATGTGAAGAGCTTCTCACCTGTGGGGGTTCTCTGGTGTTTAATTAAATCAAAGCACCACCTGAAGCCCTTGTTACCTTTGGGACATTTGTGTGGTTTCTCTGTCTGGTATGCCTCATGCTGCTGAAAATTTTATGTCTGACTGACGATTTCATGACCGCTGTGCCCTAGTCAGCCTCCATCCGCCACATCCTCCACAGGTCCTTCCCTGTTCACAAAGAGGAGATCCAGCAGGGCACCTTCTCTCGTTGGTTCACTCACCAGTTGCGTCAGGAAGTTATCATCTCCCACACATTCCAGGAATCTCCAGGACTGGTCCTGCTCTGCTGTGTTGTATTTCCAGCAGATGTCTGGGAAATTAAAGTCCCCCACAAGAACAAGGGCAAGCGATTGTGAGATTTCTCCTAAGTGATCATAGAATATTTCATCCACCTCTCTGTCCTGGTTGGGTGGCCTATAGTAGACTCCTACTGCAACATCTGCCCTGTTGGCCTTCCCCTGATTCTAACACAAAGACACTCCACCCTGTCTTCACTGCACCTGTGCTCAAAGCAATCATAACAGTTCCTAACATACAGTGTCACACCACCACCTCTCCTGCCTTGTCTGTCCCTCCTAAAGAGCTTGTAGCCATCAGTTGGTGCACTTCAGTCATGGGAGACATCCCACCATGTTTCTGTAATGGCCACTACATCATAATTTTCCTGTTTCATCATGGCTTCAAGCTCCTTCTGTTTGTGACACATGCTGTGTGCATTGGTATACATGCACTTCAGATGGGCCGATGTCCCCAGCACCTTTTTGGATTTAGAGGTCCTAAGTCCGGCCTGAGATTTCACAGGTATTACCACAGTTTTGATCCATCAATATCCCTTGCATCTTTGTTGTGCTGTCGGTCTCCATCCCTTGCCTCCACTGGAATAGCAGGGTGAGGGTTATTGCTGGCACAACATCCCACAAACTGTGGTAATCTACCCTGGGGCTTATATCCAGGACTTCCAGTTTTGTGCCCTTCCCCCTTCAAATCTAGTTTAAAGCTCTCTCAATGAACCCAGCTAACTCCTGCCCCAAGATCCTTTCCCCGCTCTGGGACAGGTGCATCCCATCTAATGCCAAAAGGTCTGGCATCCAGTATACCAACCCATGATTGAAATTCCAAAGCCCTGCCAGTAACACCAGTCTTGGAGCCACTAGTTCATCTGTTGAGTTCTCTTGTAATCTTCTTCATCCATCCCCACAACTGAAGAGATGAAGGAGAACATTATTTGTGCTCCTGACCCCTTAACGAGTTTCCTCAAGGGCCTGAAATCTCTCTTCATTGCTTTAGGACTTTCCACCTGCCTGAAAAACCAAGAGAGGGTAGTAGTCCTTGGGTCTCACTAGAGCAGGGAGTTTAGCCATGAAGTCCTCCTTTACCCAGGCCCCAGGGAGGCAGCAGACTTCCCTATCAAGTGGGTCTGGTCTGCATATTGGTCTTTCAACACCACTCAGAATGGAGTCACCCACTACAATGTCCCTTCTGGGGCACTTCTTACAATTAATTTTAATACCTGGTCTAGAGCGACCCAGCCTTGGTGGACCTTGGTCTTCATCCTTGTTTGACTCATTTTCTTTGCCCTTCTCTACTACATTCAAAAGCTCCAGGGCCCCGTATCTATTGTGAAGGGGCACCATGGAGGGTGAGGGAGGTGGGGAGAGGATTTTCCTGCCTCCCTGAGCAGGGACCTGTTTCCGGTCTCTCCCATCTCTTAAGTCTCCTTCTTCCTGGTAGCAAGAGGGTGAGGGATCGCCTGCTTCTTTTGGAGCCTCCATTAGCTCCTTTTGCTTGAAGGGTGCTAAGGTATTACTCCACTGATCAATTTCCCTTTTGCACTCCCTAATACTTCTTAATTTTTCAACCTCTTCTTTGAGTACCACCACCAGGCTGAGCAGGTCACCCAGCTGATCACAGTGCACACAGGTGTTGTCACTGCTCACTGCTGCTCTCCAATAGGACAGGCTCAGGCACTCCCTGCAGCCTGGGACCTGGACTGTTGCATGTTTGCATGGCAGCTCCATCTGGGTCACCATGTTCTTTCTGGTGGTGGTTTTGACGCAAGTGGAGACGATAGTTCAGTCTACATGTAGAGAATAGTTGGGATTCAAGAGGACTTTCTGTGAGAGAATGGCCATGTGAGCAATCCTGCGTGAGAACAAGACTGATAAGAGCCTCAGCCTGAGCAAGAATGCGATAAGGATGTGACCCTGAATGAGGGGGGAGAAACTCGACAAGACAAACAACTCCCAGAAGGGGTTGGGACAGAAGAGGAAGTTACCCAAGGCAGGAAGCCTGGCAAGGCTGATGTGGCACTTTTTATCCAATCATAAGAAGATTTAAAGCACGGGCTAAATTAACTGTCCAATCTTGAGGACTTGTACTGCATGTTACTCACACGTGGGGGAGAACATTACAAACGGGCTTTCTTAGTTGTAATAAATGGTCATTGCTTGATCACATTGGTCGTGTGCGTGCTCAGCTCTCCCGCAGAGAACTACAAGAAGACAACTAGCTCAGATAAGCTCTAGACCCAGGAGAGGGACTATGCCCTGTTGGCTCACCCTGCTTGTGCGAACTGCTGCGCCACACCCTTCTGACTGTTTAGCTGTCCTGGTTGCCACACTCCTCAGTGCAGCTCCGAAAGTCAACCATCCCACCATCAACCATACAACCATCTACCATGCACCATCCACCTTCAAACATCCAATATCCAGTATCTACTAGCCCAAAATCCATTATACACCATCTACCATCCACCATCAACCATTCATCATCCACCATTAACCTTCCCACAATCCACCATCTACCATCCCATAGGTCATAATAGACCATCCACCATACTACCATCCACCATGCACACTCCATCTTCCACAATCCAACATCTACCATCCCACAATACACAAAAAAAATATCCCACAATCCCTAATCCACGATCTGACCATCCACCATACACAATCCACCATCCATCATACAACATTCACCATTTACCTTCCCACAATCCACCATCAACAATCCAGTGTCCACCTTTCCACCATCCACAATCAACCATCCAACATCCACCATCCACATTTCCACCATCTCCCATCCACCATCCCATCATCCACAGTCCACCAACACATCATCCATAATCCACCATCTGACCATCCACCATCCCACAAACCCCCATCCACCATCCCACCAACCACCATTAACAATTTATGCTCCAACGTCCCATCACCCACTAAACACCACCAACCATCTACCATACCACAATCCACCATCCACCATATATCATCCACAATCCTTGATCCCAAATCCACCATCTGCCATTGCAAAATATACCATCCACGACCCACCTTCCCACCATCCACAATCCCACAATCTACATCCACCATCCACCTGCCCACAATACACCATCCACCATCCAACAATGCACCATCCATCATCCACCCTCCACCATCCACCATCCCACCAACAATCACCCACCATCCCACAATCCATGATCCAGTATCAGCCATCTGCCATCCACCATCCCACAATCCACCATCCAGCATCTGCCGTCCACCATACCACAATCCACCATACACCATCCCACAATACACCATCTACCATCCCACAATACACAACACACAATCCACTATCCACCACTGTCCTTCCAACCATGCGCCATCCACCATCCCACAATCCACCATCAATCATCTATCTTCCACCATTCCACAATACACCATACACCATCTAACATCCACAATCCACCATCCACCATTCAGCAACACACAATCTACTATCCACAATCCACCATCCAACTTCCTCCCATCCACCATCCACCATCCCACAATTCACCATCCACCATTCCACAATACACTATCCACAATCCACCACTGACCATCCACCACTGAACATCCCACAATCCACCATCCACTATCCATCATCCACCATCCCAAAATGCACCATCCACCATCCCACAATCCATCATCCACCATTCACGGTCACGCAATACACCATTCACCATCCCTCAATACACCATCTACAATCCACAGTTCACCATCCACCTTCCCATCATCCACCTTCCAGCATCCACCATCAACCATCCCACAATCCACCGTCCACCATCCACTACCGCCATCCCACAGTACACTGAAGAGAAGCTGTTACAAGTAGACTTGAAATAGCTAATGTACAGGGACCTGAAAATTAGGACATTTGGGTTTAATATTAACCATCACTTGTGTTTTACTAGCTTTTTTTCCCCCTCCATTTTACTGCAATGTATGCAATTTCATTTATACTTTTTCCTAACTACCCTCTGTAGTCATTACCAACTCAGACTATGTAAATGAATTCTGAGAACCCATTAGCATAAGACTGCCTTTCTTAAGAAATTTGATAAATATGTATACTTTTATGTATATTAGTCAGAGTCTTTTGTTAGTAAATGTGGCGGTTGTGGTGGAGCAATCCCAGTGGTGCCCAGCACTGCGAATAAAGAATACCTGCTGAACAGTTAAACTCAATTCTGACTGTTGAGTCAACCTCTTTGTTTCAGTTGGCGACCCAGATGGGACCCTCTCTGCTCGGCTGCAGGACCCATTGAGAATAGGACTCCCTTGGGCTCCCCCACGATTTTCCTAGAGGGACTCCTTGCCTCAGTTGGATCACTGCAGGAACAGACAAGGACCATCTGAATAAAGGTATTCTTTAAATTTTGGGGGGGCTGATCATTAGGAAACTGTTCATAAATTGTGAGACAAGCTCTTACATTGAACAGCGTACACCAGGTTGTTAGCACCTCCCTGGTATACATTTGGGTATGCTTTGGTGTACATTTGGGAACACTTTGGTGTTCATTTGGGACATTTTGATACTCATTTGAGTGTTTTCTGGTTCTGACATTGGAAACTGTACTCTTGGATCTCGCAATTTTGGTTTTGTGCTTCTGGCTCTTGCAATATTGGTAATATGAATGATAATGAGATATTATTAAAAATCTGTATGTATGTATGAATGAGTGAGTGAGACATGATTACACGTGTGTTCTGCTGATTAAGGATACCAGTTAAACTCAGACACCAGAGTGAAAAGAGTAGGCATATTTTACTAGTGATAACAGTGTAATACAGAAAACATGCAGTAAGAAAAAGCAGAATAGTGCACTTAAAGCAGCAAACCGCAAAAACCAGAGTAATGCAATAAGCCATTACTACACGAGAGAGATTATGGAGATTAAGAAAAATACATCACCACTTGCATATATTATCATCATCCAGGTCCACAGTGGCTGGGGAGCCCCGGTCACAGCGAGGGTTTGGAGAGCCTGTCCCGGCAAGTGGGAAGCCCTACACGGTGCGTCCACCCATAGGTGAGGCTGCCAAAGTCGCTGCTAACGGGCCCAGCCTTATATACCAGAGATCGACAGGCCAGAATAGCTGGCACCTTTGTTTTGAGCAAAAAATTTCTGGTTTCATTCTCCTGTTGGATTCCACCCAAAGCCTGGCCAGGGCTCGGGGGGGGGGGGGAAACCAAGGGAGTTTCTAACAAGGCCAGATACTTGGGTTCTCAGCCTTGAACAAGGCTGAACAAGGGAAGCTGGATACATTCTCTCCTCACTACTGATTCTATTTTGTCTAAGCTGCATCTTTCACTAGCGAGTTTACATACTTTGTTAATGATTACATACTAAGTTAGCAGCTTCGGCTTGGGGCCTGTTGTTCAGGCTTCAGTATTTCAAAGCTTTAGCACTTTTTACATCAGCATAAGTGTGTTGTTATAACTTAGTACAATACCTACTGGCACAATGGTTATTAGTTATAAAATATACAGGATTAATCCATAGGTCAACTCTGGCTTGGGCCAGTTGTCCAAGCCTTAGCACTTCAACATGAAGCGAGTGCAGAGTCTGGATTCGTTGTTCTGTTATTCTGCGAGGAAAACATCCGGAGAAGGATGAAAAGAGAGGAGAGGAGCGAATGGTGATTTTAAATAATATTATTGTTAGCATAAATGATTTGCGGTAGTTCTCATTATTATAAGATAACCCCCAACTGCATGGTATAATGGTTGGTTAGCAGAGTGGGGGAGTTCTGAAAAAGACCCTGTTAGCATGTGTTCTGGAACACTGGAAAGATATTGGTAGTCCACCGGGAGGGAATGTAAATAAGAAAACTTTAATCAAATATTGTAATCAGTGGTGGCCGTTACATAAATTGGATGATGAGGAAAAATGGCCAAGTAATGGAACTTTAAATTATAATACTTCATTGCAATTGATGGTGTTCCTCAGAAGAAATGATAATTGGGATGAGGTTGTATATGCTGATATGTTTTTCACCTTAAGAAATCATCCTGAGTGGCAAAAAGAGTGTGGTATAAATTTGGCCCCTCAGGACTGCTTTGTTTTGGTATCAGAAAAGGGTAAAAAGAAGGAACAGGGAAAGTTGAAGCAATGTTGTTCAGCATGTAGTATTGGAGAAAGATGTCTGAAAGTGAAGGACTGGGGAACAGAAGAAAGGATAGAGGATTATGTACTGCCACCTCCTGTATTACCCGTGGGATTTCCAGATGAGGAAAATAACTCTGGGTCAGGGGCAGTGGAAAGATCAACCCCAATTACTACCTGAACTCATAGTAAAACAGGACCAATTCTCCAGGTGCCCCTTAGGAAGGCGATAGGACCAGTGGGGGCTGACAAGAATTAAAGTCCTCTTTAATATGGGAGACTCGGATGCTTGGAAGGAAGTGGTTAAAGGGTATAGAGATGATCCACTGGGGACTGCCAAAAGATTTCAATAAATAATTAAAAATCAAAACCAGATTAAAAATGTATAGACATAATGTTAGATGCAATGACTGAAACTGAGAAACAGCTAGTTTTTAAAACTGTCTGAATCCACGTCCAGGCTCAGATTACAGCTGGAACGCTGGCAGGGGGAGCTGATCAGCATGTTCTCCTGACTGACCCAAACTGGGATCCAAATGATAATATGGAGTATCGCATATTGAAGCGATATCAAGATTGAATAAAATTTGGATGGGAGAATGCAATCCCAAAGGCTATAAATTGGTCAGCACCTTATACTGTGAAACAGGGGCAAACTGAAACCCCCATGGAATTCTTAGACAAATTGCAATTGGCAATGCATAAATATACAACCTTAGACCCCACATCTGATGTAGGGCATGAACAGTTGATATCTTTGGTTTTGGGCCAATCATTGGAAGATATTAGGAGAAAACTCTAGAGTCTAAAAGAGCCTAAAGTGTGAGATTTGGAGAAGTTAATTAAAGAAGGCTGGAGGGTATACAGGTATAGGGAAAACAGTAATCGGAGAAAATTAAGTAGAACAATAGCCACGGCGATAACTGCAGCTTTAAACGAAGTGCGGGACCTCAGAGACTCCCTGGATCCAGAGGTAAAGGAGGACCTCCTGTGGGAGCTCAAGGAAGTTTCCAAACAACGCAGACCAGATCAGTGTGCTTAGTGTGGAAGGAAGCGGGCATTGGAAAAAAGAATGTCCAAAACTGAGAAAAGTAAAGCCTGAAGTAATTGCGGAAATCGAATGATGGGGACCTGGGGAATCTACCCTAGCGGATCCACTGGTTAAATTAAAGCTAGGGAATCAGAATGAGGAGATAGAATTTCTTATAGTTACAGGTGCCTCATATTCTGTATTAAATCAGGAACTAATACCTGTAGGTCATGATTTTGTAACTGTAATAAGAGCTGCCAGCCAGAAAAAGAAGGCTTTCTTTTTACAGCTAATTGAATTTAAGATTGGAAAACAAATGGGAATACACAAATTCCTTTATTTACCAGAATCTCCAAAATCCTTATTAGGATGGGCCTTAGAGCAATTAGAAGCACAATTAATTTTTAAAAAGGGTAAAATAGAACTCAGAGTAAAAGATGATTGACTAATTAAAATTTAAGTTTGGCTATGATTCAAATAGAAAAACAAACTGAGGGTACCCCATAACTTGGAGATATTTTTAGATCAAGTGTATCCAAGGGTATGGGCCTCTAAAACTGCTGGTAAGACCAAAAATGCTGTGCCAGTAAAAGTAGAATTAAAACCTGGTTCTGGTACAATTAAAATAAAATGGTATCCTTTAAGATTGGAAGATCAGAGGGGTGTAAAAGAAATAATTGAAAAATTCTTAAAATTTGGGCTATTGATAAAATGTGAATCAGAATTTAATGCCCTAATTCTACTGACAAAGAAGCCGAATGGGAAATATAGAATAGTACAAGACTTGAGGCCAGTCAGCAGAATTGTGGAAGATCTATACCCGGTAGTAGCAAATCCATACACCTTATTAACTAGCCTGAAAGAAACATATGAAAGGTTTACAGTACTGGATTTAAAAGATGCATTCTTTTGCCTCACCTTGGCCCTTGAAAGCTGCAATCTGTTTGCCTATGAAAGGGAAAACCCTTACTTCGGGCATAAAACTCAGGTCACTTGGACAGTGTTGCCCCAAGGATTTAAAAAAAGCCCTACAATTTTTAGAAATCAATTAGCAAGAGAAGTAGAACTTTGACAAAGTCCTCCAGGTAATTGCATCCTTTTGCAATATGTGGATGATATTTTGGTAGCTACAGAGAAGAGAGAAGAATGTAAAGAATGGACGGTGAGTTCACTGAACTTTCTTGGACTTAGTTATCGAGTGTCATTACAGAAAGCTCAAATCCTGAAGAAAGAAGTGGTCTATTTGGGATTCCTGATCTCCAAAGGACAACGACAGCTTGAAAACAAAAAGAAAAAGGCAATCTGCAGGACTCCAGAGGCAACTATGGTAAAGGAACTTTGAACTTTTCTAGGAATGACAGGTTGGTGCCATCTATGGATTTATAATTATGGGCTGATAGTAAAACCTTTATATGGACTACTGAAAGGTAACCAGAAACAATTAATCTGGACTGATGAGGCCAAAAGAGCATTTAAAGAGTTAAAATTAGAACTGATGAGAGCCCTTGCTTTGGGCTTGCCAGATGTGACTAAACTTTTTTTGGTTGTTTGCCTAAATAAACAAGGAGTGGCCCTAAGAACTTTAGCCCAAAGATTGGGACCCTACAAGCGAGCAGGAGCATATTTTTCCAAACAATTGGATGAAGTGAGCAAAGGATGGCCAGGATGCCTCTGGGCAGTGGTAGCTGTCATCTTAATCATTCAAGAGGCTCGCAAGTTTATCCTGGGGCAGAAGATGATCATTCACACTTCCCATGCAGTAACTTCCATTTTGGAACAAAAAGGCAGACATTGGTTATCACCGTCTAGATTTTAAAAATATCAGCAGTCCCAATAGAGCAGGACGATGCAGAGATTATTACAATAGTTAAAACCTGCCTCTGTTCTAAGTGATAAACAGGAATATATACATGACTTCATAGAAACAATTGAAACCATCTATGCGAGCAGACCTGACCTGAAAGAAGAACCGTTGGAAGAAGTGGTCCATACCTGAGATACGGATGGAAGCAGTTTTGTGGAAAATGGACTCCAAAGGGTCGAGTATGAGGTGACAACAACAGATCAGGTAATAGAAGCAAAACCTCTCCCAAAAGGTACATCAGCAAGAGAACAGAAATAATTGCCTTAACGAGAGCACTGGAGCTTGCTGAAGGACTATGTGTAAATATATGGACAGATTCAAAGTATGTCTTTCGTGTAGTGCGTGCTCATAGAGCAATCTGGAAAGAATGAGGACTTTTAACAACACAAGGAAAAAGTGTTAAACATGCAGATATGATATCGTGACTTTTGGAAGCAGTCCGACTTCTGACAGCTCTGGCCATCATGCACTGTAGAGGACATCAGAAAAGTAACACTGAGAAGGAGGTGGGTAACAAATTAGCTGATTATGAGGTGAGGCAAGCAGAAAAACACAGTAAGGTATTAAGTTTGATTCCTGAAAAATCTCTATCATTACCTGAAACAGTAAAATATGATAAAAAAGATAAAATCTAATCAAGGACTTAAAAACTAAATCATCAAATTGGGTAACAGTAGAAGACAATAGAGTAATAGTTCCCTTTAAAATATTGTGGACATTAGTAAAAATTGAACATGACAAAATTCATTGGGAAACAGAAGCTCTGTATAATTCTCTCTCTAAGCAAATAACAGCCCAAAGCTTGTTTCAAACTGTGAGAAATGTGGTTAACAGATATGAGACATGTTTAGAAAATAACCCAAAAGTAGAGCACCAAGTAAAGTTTAAAAATATTAGCAAAGGATGTGTTCCAAGTCAAAATTGGCAAATAGACTTCTCAGAACTGCCTCGAAAAGGGGGGTATAGATATCTGTTGTTATTATTAATAGATACCTATTCCAGTTGGCCTGAAACGTTTCCCTGTCAAACTAATAAAGCTTGAGAAGTGACTAAAATTCTGTTAAGGGAAATTATCCCTCGGTTTGGAGTCCCCAGAATGACCTCTTCAGACAGAGGGCAACGTTTTGTGTCACAAGTAGTACAATTAGTTAGTAAACTGTTA
>NW_020799091.1:126538700-126629873 GCF_003259725.1 Athene cunicularia
TCCCACAATCCGCCACCCACCACCAACCATCCAAACATCCACCATCTCACAATCCACTATCCACCAACACACAATACACCATCCTCCATCCACCTTCCACCACCCCACAATACACCATCCACTTCCCACCATCCACCATCACCATCCAGCATCCCACTACCATCCACTATATACCTATGTAGGAAATCAGAGTAACAATGGTCTTTTAACCTGAAAAATCTGTCACATCTAGATATAATACACTACAGTCAGTGTAAAGCTAATTTGGAAAATGGGTGTAGTGTAGGATGCATTTCAAAAGACATCTTAATTTCCCCAGTTAATGATCCCTGTAGTCCCATGTAATGCTCTTCTCCCTCTTTAAAGCTCTCCATCTGATTCTTCATTTAAATTCAAAAACCACTGGGTAACTGGAATTAATGTGTAGCCATGACATGAATTTCTTTCTCATACCAATGTTTGTCATTTCTAGAAGTTTCTCATTCACATAACTAAAATTCTCACATTTCTTAAATAGAATGTTCCTCTCCAGCACTAGCAGCAAGCACTGAATAGTTAGTAGTTGAGGACCAATCTAAAAAAGGGAAAAGAACAGTAACCAAAAATAAAGAAGATATATTAAATTTCCAGCTTGGTCTTGTCCCAGATGCCACTCAATGCTGTGAGTTTTGATTAGGCAGGTAGGGAACTTGTTGTCAAATATTCAGAAGTTCCCAACAGTGAGGTGCTCAGTTAACAGACTGACTTCAACTGGAGATCTTGTGGGGCTAGGCTTGTCTTCTTGTCAAGTTCATTTCCCATATAAAAAAATGCACAGAACTCTTTTGGCACCAAAAGTATGTCTATAAACCTGGTTTCTCCAAGTACACCTTGCACTGATTGATACATCTCTCCTCTCACAACTGCAGAGTCATAGGAATGGATGGGAAAGAGGACTGTAGAGAATGAGGGCTGAAAGTTAAGCACTGATCTGCAATAGCATGTACACAACATAGTATCTCCCATCAAAATACTTAATATGCATTGTAGAAGATCATTGAGGCAAAGAAAGACCGCTTCTGTTGCTGCCTTAAGATGTGGAAAATCAGCCTAGTTAAATGAAAAGAAAATGCATGAAGGCAAATCAAATTTTGTGTTTGATATTAGTAATATAATTTTATTCTTGAAGATTTTGCAGTTATTACAATCATTTCAGATCACTTTCTTTTGTATTTTGAGGGATTCATTTGATCTTGTTTTTACTGCCAAGGCCTTTTTAGCACTTATGAGGACAGGCTGAGAGTTGGGATTGTTCAGCCTGGAGAAGGGAAGGTTCCAGGGAGACCTTATAGCAGCCTTCCAGTACTTAAAGGGGCTACACGAAAGGTGGGGAGGGACTCTTTATCAGGGAGTGTAGTGACAGGACAAGGCATAACAGTTTTAAACTGAAAGAGGGTACATTTAGATTAGACATAAGGAAGAAATTCTTTACTGTGGGGGTGGTGAGGCCCTGGAACAGGTTGCCCAGAGAAGCTGTGGCTCCCCCTCCCTGGCAGTGTTCCAGGCCAGGTTGGACGGGGCTTGGAGCAACCCAATCTAGTGGAAGGTGTCCCTGCCCGTGGCAGGGGGGTTGGAACTGGATGATCTTTAAGGTCCCTTCTAACCCAAACCATTCTGTGATTCTGTGAACGCCAGGACAGACCAATGGTGCACAGACTAGCAAAGCTCCCATAAAATTTGCTCAGCAGCCCATTTAGTTATTAATTTGTACATCTGCTAGTGCTATATAAGAGGTGACCTCTTTTCCAGGTGGACAATAATGTTCCCATTGCGTCCTGTTGGTGCAGCTTGGTGAACTCGTAGTCATTGCTACTGACACCTGAAGGTGGTAAACTCATAAGAAGGCTGTATCCATGCAAGTGTGCAAGCAGTGCTCGATGGTCTCAGAGGTCCAAAGTATCTGTACACAGTCTCTGTAACTGCACCAGCTTCAAGCACATCATTCTGAAGCTTCACATACAGCTTCCAAAGAGAGGTGTAGAGATGCATTTCTTCATCAAGCTCTTTCAGTCCAAAGGAGTTTTTATCTTCTAATACAGAATAGCTGTAATATATCTGACTTTCTGAGTCTTCATAGGTATTTTTCAGTTTTTGTAAAAGACAATACAATTGAAGAGTTTTAAGGTGCTAATACTCAGGAGAGTTTGCCTAGCCTGTCAACCAGCTATTACACTCCAAACCCAGTGTCTCACCCATATCCCTTCCCAAGGACTTCCTTCTTCAGTAAGGCTCAGCCTGGTTTGAAGATCTTTATTTCAGAGTGATGCTGTAGCACTTTCTCAGATTAAGTATCAAGTGGTACTCTTCAGAAAGTCACCCAAGCCTTTTTAAAATTATTGAAATAGTTGTCAAGGCTAAAAGGGACAATTGCACCATCTATTCTTACTGCCTCAATAATGTAGTCTGTAGACTTTCACCCCTTATGTCCACTGAGCCTAGTAACTTGGTGTCCTGGTTCAGCTAGGACAGGGTTAGGTTTCCCCAGCAGAGAGAGAGGGGGAAGGGATCTCCAGCCGGGTTATTCATACCATGCTGGCATCAGGTCCAGGGGCAGAACCCTTTTACTTTGCTCTTTGGCGGGCTTGGTGGCGGGAACCTGTTTCCGTGACCAGTTAGCGGTATTTCTCTGTATATCATTTGTCTTGTTCACTGTTATTGCTGTTTATTGTTGTTATCATTGCTACTGTTGTTGTTCAGATTGTTTTATCACTCTGTTGTATTAAATTTCTTCTTATTTCAGCCTGGGTTTGTGCCTCACTCCCAGCCCGACCGGCTGCGGGTGAGGGAGGGGCAACGGCAACGTGCTCTCCGGTCCCGGCAGGGCTTAAACTACAACACTTGGGCCTGACTGAAACATGTAATACAGAAAAGCATCCAGACCTCATCCATAGGTGTCAAGAGAAGAAGAATGTATCACTTTGCTTGGTGATTAAGCCTTTTCACTGTTCAAAATTTATACCTTATTCTTCGGTCTGGATTTGTCAAGGTTCAGTTTACGGCTTTTGATTTCTTATTATGCTTTCTCTACTAGAATATAAAGCCTTTGAGAACTCTGAAGTTTCTCCTAGTACAGGTACTTATATACTCTGTAATCACCTTACTCCTTCATATTTTTTTTTGTAAAAAGTTACATGAATGGAGCATTTTCAGTTTCTCTTTACATGCTATTTTCTTTTTGAAATATTCCTGCACCTCAGATTTTTCAATGCAGTGATTTCATCAGGAGCTAGATATAAATTTTTGATAATCCCACATGCAACTTTAGGTATGTACACTTTTTTTAATTAATCTAGGCCAAAAGCACACTGGGCTTTTATGTGCACTTGGGCTTTCTACACACTTTACTTGTAAATGCTGATGACATAAGGAACAGTGCAAACCCATCACTATGTTCAAGACAGCCACTCTCATGGCACACTTTGATCCCTCTTGCAATTGATGTTTCTTGTCTATGAGGTTCTTGAAATAAACTCCGGCACACAGGTATTGCTAGAGCAATGTGGTCTTTCAGGCCACAAGGAATAATTAAGGCATGAAAACCTGACACTGAGCATGGCATGGTAGGTTTTGCCTGTAAGTGGCCATTGAGGTGGCTGTTTTGCAGTGTTCAAGTTTTCTTGATTCTAGGGACTTTTCCTCAGCCCTCTTAAATTTACTAGTTATATATTGACAGAGAGAAAGTAGTTATTTTTATGATGATCTCATTTACTTCGAACTGTCTGTTCATGGCATTGCTATAATAAGAATATATTTTATATATATATAAAATAAGAAAATTTCAGAGCAGGAGCTTGATCCCCTCTTTTAATAAGCACTGTGATTGACTGTACATTACCCAGCTGGGATCTCCTCCACCTGGGCGTCCTGTCAGTGTCTTTGTGCTCAGACCTGGGCAGATGCTGTGCGCTGAAAGCTGTGCTGGGCACCAGCCCCCAGGCTGCCAGTGGCAGAGGTGCCGAGGACAAAGCGTCCATCTCTAGTGGAAATGCAGGTGGAAAGTGGCCACCGGGCTGACCTGGGTGATATCCCAGTGTAAAGACCAAGTCCACATTTTGATCTCATCACCCTTTCACAGGGGAAGGTGTTTTGGACAAGGAACATCACGGGTGGACCACTGGGTGGGGTGAGTGGAGTATAATTTTTCATGCGTGTCCCTTCCCGGCAGCTCCTGGGCTAGGACACACCGGGCAGGCTTTGATCTGAGTCTAGTACTTATGCCTTGGTGGTAGCATTTGCTTGGAAAGGAAGGAGCTTATGATCAGCTGTTGGATAGGATTGATGCTTGCTTCACACAATTTAAATGTGCTGGCTCTGTCGGTCTGTGTCCCTTCCTACCACAAGATGGTATCTTTAGCAATAGTTTCCTCTCACTTGTTCTATAAAGCTCAATTTAATATTCTGACTGCTGAGTTTCTGTATTTACAAAGCCTGCAATTTTATCACAAATAACACAGTGCAAGATTTCTGGTGAAGGCTGCCTGCTTGTGGGTACAGTAGATTCAGACAGGATAAACTCTGATATATCATGTCCAGCATTCATGCAAGTATTCATTTTACCTCCTCTCCTGCCGACACTCTTGGGTGCTTTGCAACCCCTCTTACAAGTCAAAGTTTCACAATGTAGCTTTAGGGGAATGGCTTAGTGCATCTATTTCAAGAAAAGGTCCCTGATTCATCCTCTAAAGATTGCTCAAGCGGGAGTGATGTCTGTTTAGCATGACAACGGAACCACCAGAACACAGCCCAGACAGCATCTGGAAGAAGCTCCCAAACCCAGAGTGCCGCTGTCTAGGTTTCTGTTCCTGTCTGAGAGCAAATTGGTTAATACACTGAATTCTACACAAGCCTCTCTACACAAGCAGATGTATAGCACAGGATTATAAAACCTCCAGGTTTCCCCCTTCCCTTATCCCTTCAGCACTTCTGCAGTGAGTGGTGGAAGAACTACAGGTGATAAGAGTTAAGGCCGAGTGTATAAATCCTGTATATCCTGATTCAGCCGGGATAGAGTCAAGTTTTCCCCAGCAGAGAGAGAGGGGGAAGGGATCTCCAGCCAGGTTATTCATACCATGCTGAGGTCCAGGGGCGGAGCCTTTTTACTTTCGCTTCTGGTTTTGGTTTTTGCCATACACGCGGCGGGTTTGCTCCTTGATCATTCAGCAGTACTTCTCTGTATATCGTTTGTCTTGTTCACTGTTATTGCTGTTTATTGTTGTGACCATTGATACTGTTGTTGTTCAGATTGTTCTATCACTCTGTTGTATTAAATTTCTTGTTATTTTAGCCGGGGTCTGTGTTTAACTTCCAGCCCGAGGGGCAACGGCAACGTGCTCTCTCATCCCGGCAAGGATTAAACCTTGCACACTGTTCATTATTCACTCTGGAGTGGAAAAATAAACCTGCCTGTACAAAGATCAGTGCAAGAACCTATGAGTAATTGCGGGGCTCACATTGATATTATGGAATATTTTACTTGGACATTATGTTATTCAGTATCGTGTTTTATACTTGGTTACTGTGAGCTGTCTCACTAAAACCAGGATGTTGCCAACCGTGTTTGAACCAGGCGTCAACAGGAGAAGCTGCCTGGTATGTCTGGGGAATGGAGATCCATGTCTGTATCAGATTTATGTTTAAAAAAATTTGCTTTCCAAAATCCCAAGTTGCCCTTCCTTTAGAATTTGTAGCAGTGCTCAGTGTGAGCTTAATGCAGTAGTGCCCACTCTTGATCATTTCATGATGTGAAACCTGCTAGATTGGGAGATACACCAAGTTTTCTTTTTTTAATTTGTAAGGGTGTTTTTCATCATTTTGAAAGAAAAGGGAAGGGCTTGAAAATATTAAACCATGAGTGACCTAAAGGCCTTTTTTATTAAAAAAAAAACAACACAACTGAAGACATGGAAAAAGATCCTCAAACATATTATTTAGAAGCAATCTCATAATTCTTGCATTGTGACTCAGAGCTGTTGAAAAATTGAGGTTGTCAAGCAGCTAGATACTAAACTTCAGTCTTTTCTCACCAGGAGCCAGCTGAAATCCCACGGTGCCCACAGAGGTTACCAGACTCTCCCCATCAGGCGTGTTTGCTCCCCTCCAGGAAGATCACAGTTTATGTCCTGTATCACAAACTTGCCACCATCCTTTGTGTTGATTCCCTGGTCTGTTCAGGGCAGCCTGCTGCATCCCCTGTGCCTGGATGGGGCTGGAGAGCCTTGCTGGCTCCTGAAGCAGGGGACTCTGCGTGTCCTGGCAAGCCAGCTGCATCAGGTGTGACACATGCAAGTGGGGAAGGGATGTTCAGCATTTGGGAGACAGACCTGTTTGCTGTGATACGTGGGAATACAGTGTCTGTGTTTACAGGAGCTTGGCATAAGGTTTTAGCAGACTATAGTATTAATTTCATATAAATAGTTGCCCAGGTAACACTGGTTCTAAGACTTGAGCATACTAACAGCAATAATGTATGGATTCTTTGAAATTACTTGCCTGGCTAAGGCATATAAAATGCATAACTGTATCAGTGCAAGTCTAAGAGTACACTTGCAAAAATGGCAGAGAACTTTCAGAGAAATCCCTTGATGTAAACATTAATGAGTACAGAAATAACCCACATACATAAAACACCTCAAGTAATAATGGCATATGTACCCAAATAAAGGACAAGATGAGCATATACAAATCAGGGCAAAACTGAGTATAGGTGCATGCAACAGATGGTATCTTCAGAGATTACGTTTCTGAGGGTACCGATGATCTTTACTTATTTTGTTGTGTAAGAATCATCGCAAAAAGGACTTTATTTGTGGACGGTACCACTCTTCTATTTTATTATCATATTCCTTCTTCCTCGTTTCTTGTTCAGTAACAAATCTTTTAATAAAACAAAGTGGTGTCCTATGTTGATCGCTCTGTTTTTCAACACATTGCAATCTGATTCAGCCACAAGCAAATCCAGTGGTGAAAGCTAATTGGATAACCATGTCGGAAAACTTAATAGCAAGTATTTTGGTGATTTTCTATTCATCATTACTCAACCAGATAGAAATACTCTCATCCATGTAGATCAGAGAGGCTTTTTTTCTGACCCAATGGCATTTTACATTTGCCCTGCACTAGAAACAATTAACAGCACAAAGGAAGGCTTTTCTAAATTCAGCCCTACAGAGCTCCCATAGGAGCTCTGGAAAGTAGGACAGGAAAGGACCTTGTGTATCATTCTTTCAGGTACTTGAAATTGCAGGCAAGCACAAAACATCACCCTTTTCTTCAGCAGATCAACATGCTTTTAGGACCTCGTTGTCAGAAATTATTCAGATATTGCAGGAATCAACTTGTGTGGGTTTTTTTTTTTTTTTTCCCAGGTTTTTCCTTCAGGAAAACCAGCTTTTTTCTATCCCAGGATTACCAACCCCTCGATGTGTTGTGGACAGCGGTTATCCCCTCTGTCAGTCTTCCCTTTTGACAGGCTAAATTATTCTTCTCACATGACACCAATTCTCCATTCTCTGGTAATCGTAAATACTCACTGTGTTCCACCCGTTCCCTTCTACATATGGGTGACCAGAATCATACACCGTAACTCAGATGTGTTCATCCTTCTTTGTACAACACTGATACTTTTTTAGTTTCATCAGAAATTACTTCTTGGTGCATGCATGCTTTGCCAACACCATGGGGCTCTTTAGCAGAGCTTGTCTTGCACACTAACACTTTCTATCGATTCACTAAGTGACTACACTAACTCCTAAGAACATTCCCACTCTCCTCCCCGTATGTCAAGGGCTATTAAAGACAAAGATACCACCTATGGCTCAGGAAGTTGTAGATCATTTTGGGGTACACTTGGGAAGTTTCCTACTCTTCTGTGGGAATCTGCTTTTGATCAGTGTTAAGCCAAGGTGCTAGGTTAGACTATTTTTAACCCAGCACAGCCATTTTCACCTGCTTTTTTTCACCTTGCATTGGTCATCTGTGTCATTATGGCTGACTCTATGTTCAGGTCTTTCTCAATGTTAATGATTTCAGACTAACAACAGCCCAGATTACAGTGAAAGGTTTTGCTTCTAGGCCCTGGAGGAACAAGTTTTTCTTCTGACTTTTTAAATTTCTTTTGTCTTCTGATGTTTCAGGCCTCAAGACTGTCTGACCCTTCATTCTTTTTATTGATAATTCTTCCTAACTTTTTTCTGCTGCAAATTCTTCTTGCCATTACAGAAGATTTGTCCTAGTACCAAAAATTAGTGACATTCACTAAAACAAACATCTGTAAGTTTCCTTCTCCATTTTATACATTGCTTCTCTTCTATCCAGTTCCTTATCCACTTGTGCAGCTCTTATGTTCAACTTCAAATTTTCAAGACAAATTAATCAAGATGCAGTATTGCATACATTACTGAAGTTCAGTTATGTGAGATGTACCATACATCCTTCATCTGGAGAATGACGTATCTCATTAAAAAGTAGCATCTGGTTACCCTGAAAACTTTTGTCTTTGGTGTCCCAAGTAATTCTACACCTTCAGTGACTCTCTTCAGAATACATTCTGTGGCCTCACAGATGGTTCAAGTTAAGCCAGAAGATTTGTAGAGGGATTCACAGGAATGCTGGGCACGATCCACACACCAGTCATGGATGGGTCTATCTGTCCACGTGAGAAATCTTTCTGCACCTCGCCTGGAACCTGCACGCAGGGCTTTGCCACAGGTGATGTAGCAGATTGCTGGCATTCATCCATATTCTCTGGGGCTTCCTCCACTGATTTCCTTGCTGAAGCTTCAGCATGGATTGGAGAAGAGATCGGTATGTAGACATATGCAGCACCAGCTTGTAGAAGAAGGGGCTTTGGGACATTCTTCTTTTAAGTAGCTGTATTAGTAACGCAGTTCACATGGGACTTCGGTGTGATCCCATACCAACAAGTGATGCTATCTTCTTAGTCATGCAGCAGCTCATCCTTTCTGGTTTACATGGTAACAGACAGACATCATACCTGTTGCTTATAACTACTTGTAAAATGGAAACCATGCAAGAAAGAAAACAGTGAAACGGTATACATAGACACACAATGCTTTTTTCTTCCTCCCCAAATCCCTCCCTGAATTTTTACCTGCAAGTAGCTTCGCTATATGAGTGACTGCTCTCCTCAAACCCTTTCACATAGGAGTTTGCTCAGCCTGAAATATTGTTGTCAAAAAGACTCTTGCTCTTCAAATTAAAAAAAAAAAACAGCACACCACCACCAACCTTCACACATCCCACATGTGAACTGGCACAAATAAAGTGATGTCTCCTTTCCAAAGCCAACAGAATGCCTATGGCTTTGCACTGAGTGAAGACAACTCCCAGAGCTACAAGATGAAGGCTAAAAATAACCCATTAAGGCTTAATTTCAGAATTTTTAAATACCGCTAATTAATATGCATAGGAATGGCACATGGTCTCCAGTAAGGAGCACACACAATCACAGAGTCTACAAGGGAAGGGAGGGGGAAGGATGACACCCAGGCAGAGTGCCAAAGGAAAAATAAATGACAATACTCGTTATGAGGATAAAGGAGGTGCAAAGAAAGTGTGTTTCAGAAGAAGTAGAAGCAGGGGGGCAAAACACTTCACTACTGAAGAGGCAGAGACAATGCAGCGCAACCACAGAGGACATGGTTCTGTTTGAAGAACGGCAAGGACAGCATGAAACCTTCAGGATTGCCTAAAATGTTATAAACAATGGTAGAGAACTTGACAGTACTAGAGCAGGAGGCAAGGTTTTGAGTGTTAGGCCTCAGTGGGCCGATATGGTGTGACAGGGGTGGACATAGCAAACGTGCTTTGATGCAAGAAGGGAATTTCAGTGTGGTGGCTTAAGGGCTGAGCACACCACAGGAAGATCAATGGTTGCAAAAGGGCACTTTGGAAGCAATTTTCTCTTAATGAAGTAAAACTGAAGGAGGTCACTGCATCCTGAGGCAGAAGCACCTGGGAAAGCTGGGCATTGGTTATAAAGCATTAAAACAGGACACACAGGATGGCAGTCGTGGCATGGCATGAAAACAATGTACTGCTAGGAGCAATATGGGTGATGTCAGACAGTAAGGATTATCTACAGTTAACGTGAATCAGAAAGCAAATATAGTTATTCACTTGCTGTACTGTAAAACAGTGAGTTATAGAAGCAGTTTCAGGGAATTTTAAGGTGCAGGGAGAAAATAGGCTCACTCGAAGCAATTTCCTCATACTAATTTCCCTGTGAACAACATGTAAACAATTACAAACTTCTTGCTTTTCACAGAGTGTAGAGGAATGGATGGATGGTCCAATTCACTGGCTATTTAGTATCAAGAAAAGCTTGGGGTTTTAACATGTCTTTAAAAAACTAAGTTTATTTAGTAGCGCGCTCATCTGCCTGTTCCCACTAAGAATCTTTGAACTTTTTAGCCACTTTCACACAAATGTAACAAAAGGGTAGAAAACTCAAAATTTTGTGAGATTTGGTGGCTTTCAAAATGGCACACAGCCAGCTTCAAACCGCTGTACATTTAGCTACATCTTAAGAAAAAATTGAGCACTACAGCGACCTTGTTAAAAGCAAGCAAGGGGTACAGGTGTTTAATTTTGCAGTAAGAAGGTCTTGATACATGCTTAAGTTGAGTAAGAAAAGCTGTAGCACCATCAAGTGTATGAAATAGGATCAGCTTCACAGTCCAATGCTACAGGAGGTTGCTTCTGGAGGCAAAGGACACAAACCACACCTTTTTCACTTAAAGACATTCTTTATTCAATCTTTTTAATATACAATATTATTTTTAATCTGTAAAAAGTACATATGCAGGATTCCAGGTCAGAGGCAGAAGGTTTCCACATCAGAAGACAGACTTTTGCCCTTTTATTATTTTGGAGGAAAAATAATCTGTCAGTTTTAGACAAAGCAAGAATAAAGGCAGAATGCAAATCCAACTTCCACCAAGCAATTAGGATTAAAGGCAACAATTCACCCTAAGAAGTCAGGCTGTCTCCTTTGACTTTGGTGGTTCCCAACTTTTCTGGGCAATTACAGAGCACTTTGTTAGAAGGGGCTGACAGCCAAAGCAGCTAGTGCTTATCATCTCTGCTACAGTTGAATGCACATAACTTGCAAAAGAGCTTGGGTTTCCTCTTTGTATGGCAACTCAAACTCTTGAGTCAGAAGACTGTTTCTCAAAATTCAAGGACTGAAAGAGGGATGTCTTATCAGGGTGAACAGATCTCTGAACTACAGTGTGGATCAAGAGCTTGCTTTCATTTTTCTCTGGTAACAAGAAGCCTGTTTCTTATTTGTCCCCTTAAAAACACGGACTAGATTTACTAACATCCATATCAGGCTCTATTTGCTAAAAGCCTGTTACTACAGCCCTGAGATGTAAACTGCCTCACCATTTTCTGTGGATGCCAGGTTACATAGTCAATCCTTTCAATGTTAATGCTATTAACCACTTCTCCATTCAATCTAGGGAGAGTCACATGATGAAAGTTTGTAATATTTCATCAGGACAAGAGGGGATCATAAAGGACTGTCTGACAGAGATGTGCTTAGCTGTGTATCAGCACAGGGTAGACATTTATCCTTAAAGGATGATATTACAGTGAGTGTGTCATTATTTTCACTTTTCAGAACCTAGATACTCAAAATTCAAATTTTCTAAAATACTGGGTGGGAGTGTCAGTGACTGGGAGGTAGAAGACAGTGATCCACAAATTTGGAGTAGGGGAGCTAAAGGAGCCTCAAAGGTGTGACTGGCACAGGGAACTACCTGCTTTTCCCTTTACTCCAGCATACGTACTATTTTCCATACTTCTCTTAAACATTCAGTTTTAAGCACTAAATTGTGCATTAAAATGAACACCCAGAATATCATTCAAAGGTTTTGTTTTTAGAGGACAAAGCTAAGAAGTTGACTTCTTGACTGCAGGACACACACAGCTCCAGGGTGGTCAATGGAAGCTGAAGAAATCCGGCTTCTTTGAAAAGTCAAGCTGTGTTAGAAAAAAAAAAAATCTACTGCTAGCAGATCCTGACCAACAGGCAAGCTTGAGGCTTGGATTAGGAAAAGAACTGAACATCCCTGTTTTGACTGTATGCAAAGGAAATAGACAAATCTGGGATTTCCAAGCTCTTGCCCAAATCCAGTGTGCCAAAAATGTATATGATTTTCTGTTCTTTATTTCATTCTGTAAGATAAGAGGGTATTGTAGAAATTGCTAAAATGGGACAGCTACCTAAGAAAAGGAGGATTGCTTTGTTAGAGAATACAGTGCAAGACTCGGAAACAACTAGGACTAAAAAGTCATTTTGTGCTTAAATTTACACTCTATCTTCATGAAAGTATGTAAGACAGCAGCAACAGAATGAAAATGGCAATATTCTACTGTACCTTACGTACCCAGAGGGAAAACAGTCTGAACTTTGGGTTGCACATAACGCCGTTCTGCAGATCAGAACCTACTTCTCTGTGAAGTACTTGGAATGAGGCACGTCACTTCGGTCAGAAGTTTCAACATCCGTGGTGCTTGGTTATTATGCACACACCTCACCCAGAACCCATTACCTCAAAACTCAGCTTGCTCTAGGAAATCTCAGGATGGAGAGATTCATGAATGACACAGAAATTAGTCCTTAAAATACATTATTATTGATAGACTATGCACATCAGTAGCTTCTGGAGGAAAAGGATAGTTTGCATTTTAAAGAGTGATAGAGTAGAAACTGACAGCTGTTGGGGTAACTGGAAAATGAGAAACAAGTGTCCTTTATTTGGTACCTGCTGCTTGTCTACACAAAGAAATAGCAGTACTGTACATCTGCTTTGAGAAAAATACCATCTCATAACATGAAATGGCTTAGGTCCTCAATTCAAGCATTCTTGTGGCAGTGAGTTAACCCATTGGGATTCATGAAGAAATTAATCTGAAGGGTCGCTCTTTGATTCACAAGAAGGGGATGGAAGAGCAGCAGTGTTAAGAAGTTTGCTGTTTCTGGGACTCCAGAATTCTGTCCTTCCTCTGAACAGACTGGCAGCCATTCTACATCTGATCTGCATTTATCAGATGGTGTATGGGGATGGGTATATGGGGTGGAAAGTGCCCTTTTTCTTTCTCTCTCTCTCTCTTTTTTTTTTTTTAACAGAAGAGTCTGCTTTTCCTCTTTCTCCTTTGTACCCAGACAGATTTAGGAGAATAAGAGAACTGAGTGCAGTTTTAAACTAGTAACAATTTTCATGGGATGGGAGAAACTCGATTTGAAAACATATCTGAACTTTGGAAAATGGAAAATGACTAGCTCTTCAGTAACTCACTGAATACTAATTAGAAAAAGAAATTTATGTGGGACCAGTAAGAGGAATCCATTTATTAAGCTACTTCTACTTTTAAATAAACAATTATTTGATTTAGTATTATTTCCTAGTTCAATTACTTTATCAGTTCTTCAATCATTTTTAAGGTACTGCTGCAAATTACAGTAACTAGGTAACTGGTATTAAGGTAAAACATTGAGATTGGAGTTGCCTCCTCTTAAACTAAAGCAACTGTCTGGAAAACAGAATTTCATAGCATTTTTTCTTAGATTGTGTGATTTCTATGTCTAAGTTAGTGTCAAAGACAAGTACAGAAAGATTTTATGGGGGAAATTCTACTGTAATGTACAGTCAGATTTATTATGACAGAGATAAAAGCTTTTATATATAAATCTTCATATAAGAACATTTTTTGAGTGGGACAAACAACACTCACTCCCTTTATATCTCATGCTGTATTGCTGTAGCTCGCTGAAGAGTTCTTCTACTCACTGCAGTATGAAAACACAATCAATATTTTTTTTTAAGACTCAACCTGTGCACTAATTAGGAGGGAAAGTAGTACCTCACAGCTCTTTTTCAGCAAAGGGGTCAGTCATTATGGCAAAAGGATTTTGAGAGCTATAAAGGGGAGTAAAAAGAATAATTTGAGCTGTAAGGATTCTGGAACAACAGTAAAAAAAAAGGAGATTGAGATAATTTGAGATTTTTATTTCATCAAAAATATGAAACTTCTTTTAACAAGTAAGTGAAGACTGAAACAGACTCCATTTAAGTGATACTGTCTAGCCCTGCCTAGGAATATTTGAAAAAAAAACACAAAAAACATGTAGGTAGCAGCATCTCATTCCTCATAAAGTAATGGAAGAAGAGACTCTTCAGTTTCTTTTTCCACCCATATGTAAGAGATGTTATGTTCCTTCTAAAGACGATCATGTTAGCTTTTTAGTGGAGCGCCCAGAAAAAAAGGAGTTTTGTAAACTAAATCAAAGGCAGTTCGAAGTTTCTGTCATACAAATACCTGCAAAGAAGGTTCTGTGAATAGCATCCAAAGAATGAAATTTCACTTTTAGGAAAAATCCAGATTGTGTGAAAAAATATAAAGCAACAAACTCCTGCTGCTTATCTCTATGGGAGCATTTTTAGGTGCCATAAACTGTATCCTCCTATATAAATCATGAGAGACTGTTTTTCTCATGTTGTCATCTCTGTTTATTTAGCTAAAAGAACCAGGACTAATAAGAGAGTGTTTTCTTCCATGTGACAGGATTTCTGAGGAAGTGAAACTCAGACTCCTTCCTACCCCTGCGATATGCTCCAGACTGTGACTGCAGCTTGCCAAATGAACTAAGCCCACGTTACTGACAGTGAACTACAAACCAAATGCTTACTAATTGTTGTTTTGGATGTAAGCATACAACGCAGATCTTTCACCATTATTTTGGAAAGGAAAAATGAGGAGGCAATAGTTTTTAGAGTTTAGAGTTTAGCTTTGAGTCCCTGAGAATGGCTGCCAGTCTGGACAAACAGATGCTCCTTAGAAAATTCAGACAGGTACAGAAAAAAAAATTCACATCCTGATGCTGCTGGTGCAATGATGTTGCTTTTTGTTGTTGTTTTGCTCATGCCATCATCAAACAAATAAACAAACAAACGAAAAAAATCTAGATATTTGGAACCCACCCGATCTGAAGAGGTGACTGATGTGTTGCTCCTTGCAACAGCGAACAGCAGCAGCAGCAAGTTCCTCTCCCTGGACGGGAAAGCCTCTTCTCCCTTATGCTGCTACATTTATATTAAGCAGTAGATTCCATGTCTTGCTAGGGTTCAAAGCACGTGAAGTCTCTGTCCCGCAAATACCACACTAGTGTGTTTTGGTCATGTATAAAACTGAACTTTTAACTTATCTATATGCTGAAGAGCTTTGCTTCTCACGCCAGTATTTGCTTGACTCAGAGGTCTAGTTTTATCAAGTGTCTGTCTCCTCTCCTGCTTAAAGTCTCAAGTGGTCCATGTAAACAAAACAGAGCTGAAAACAGTCTCTCTTCCTCTTCATAGAGCTGTTTTTATCGATATGCAGGATTTCCTGACAGTGTGGTGTTGGCTAAATGTAAAACAGGCAGAGGATGAGCTTCCGTGTTAAAAACCCAGTTGTCTAATGGTAGAAGGTCATCATTGGAGAAAAGCAGATACAAATACCTAGATATCAAGACAGAGAGAAAAAATGGTGGGTATTAAAGCAGAGAAACAGACAGGTAGGGGAACACGGCAGCTTCAGATCCCACCAGTCAGCAGCTAAAGCTATAAACAAGTTACTGGCTTTCAGTTTTTATATAGCACTGACAGAGCCTTCCCTGTTATAATGATCTGAAAAGTCTTTTTATCATGATCAAACCCTCCAATGAAAAGTTGTCATGAAGACAGCATTTTGATCTTTCCAAGTTACTTTTGTTTTTCAAGACTCCTTTCAAAGACTTACCATGTAAAACAAAGATCAACACAAAAAGGATGAGAAGTTGGAGAACAGGAGAGCAGAGAAGTTGTTGGCAAAAAATTCTTCTTAATGGAGAAAACCCACTTGGAAATGACTCATTCTCTTTAGTCCCAATCAGAGATTTTGAGGAAGCATAAGAGAAGCCAATAAGCCATGCCAGACATCTGACTTGTCATCACTGTGCTGAAAGCTGGTTAAGCTTCAGGTGGGAGGAAATGGGCCAATATTTTTTGCAGAAGGGATTCATAAATGTGGTACATGATAAAATAGTGCAGAGAAAATGAAGCATGTAACAAAATTAATGTTTGTGGCCATACGTGGAAGAAAAGTTGTTGTTTTGTTGTTGTTTTTTTTTTCCTTAATATAGACTTTTGAATGCGGCTGTGCTACATGTTAGTGGTAGGGATCTTTGTCAAGGTTTCCAAACTCAACTGACAAGTTTCAAAAGGCATTTCCCTTATTCCAGAAAACCTGAGTGTGCAAGTGCAAGTGTAATGTCATGGGAGCACAGGAGCTCCCAGCTCCTGCTGCAGCTTGCCTTCCTGTCATCCAGAAAATGACAGGTCTTGCAGCATGTGACAAAGATGGGGTGTTGTTCCCATTAGTGGGGTCTGTCACATCCAGCACGTGCACACACATTGTTTTGTCTTTGCTCTGCTGAGGCTGCTGTTACTTCACTCTCTCTCAGACACTGGTAGTGCCTACTGTCTGCAGTCCTATGTCACTGCCTGGTCATTTTCCCATTGCTTTTATTTGGCAGTTGTATCCACAGCACAACACAGTCACTGAAGCTCTACTTTTTCCTTCCCTTCCTCACCAGTTAACTGTCCGCAGAGAAAAATTTCTTGCTGAGATGATTCTGTTTTGTCCTGCATGTCTAGTCTCTTTCTGTACATTTTTCTTTAAAGTGTCATGCCTTTCCTTTCCTCCTTACTCCTACCTTGCTTTCTTCCTCTGCAGATCTCCAAACTCTTGTTCACCACAGCAGCAATGTTTCATCTTACTAAAATTCACCTTCCTCATTTGATTCACACTTTTTCTTTGAATAACTTAAGCAACCTATTTCTATGTCTTGCTCCTTCCCACTCACGGCTACCTTCTGCCCTTCATACTGCCCAAACCCTCATAATTTGCCAAGTATCTTTGATGAGCCAAAGTTTCCGAGGAGTAACAATGCATGTTTGGGAGAGGTATCATTTTGGAATTTGAGGGGAATGAAGAAGCAGAAGTTATCATCACTAGCAGAAAAGATCACAGCAGGCATTCTGTAACACACATTTTATGCCCCTCTTAGGGACATCTTCATTTTCCTCATGGCATCACACCCAACCCTTCTGTCCTTATTTTCATAGCCATTTGAACTATCCTGATCTTATGTTCTCTATTTTATCTCAAGGTGATACCAGTTTCTAGTCTGGTTGTGCCAATCACATCAACATCAAACATCTAATATCCAGCTCTCCAATAAAACTTTGTTTTGTCCCACAAGAAGGAAACAAACAAAGCCAAAAACTACTGAAAATAGAATTCTAAGTTCCTTCCTAAAACTGCCTTCTTTTGCTATATTTGCACTATAGTACATCCAGTTACTGAGTGATGCATCAGTGAATTTTCAAATCACCTTATTTAGGATGCAGACAGGATTCTGGAGATACTTCAAAGGTCAGTCTTGTCACCACAGAAGTCCCTTAGGAGCATATTTCATTCTCTGATTTGGCTTTTATAGGCAGATCAGTCATATAAGATGAGGTCCTGGGGAGTATTGCTTCTCTGACTGGACCTGTTTGCAACTGCTGCCTCTCTCTCTGGGAGTATAGCTTTCAGTCTCCAGAAAATGAAGAACTGAAATAAAATTAATGAAGACAACAGAGGAGGTAGCAGTGGCTGACTTTGTTTCCCCATGTTATCATTGTAAAAGAAAATATTGTGACTATGTAGAGAAATTTGGTAAGAAGCCAGCAGAAGGACAGAATAGCCAGACTCTCCCTGTATGTGTGATGAGCTCTGAGACACTTCTTGCCAGTGAAACATGTTGTGGTGCCTGAAGTAGGCACCAGTACTGCCACTTTCAGGACCTGCTTTCTCTCCACTGTATTTTGAGCTCCCAATACCCCAAATCAACCTTCATATACATCAGCTACAGCTAAAACATGAAAATTTGATATTGCCAATACCGCAAACTATTTTTTCTGATAGAAACTCTATTTATTCTGCAAAGCCTGCATGCCATGCTAGACTGTCAAACGATTACAACTGTTTTATTGTCATATCACTGGGCTGTAAAGATAGAAAGGGCACCTTAATGAGTCTCTGATGCTGACAGGTTTGTGCAACAACATATGTATCATCCTTTCCATCACACACTGGCAGAAAGTGGTATGGATATGCAAGCAGAGGAAATAACTATGTCTCCTAATAGCAGCTCTGGCCTCATTCACACTGCCAGCAGTGGCTTCTGTCTCTGGATTTAACTAACTACAACGTTCTCCAAACTGTTATGCAGGAGGGGGAAAAAAAAAAAGGGGGTAGGGAATATAGCCAACTCAGACACTTTTCTTTCAAAAGAAAATTCACAGGATTTGAGGAAGGTACCCAATACAGGAATCTTGGTAGATTTCAATGCCAGAACTATATTACCAAATATGCTGCTGTAACTTGATTATCAAGAAAGTTGCCACACATCAGAAGACATTGCTTCACAGGCAAAACCCCAGAGCAATCACCACAACCATGTGACAAAAGAGTGCTCTTGACAGCTGTTTTGTGTCAATGATGGAGATTATGAATACCCATGACATGCTAGCTCAGTTTTTAAAATGGATCTCTTAAAATCCCCACAAGATATTCCTATCTTTATACAAGTTTTTCTTATTGTATGTATCATCTCCGTAAATTAGAGAGTATGGCATATTCTAGTATAGCGCTTTTTGTTATTAATTAAAAAGAAACACAGTGGAAGACCAATGACTGAACATTTTACCTTGAACCAAATATGCAACACAGTGCATGAGCTTCTTCAGGGTGGACTACATGTGTCTTACTGATTTGACTAAACTGAAAATGGTTAAATATGCAAGAGATTATAAAATATGCCTGATGTTCCTATTTATACCAAAAAGCATTCTAGAAAAATACATTGTGGGATAAATACAGAAAAATCATCCAAGGACATAAAGGATTTTCATTCCATGCATTTACTCTCTTCCAGTGACACACACAGGAGAAACAGGCTCTACAATATCAGAGCATGGCACAGACTTTAATATAAGACATGCCAAGTCAGTTTATCTTAAAAAAAAACCAGTTTTGCACAGGGAATTTCTTGTAAGGAGATAACCTCTCCTCTGCTGTGATGCCAGAAATCAAACAGAAGTCTTAAAAACTAAATCTCTTTCAGCATAAGCTTCTTGCATGGAAAGTTCTGCTTGTATTTTCTGCTGGTAAAATGTGTTGATCTGGGTCTAAAGCTAGGAAAAAAAGAAAGCCCAAACCATAAACCACCTTGACAAGACAAGACATTATTTGTTGAGCCATGACATTCTTCTAGAATTCAGATGCTAGTTTTTACAGGAAGATGCAAAGAGTGAAGAGAACTTACTTCAAAGTTTCAGCAAGAAAAAAGCTCTGCTGTACGTCATCATATGTAGGAGATGAGGAATAAACATCCTTGACGCCAGAAAAGCCACCACTGACCCGGCAATACTTGTCAATTGCCTGCAAAGAGGAAAGGAAAAGAAAAGTAGAATGTAATTGTACAGCAAAATTTAGAAACATTAAAGGATCAGGCTTGATCAACAAAGGAGGTTGCTCTTTCCGTGATGCATTTTTCTGTTGTGAATCTCCTTGTCAGAGGATGTTGTGAGTATTAACAGCTCATGCTGACCAAAAAAAATAAAAAGGGACTGGATACATACAGAATTAAAATCTCTCCAGAGCTACTAACGACACATTTGGCAAACTGCTAGATACTAAGAAAGTATTCTGCAGGAGAACACTTTCCTTCCTGGGTAAATACTGTTGATTGATATTGATGACAGGACATGGACTCAGTAGACTTTTGCTCTGAGCTGGTACAACTCCTCACAGGTAACGCTGAGTAGAACATCCATCAGGCAATCCATACAACACATGCTATGAGGTGCATATGAAGATGACAAACATCTCTGGATTTTGCAGCTGGAAGAGTTTAAAGAGTTACAGGAACTCTGTGACTAGTAGCTTGTCATAGGACTTAACTGAAAGTAGGAATAAAATGCTGTACTCATCTTTAGGGACTGTTGATTTCATCTTATAAAGTTCTAGCTGCTGCTTTCTCCCCACATTTCCATGTCCTACATATGCTCTTCTCTGGTTCCCCTTTCTACAGTTGAAACTCAAGTCAGCTTGTGTGCTGGACTGCAGAAGAGCTCTTTAAAGCATGAAGTTTAAATCCATAAACATTCATGGAGAAAGAGGTCAATGGATCCGTGATTCACAAATCACCCAGATAGTCAGCTCCAACACAGTACTGCAAGAAGCACAATGGAAGAGGAGGAGACTGGAAAGAACGTTAATAGCTCAGAGCACCTCTTGCCTAGGCTTTCATTATTCCGCTCACACACATGACCTTAGAGCACACAAGGATATCAGCCATTAAAATCGGCCTCAAAGAAACAACTCTGAAATGATTCACAGGTTATCTGTGCTTCCCTGTTGCTTTGGCAGTGCTTCCTCACCAGACACCAACTCTTTTAATAGATTCATGCAGGGACAGAAAAGGCACAGTGATGAAGGAAAATATTTGGCTCAGGATGTCTGTCATTACCAACTACTGAATGTAGCTAATCTATGATTCAACCCGTTAGCCTCCATGAAGGTTCTCTCCACATGGTGCTTTAGGCCCAGATTTTTGTTAATTCTGATTTTTGCTAGTTATACTCAACAGAAGCTGAGGGGAGTCCAGGCAGGGGAGCAACTAAATTTTGAATGATGCAGAGAAAACAAATTCAAGCAAAATTAACTCTTCAAGGTCCTTACTATAGCCTCTGCATACTAGAAGTACTGGGAAACAAAGGAGAATTTTCCACTGGACACATGCATGAAGAATGCTGGCAGATGCCATCACTGAAATCAGAAGGAAAAGTGAAAAGGTAAATGAGCAAGGTACCAAGGACAGTAAGTTACAGCACATCAGGTACTACAGCTAACCTCCTCCTAGTATACACTTTTACCCTGTGGAAATGTGAGGTTGTTCATGGACCAAAGAATAATCCAGACTGTTCAAAGTTCTTTCAAATTTCTGAATACCAAGATTTTCAAAGAAACGAGAGGAGAGACTGATAAAAGGATGTTACTGGAATTGCTGTAGCTCTAGAGCCTGAGCTTATGCCAAGAAAGGTACCATCTTTCTTGGCAAAATCTAATTCTCGCTGTAACTCCCTATCTCAAGCTGAGCCTTCTCCAAGTTCAAATGGAAACTCTCCCTTTTTTGGGGGAACTTGAGCCTAAAAGGAAAGTGTCTGGATGAAATCTTTTCAGATCTGGTTACTGGTGCAGGCTAGGGCTACACTGAGACTATTTGTATGTTGGAATTTGGGTTGACCAGATTTTCTCTACAATCTCGAAAGGTGTATGCAACACACCCAACAGCATCACACGCATGACAATCTCTTTGCATGCTCTTGCACACTGCATGTGATGCTACCTATCACATGGCAGACAAATAAACAAAAGAAAAGGAAAATATTAATCGCTTGGCCAACTTCTGAAGAAGCACATGCTGTTTATGGAACCATCTGCACGTTCCTCCTCACAAGTCCTATAGCCGCTAGGCAGGTGTTATTTGAATAAGCAAGAGCCAAAGCACTTTAGCTTTCTAAGCAGAAAATTAAGTGCCTCCCTCTCGCCACTATCCCCTTTTTTGTAACCCTGCAGAACACACCTTGTCTCTGCACTGAAGTGTGGCAAGTTGGGGGTGAAGGTGCAATGGTTAAACACCTGCCAGAATTTCTAGCATGCAGAGTCTGACCTTGCAGAAGTTCCACTGGTCAATGATTCGTAACCCTGACACTGTGTGGCACAGCTTGGACAGGAGGAACTTGCTAATGATTGTGGCAAAATGAAAAGAAGAAACAAACAGTACCACTGTTAGGGCAGTGTCTACTTCAATTCGTTTATTCTGGAAGCTGCAGACAATAGACAGCACTGAGAGCCTGCTCCATGCTGTAGAGGTCTCATGCTTAGATAATAAAGCGCAACACTCGTGAAACCAGCAGGCCTAGAAGCCTGAAGAAAGAAAAAGCATGATTTATATTGATTTTTTTTTTCCTTACAATTACCAAGTAGTCTTGTATCTTCAGAAATTTCTCCTTGGGGAGACAGACTCTGTTCAGGAATTCATGATAAGCAGAGGATTTAACCCAGCTGGTCAGAGATCTAAACACTGCGGGTAGTAATGAACTGCAGAGGAAAAATTTCTCTGGAAGACTGCTATACAGCTATTCATCCAAATATGGATAAACATATTGTCCTTGATCCAGAGGTGTACAGAACTTCAGGATACTGTCTGAAGAGTTCAGTGCTGTAGACAAGCTGCTTAAAAGGCACTTCAAATTTCCGATGTTCTGCCTTTATACAGATCTCGAAGTACTTGGTGTAGAAGCATCTGATTTGCCACCTGGCTACTCCTTCACTCAAAGACCAGTCTCTCTGGTAAAATGCACCCTAGAGGGAATTCCTAGATGACTGGAAGGGTATCAAGGTAATGCTACTATTAGGAAGCTGAATAATTTTAGGATAGCACACTTATTTCCAAAGAATTATGGAAACACATGTTAAAAATATAGAAGAATAAATGGATAATTGACACCAATCAGCATGGTTTTACAGAAAACTATGTCGCTTACAAGCTTGATTTTAATTTTTGAGGTCCACAAATTGATAAAGGTAACTGCAGAGGTGTAACAAACTTAAAAGTTTCTAAAGCAATTGGCATGGTACCATAAGATGTTATGAAAAGACAAAGCAGTACTGTACCGTATCAATATCACTATCTTAATTTAAAACTGACTGACAGTGCTCTAAGAATGAACTAGCACTGTAAAATCACCACCAAAGAGAGCTGCTTCTCACAGATATTTACAAGGAACCATCTGAAGTTTTATCTGTCACCGCAAAATTGTTGCTGGTAAAAATGACATGGGTAAATATCAGCAGTGTAATCTGGTGGTAACTCGGCCTCAACCAGGCACATAATCCTAAATCTAGACATAAAGGCTGTGTAACTGCAGCACCAGATTGGTCTGGAAAGTAGAGACACTTCAAAGAATTCAGTGGCCACATGAGACAATGCAGTACGAGTTCCCACTAGGATACTGTGGCAGATGTACACACAAGGACAGTAAACAGTAGCAGGGATATAATTTTACTTTTGCAGAGGGCTGTGGGTAAAGTTAAAACTAGAATATGCAATTACGCAATTATAGAATTAATTTTAAAATAAGGGTTATGAACTAACATGAGTGCAGATATTTGGAGAAAATGCTTTACAGTGAGAGACAGTACAATGTGTTTAGCATCTTAAGCAGACTCGGTGGTAAGCTTATTACAACCTATGAAAACTCTCTGGAAAGGAAATGTGGGGGAATAAAAGACATTTTAATATGGTATAGGAAATCACAGGAAAATTCAGTGATTAACAGCTGAAATTAGACAAATTCAAATGGGAAACAAAGCATATATTTTTAACAGCACAAATAATTAAATAACGGAACAAACTACCATAAAAAGTGATTTTTCCAGTTCCCTTTATACAAATCAAGAGTAGAACAGAAGAATATGCAACGGTGTACTCTTACTAAATACATGTGTGTCTGCTCATAATTAATGCCTATGACTCACAGGGAGGTCAGAGTTGATCTAAGTTCTCTGGAAATAAAATTGGAGATGCCTCTAGATTGCACCCCAGCTCCCTCTGTTCCTCTGAGGGTGTTTTTGAGGTTGCATGTGGGACTCTTCTTGACTATGCCAATAACGTGCTCATAAAAACTGTGCCAGTCTCTTCACCAGCTGTGATACCCATGAATTGTGAACCATGTTTCTTTCACCTCCAGCCTATACCGGCTCTTTTCTGTCTACTTTGCTTCACTAAGGAGAGCACTATAGGTCTTTTCCACTGCATCTTATTGTCAATCCTCAATTTGCCTGAAGTTAGCTCAAACCTGAGGTCTTGTATATTATTTTCACTGTAAGTAGAAACTCTATAAACAAACTCCGCAGCCTCCATGGTGCAATCCTACTTAGCCAGATATGCAAGTCCCCAGCAAGTAGTTGAACCCTTCATTCACACATCTTTATAGTAATTGGCTTTACATGCCTATTGTGAAGTGGTAGCTCTTACTGCTTTCAAATAATCCACCTAGAAAGGATTTTAGTAATTTTCTGTATTTAACCTTGCATGCGTATTTCTGTAATACTTCAACCAGCCCCCCAGCATACCATCATCCAATGTGTCTCGCCCAATACAATTGAGATGGATGATATCTCTAGTGCTTAGTATTAGGGAGAATCAACCATTTTTTTTTATTAGGAAAGAGATACAGAACCTGTCATTGGGATTTATGATCACTGAGGGAATATAAGATTCAACTTCTTGTTTTTTCCCCACAGACACTAGATTTGGAAAGATGTGACAAAACAGACCTTGGTCAAAGCGCATAATCTGCACTAAAATGTCCATTTTGTCTAAAAATCTAGACAATAAAGGCAAAAAAGAAGCTGCTAATGGTGAAACAGATAAAGAAAGTACAGTACAAAGATATGCATACACACACAATCCGGCCTTCAGTGCAAATTCCCATTCATAAAAGGCAGAGGGAGATCTGGGTTGGGAGTGCTAAAGACACTTAAGTAACGCAGTATATTTAAAAGTCAAGTGGTTCTGTAATGTATCGTAGATGATCTCTGAAGAGTTCTTAAAGTGACAGAAGCAGACTTCTAACATTATCAGTGAACTAGCCCAAATCCATTCAGGTGGGGATGTATTCATCCATTCAAAGAAGTAAACAAGGGAGACCACCAAGAACTCAGTCATCAAACACCAGGTTACACCAGATTCACAGTAGAAAAATAAGACCATTTAGAACTCAGAAACAAAACTCAATTTCCCCAAAAGCTTAGAAGAACTACTAGACTTCTGATGAGGAAACTATCACTCACCATGAGAAGTCTGTAATACAAATTTCGAAGTATGCTTCAGTGGTTGAAAGGCAAAAGAAAGTGAATACAGACAGTGTTGTGCAAGAGCAGCAAATCAACTGCTGTGTGTTGTACCAGATTCTTCTCTATTTATAAATGGAGGAATAAACACAACCAGAGCTGTGTGGGGTAGGGAGGAAGGAAAAGTAGTGAGTAGATATGAGTAAACACAAGAAATTATTATCTATGTGCAGGGAACAGAAAACCCTGGGGAACAAAAAGCTTCCCAAGCTTCTATGCTAGTATGATGGTGGGGGTAAGAAAATCTGTAATTGTGGAAGGGAGGGCTATGCAAAAGCATTTTTTAAGAGTTTGAAAATATTTTATGTCTATGTTGGATAAAGAAACTTTTTATTGAGGAAGCAAGTAAAAAAAGGCACTCTGTGAGGATAGACGCAGTTAAGCACAGGGGCTGCTTGATTTACACAATTTTGATGCAGGCTGACAGAAGGATAAAATAAAACCCTACCCTGCACACAGAGAAAATTGGAGGAGGGTTTGGTTTGAAAGCATTAATGAAGACCAAGATATGAAGGCAAATGGAGAAACTGAACAAAATGCAACACAGACATGCTTTGCAGTGTGCTTAAGAGACAGATCCTGGCATGAAGAAATTTACATTGTTAATTCTTTAACTTAGCACAAAGGATGCAATCTCAGCATGGATCATCCAGCCACAATTTCTGAGAGGAGCTGGTGTTAGGCCAGCAAGCATTTGGAGTACGCACTCTGGCAAGGAGTAGGTTACTAAATCTATTCCTTTGTCATAGTAGAAACATGCCTATTTTGGGCAGGAGGGATGATGTGACTCAATGTTTGATGTTTTGGAGAGAGTGGCAATGCATTCTGGAATACAAATGTGACAGATGTGGAACCGCTCTCGAGAATAACATTATGTTTGCTGTAACATACAATCTACAGCACAAAAACCTAACCAAGACTAACACACAATCTTAAAATACTTGGACTCTCCTATGTAATTGTGACTGTGCTGAGGGAAGGACAAGGATGAGCTCAGCTAAATATTCTGAACTTGCTGTAACTATCTTCTACCTGATGAATACAGACTTCTCAACAGATCTCTTCCTCCAAGTACTTTTTCTGGGTCTCTTGCCTCTGGAATGAAACTGATTTTCACCTGCAGAATAAAGTTTCTCCAGACTCTTGGTTTGTCTCTTCCTTTGCTCTTCCCTCATCTCTTTGGCTGTAGTAAAAATATTTCATTAGGGTTTTGTTATCTTTAATATTTATTCTCAACTCTGAAACTGGCTCTGAGCTGTGTTTCCAAAGACTGTTGGAGCTCTAGCAGGGGAGTGGAGGAGATGTAGTAATCCACAGATCTTGAAGACAACCAGAAAACTACCTGGCCAGCAAACTAGTTTTGCACAAGCCCAGTACAGACCAGCAGGTGGAAGTAGTCAGCAACATGAGACCAGAAAAAAGTTCACAAGTTCAACGCTAGGAAGCACTTAAGAGGCAAAGTCTTTTGGGGATTACAAATAATTTTTACAACTAGAATATTATATTGTCACGTGAAAATTAAGCCTAGTTGTTCATATAGCCCATAATCTATGACTACCAGATAAAAGTGTGATCCATCTACGTACAAAGGATGAAGGAAAGAAGGCCATGAGAGTCTTACAACTAATCTGGGCTTCTGTAGACCAGTATAAGCATTTCCAATGAGAAAGACTCAGGAGCTTTTTCACACTTGGGAATTTGATTAAAACATTTCAACAACCAGATTTAAACCCTAGAAAGCAGCTATTCAAAGAAACCCAACAATCTCTAAAATACCTTTGCACCAATTTTTAAGTGCCATTACTTACTTTCTTTTCTGATCTACTTCATGTGATGCTGTAATGTTTATTTTGTAACTGAGTAAATCTAAACTGACTGGCATTTTTTTTTCCTTCCTATCAGACAACTAAGAAAAGAAAAAGCCATGATACCAACCTACATATACATATGTACATGCTATCTAGTCTACAAACCATCTGAGAACAGTTGTTCTACCACTTGTGTTTTAATAGCCGACTAAGAAGAAACTGTAAGAATAGCTTTGTCTTTTAGTCTAAACTGAGTGCAAACACATGCTTAACAAAGTTATTTATAATACACTTTCCCTTCTGAACATAAATTGCCTCTCTCAGGGGCTGTGGGCTAATGATAAACAGCAGGAGTGGATGACCAGTAGATTCTATTTCCACGCCTGAAACTCACCAGCTGTACACATGAGCACATCTTATCCATCTGATTCAACAGTTCCAAAACTGGAATAATTGCACACACCCCAATATGTTCCCTGGTTTACAAGAACTCATGAAAATCAATTACCATTTGAAGTGTTTCAGTAGCACAAGATTAAAGCGGCTACAAAAGGAAAATACACAGAATTAAATTACTGACAGATAATTAATACAGTTACCTGTGTTGCCTCCCAGCCCCACTGCCTGTACTTGGGATCGTGGGTGAATCTCCACATATACCAGTAGGTTTCAATCACCTCTGGTCTTAGGATGTAATACTTCTCATTCTGCCGCACTGCCACTGCCTCTACGCCACCATCAAATTTGAATGCTTCAGGACCCAGCTTTAATGCTGCAGATGAAAGGAAAAAAGAAAAAAAAATTATTCCTTACCACTGTTTGCAAGAAGGGTGGATAGGAGACTGCTATATCCCAAGCATGTGAGAAAAGCATAAACTAGCTTGTGTTTAAAAAGTCTCATAAATATTTCCTATTGTTGAGGCCTTTAATTTTTCTTATGAATAACTTATCCAGTTCCCGTGAGAAAACTACCTATCTTGACAGGAGTACAGTAATCCTTGAAAACTAATGAATCACTAAGAATATAAACACATTAACACATTCGTTTATAGATAAAATTTAAGTGACTGACATCAGTTCTTTACAAGCAAAAGAAAAGAATAAAAGGGTTAACAGAGGTTTTGATGTCCTTTGACCTCACCCAGCACAGTGGGCAAAGATCTTAGAACAAAAGCAGGTACCACCATCCCAAATAACCAGCATCTTTATGAAAACTCTCCTGGCTTAAGGAAGTGCTGTCAGGCCACTGTAACTGATGTGCTTCATAATGCGATCCTCAAGTAAACGGTTTGCAACTAGGCAATGAAAACTTAGCCACAACTGAAAATAAATCTCTGAACTAAGAGATTCACTATTTCAGCCCTTAAAGGCATCTATAATGGCCCTGTGCCAGCATCTGGAACACTATTCATGTAAGAAGGAAGTAGCTGTAGAAAATCTGCCTATAATATGAAGATACAATTACATTTTTTTTTATTATACAACTACACATTATTCATCAAATTTGACATAAGTAATGCGCTCTTATCTACAGCTGCACCGCACCCTTTGCTCTGGCAGACAATTTTTAAGGTAATGAACTTTGAAGCTGCACTTGAGCTTTAAAAATTATCAAAGCAATTAAGCATATAATTCTTATGGGCTAGAGGCTCAAATTAACCATGGTCTCGTGAGTTTGAAAGAGGAACCTTAGAACACTACAATGAAAAATGTGAGCACCTCCCAGTGTGTGCCCCAGAAGAAAATATCTTTAAAAAGTTCCTTAATCTTTTTGTTTCAAGGGAGTATGGCTCTGGGTGCCAACAGAAAAAAGCAGCACTCTCTGCTTCAGCCACACGTGTGGCAAGAAAAACCCATCAGGAAATATTTATGATACTTCTTTCAAAATGGGGCATTTAACAAGTTACAGTAAAAAAAACCCAAAAAACCCAAAAAAACACAAACCAACAAAAACCAAACATATTTTACTGCAAAGTCCATGAGATTCGATACAGAGTTCTACCTATACAAAATAAAGAAGGTAAGAACAGCCATACTATGGAACATACAGATGGAAGTTCTGTTTGATCCAGTATCATGTCTCCAACAATGGTCAAAATCAGACAAGGATGGTGAAGAGGAAGAACAGGCCAAATATGTGAGATACTCTTTTCCAGCTTCTCTACCAGTTCCAATTATTTTGAGCTCAAGGCGTCTCCCAAACTAGACATACTTTTTTATGCGGTCAGTAATTCTTCATAGATTTATTTTCCAAGTACTTATCTGGTGTTTCCTTAAACCTATGTAAGCCTTAAGCATCAAACACAACCTCTGCTAATGAGTTTCACATCTCTAATACCTCTTTGGTGTAGAACCACTTTTTTTTGTTCTTTTCCATTTTCAGCTTGGCTCCTACTAGACTCATTCAATAGTTTCTAGGTCTTGTCTTTGAGAAGAGACTGAAAAACTGATTACTATCCACTCTCTCCAGTCCTCTGGTGACTTCACAAATCTTTTGTGTCCTACCTAAAATATTCCTTTTCTACACTGAAGAATATTATCTAAGTCAGTTGTTCCTCGAATGGAAAATGTTCCACACCTTTAGTTTTCCTTCTAGCCTTTCTCTGCAACTCTTCCAATTCTACTACAAACTTTGTGAATGAGAGGATCAGCCTGAATACAGCACTGCAAGTGTGAACAAGATTAATACAGTAACGTATGACATCTTCTATATCACTCTTTCTTACTTTGTTTTTCCTGACTGCTACTGAGCTGACATTTTCATAATCTCAAGAACAATTTCCTGAATTGTAATGGTGAGTCAATTAAGAGCTCACAGAATCATCTTGGTTGGAAAAGACCTTGAAGATCATCCAGTCCAACCACTGACCTAACCCTGACAGACCCCAACTACACCATATCCCTAAGTGCTGGGTCAACCCTACTCTTGAACACCTCCAGGGATGGGGACTCCACCACCTCCCTGGGCAAAGCTCATCACTTTGTTTGTGAGGTTAGGAATAATTTTTTCATAGGTGCCTCACCTTACATTTAACTACACTGAATTTAGTTAGTAATTGTCATGCAATTGCTTGACCTCATAAGGTATAATTTTTCAGCTTTGTTTCATACTTGCTATCCTGAATAGCTTTTTTTTGGTTATTATCAGCACACTTACCTTATTGTTCCTGCCCTTTCCCTGATCATTTTTATATATATATATATATAATTTATATATACACATACTATAATATCAAATGTAAATATACTATACATTTATACACATCTATACACATACATGTATAAATATATCTCAAATATATCAGAGAATCATCAGCTAACCAGCATTCGTCCAACTGCAAGAGCTGACTATTCTCTACCCTATTTGCTATGCTACAACGATTTTTTTCTCCATGCAGGTACTTGCAGCTTATGCAGTGGCTGCTTAATATCCTTAAAGGGCCTTAGTGGAGAACTTCTGAAGAAGCCTTTGAAATCAGGTAAACCATGTCAGCTGTATTACTCCTATCCACATAGAAGCTGGATTTCAGGCAGTTCTGGTGATGCATCACCAACAGAAACTGTGACACCTTCTCTTGCTTTGTAGCTTGCTGGTGCATTAAATCTTTAATTATTTACTCATATCTTCTTCTAATGTTATTGGGCACCCCAAGAAATTATACCACCCAAGGACCACTTCTGCATATTGCTACAATCTCATCGAATTTTTATCTCAAACCAAAGATGTAAAATTAATCACAGCTCTTCTACTAATAGCTGACTAAAGTAAAAAAGCTACTATGAATAGTAGCATTCTTCTAAGCAAAGGCCATTTTACAATGCTATAGTGGTTACACTTTAATTAATGTATTTTACTATTAATTTGGGCTGACAGGCTATAGTCTAGGCAGGGAGAGCAGATCAGAAACAATTTCACATCACTGCAAAACTGCAAAGCGAACCCTGTACCATTTTAAAAGAGATTTCAATTGATTTAAAGTTGACTCAGTAACAGCTGTATTTAGCATTGCTGAAAATAAGAACAGTAAGTCCTCAGACTTCTACATAAATATTTGTATGTCTGATTTTGGAAATTATTTTGAAAACATTGCTTATTTTTTGCGTATTCCTTTAAGACTACAGTCAATCTAGCAAAAGATTTCCTGAAAGTAGAAAAGATTCATAATTAGAATGGTACTTTCTAGGCTCTAATTCATATAAAATTTGAGGAAGAGAACCTCTAAGGCACTTTTGTTTGAGACTCTGAACCATTCCATCTACGTACATTGTTATTCTATACTTTTCATGAAAATAAGTAATTATTCTTGTTTCTTCATCTTTGCCTGTTTAGCTGCTTACTGAGAGTCCTGGGACAGAGACAGCATCTACTCATACCCTTACAATGTCTCAGCTGGAATCTTAGTCATCTGGCTTATTCTGCATTGGAATTGTCACACATGTAAAAACAAATAAAGGTATACCCAGATTCTGAGGACAGTTCTTGTCAAGAAACTTTAAAGACGTGCAGAAAACTTCATCCTGTAGTCAGTCAATACATACTATCAGCTAATGGCTGGGATCATTCTTACATATAAGGGATGGTATAATTCACTAAAAATGCTGTCTGCTATAAATCAGGACATGCTGTCATCTATACAGATAATTTTGCTTATTAATCTAACCTCTATAAAATCTATGAAAGCTAATCATTCAGACTGATTTGTTAGTGGTCCTTCTATCAATTTCATTGGACATTTTTTTGGCATTACCAGTTATTTTATGCCTCTGCCACATTTCTCAGCAGTGCATGTTAAGCATGTAAAACAAAGAACTAATGCTCAGTAACTGGAATACCTCAAGATGTGCAGTCCACACACAGAAGCATAATTGCTGAGAAACCTTGCACCATAAACACATGAAGCTCTTTTCTTTCAGCCTTACCAGTGTCCACTGACAGCACTGAAAGTTCTTTGTGCTGTGCTGGACACAGGCATACAGATCAGAGCATGCCTTCTATCTTTGGTTCTCTCCATCTTCTCTCCAAATTGAGAACACACCGGACTACATACAAATCCTGAAATATCCTGTCATAAAATGGGAGATTTAGAATGACTGCAGCAATAATCTATCAATAGGGTATGGTATAGAAAAAAAACAAGAGTAGGGAGAAGGCAGAGACATGTGCAGATTACACATCACAACACTATTCTAATTACAGTTAGGTTTTCTGATTTTGACCATCAATAAGCCTTTTCAAATCCTTGGAGTTTCCAAGGGGGTCCACATGCATTCAGCTTCCTGAAGAGAGCAAATTTTCATGCCAGCAAGTTCAATGGATCCTGGAAACACAAATCCCTTGCTCAGACGCAGATCAGAACCACACCTCTACCCTCTGCCTTCACCTTCCAAAGACCATCAGCTTCCTCCAGCTGGTGAATCAAAGTCATCCTACATGGAGTGCTATCCTCCATGTAGGTCCTCAGCTTCAGCAGAACCTACAGGGATTTTCACAGAGCCATGGCAAGGGCTTGAGCTTCTCAGAATATCCTCAGTCACTTCTCCAGCCTCCAATTTAGGAGTCTGAGGCCTTCTCTCAGATATTCCTGGAGAACACCGATAAGTGAATCAGATTATCAGAGAGACTGTGTCCCTGCATAATAAACTTCTCACTGACTATATGACAGTGATGCCAGTTGTCACTGTGACATAATGTCCATGGAAATACACCAGGAATGGTTGCAAGGACTTTCCTACTCTGTAGTAATCAGCACTGTGGAGCAGACAGCATTGTGAGAGACGAAATGTGTAACTCAAGTGCTGTCAGAATGCAATGTGGTGGGAAAGGGAATACAAAGGAAGTAGCAACATCTAGAAGGATTAAGGCAAAATTTGTAACAAGCCACATAGGAGAAGGCTGTCACATGTAGACAGACCACCTTACATTTGGACAATGAGACTTAGGCCTAATGTGAGAAAATAGCATGCACAGAATAGCAAAATTTTCTCGGGGATAGGTCTGCAAGACTTGCTCCCAAAAACCAGCAAGGTGTTGACTCAGTTTAACTGTCCAAAGCTAAAAAGCCCCAAGCTACCTGAAGGGAATCATTAACTTGCTTTTAATTACTAATTGGGTAACAAAATCAGGTAATTTCACCCAAGCTGGGTTACTATGATGGCCAGGTACCTTATGAAAAACCTCAGATCTGTACAGAAGTCAATTAATTGAGTTTTCAACTGGAATGTGTCTGTTTCTACCACAAGACATACTTTCTGTTATCTATTTTGACTGAGATGTAGAGTAAGGCATCCTTGAATTCAAAAGATAAAGTCCTCCTCCTCCTCTCTGTAGAGCTGGGATGATCTCCTCCATCAGCATTCTGAACTGAGCTTATGTATGAACACTTCCAGTCCTTGTAAGTCCATAATGGGGGTCTCATCCTCCCTCCACATCTGCCTCCAAGAAAAAACTCTTCATCTTAGTCTTGATTAACCCTGACTAAAGCAGCAGTAATGATAACGGTGTTAAGCAATGAGAAAGAAACTGAGTCATGTGGGCTGAGATTGAGTGTCTTTGCTTGACCCAGCAAGACCCAGCAAGGTGCAATAGGCTGTGGCCTCTCTAAAGCAGCTTCATGGATCTGAGGTTGGTCTTATTTACATGTTGGGAGACATAGCATGGGTCACGCCAGCAACACACTGTCCAAAAGGTGATGGTGTACGTTAACTTGTGCCACACTTTCACTCAAATTAAGAAATGTTTTCAAATCTTCATCTTGTGTGGGATTCCTGCAATACAATCTGCTCCTCCCCCTGTCAGCTGGGAGAGGAGGGTATAACTTCATGGTGTTTAGGAGCTGTTGCCCCAGCAGGAAGAAGTACTGTTGAGAGCACGAACTGGATGGCGACAGAATGCTTGACATCAAGGGGTAGACCAGAAAACAGAGAAGGATCAATAATGGTTTAAGACCTCAAGGGTCTTAGAAGCCATCAACAGAAGCAAATGCATCCAAGAGACCACAGAGATGGTCTTAGAAATGATGATACTCTGGGCAATCATAACTCAACAGCTGACTTCTCACATCAATTGTGATTAACTTCAGTCCCAAAGGCAAGTAAATGAAGAAGAGAGGCAAACAGACAACAATAAGTGAAAGGGCTGTATTAGCTTGACAAAATAAGTAAAGTCTTGTTTTGTTAAAGGCGACTGAAGTCACCCCAAATACTCTCCATTATAGACGGTGATTGAGATTGTCTGAAGGCATACAGTAATGTATCAGAGGGGAAAGTGACCCAAGAGGATACTATTACTGACCTAAAAAAATCCTAATACATCGAGAACCTCCAGTCACCAATGTCATGGCAGAAAATCACCTTAAGGCTAAATAGGCATGTTGACTATCACTGCAAGACAAGAGCATTTTACTGATTATCACAGTGGTAAAAGCTGTCCAGATCAAAGTTACTCCAGTGGAATTTATGTGAAAACCCAGTGGACCCTAATAATCTGTCATGTTACGATATTTGTTTATTTATGCAAGACATGGAAAGCACAATTTCAAACCAGAATTTCTGTAGATGGCTTTCCATGATTTATATGCTAACATTATTGTAAAGACAGTAGAAAATCTAGAATTTAATTTGCCTGAAGCTTTCTGAAATAGCCTTTTTTTTTTTTTTTTTTTTTTTTTTTCAGTTGGCAATATAATGCCCGTCTTTTACTCTGTGAAATTCTGTTTCGATTTTGCTGAGACTGGACCTTGAAAAGGCTTTTTTTCCATTTTCCCTCATGCTCAGCCCTTATGGAAATTTAGGTTGCTCATAAAGTAGTATTTTTATACCAAAATATTATAAAACCAGCCATATACTGCACTTTATTATGAGCAACACTGGGAAGACACAATAAAGGACAGCTCCGGTTGGTTTATCTGAAGAAAAGAGCTCTCTATCCTCAGCACACACCCTCTGCACCTTGCTGTCTTCTCTAGGGACACCAAATGGGGCAAGATTTCTTCCAAGTCTACAGGAGAAAGAGATCAGGCTTTCCCCTTTGCCAGCTGAAACATAAACCTTTACAGTGAACGAGGATGTCTGCCTTCTGAAAGAGAGTTTTTTTTCTGTTCTGTCATTAAAGTGTACAATTATGTCTCAAAACCTGCTGTTAAAGCATAATGAAGTTGACATTTGTCATGTAACAGTTCATTATTTTCTTTGAAAAAAATCAGTCCAGGAAAAAAAAAAAAAAATCCACATTCCTGAGACTGTATGACTGAACAAAAGAAAACTAGGGCATTGCAAGTTTCTAGCTGTCTGTACGACTTTCAGCCTGTTTCTTGCATGTATGTGTTTATACAGTCATTAAATATGTAACCAGAAGTTTTATCCCCCCCAATCTTTTGACTTATTTAGGGTACAGAATAAACATCTGAAGGAATAAAATTAGGACTGCACAACTGTAAATTTAGCATTGCTTATTTCTAAGTGTCAAATTAAACATAAAAATGCAGTTTTTCAGCATGCAACAGCAGCTACAATGTCCTACTTTTTCCCTTAAGCATCATCATATTTTTTCTTTCTTCTTTTTTTAATGCTGTTGCTACCCAGGTAAAACTATCACTTATGTGACTGAATTCTTTAAAATGACAGGCAATTATACAATGATACCGTGTAATCCTGTGAATAAATACATGAATTCTCATCTTAAACTGCCTGAGTTTTAGTTACCATTACCTCCACCAGGAAGTTATTTCAGAAGCTCACTTCTCCAATGGCTTCACAAAGCCATTTCCAATTTCCAACCCACATTTATTCATGGTACAACTGTGTTGTTTATATCTTAAAATAACTCTATTTCTTCTCAGTGTTTATCCCTTCAGATGACAACAAACTTATTCCCTCCTTTGGCATTATTTTTCTAGTCTGAGCAGGCCAACCTCTCTTATTTTCTCACTGTAAGATAAAAGCTCTGTTGCTCTAATCATTCTGTTGGTCCTTCACTGCATTTGTTCTGCTTGAAATTCATATTTGTACAGTGTATTCTGGATGACAAATTATACCTGTCTTCTAAGGTAGTGCTGATATTCTCTAATTTTTGCTGAAAATTTTTCACCTGATACAGACTAAGACTGCACTGGCATTTTTCAACTCCCAGTTTAGAGACAGAGCTCCGGCTTTTTCTGAGTGAACTTCTTATTTCTGACAGTCCAGTCCTCAAGATCTTCCTGTTTACTAGTCTGAGACTCTTCTGTTTTAATTGTGTCTTATGATTTTATGGCCACTGTAAGTGTAATCACCACACTTTATGCATCAAGATCACTATTAATGATGTAAAATAAAGCTGGCTGAAAGATTGCACTTGATAAACTTTCAGCCCAATAGTGAAGTCTGATACTGCCTCCTCACTAGTCAGGTCTTTGGCCATCTCATAGTTGCATACTAATCTTCATCCTCTCTATTCTAATTGTACTTACCCAGAATGTACTATTACTAAAACCAGTAAAAGCTACATATTTTTCACTCTACATAACTGTAAGAACAGCATATATGAAATTAAAAACTGCTCTATATATCTGGGAGGACAAGAGTTCACACACACACACTCCTTCCTCCCTGCACCCATGTAACTATCTGATCCAAAAATAGGGATAAACATAAAGGAAGGAACCATATAAAGTCTGGTTTCACATTTACTCACCATGATGTAGATCAGAAACAAACACACGGATGTTAAAAAAATAATGCTGGTATAAAAACGGCACATGTTAGTCAAGGCATAAGTCTGTAACAAGTATTGAAAATAATTACGACAATTTCTGTATTTCAACTGCTGAAATAACTAGATTAACAATATATCTTACTTGTCCTGTCATATGACTCATGACATGTGTGTGCAATTTCAGCTCCAAGCTGCAAATAATGTCCAGCTTTATCATCTCTGGAACCATCTGCTCCAAGGGCAAACATTCCCCCTGCAAAACAGGTCAAATGGCCCATTTTTCTTTCAAGGTGCCCATTCTTCCACTCCCCAATGAAGGTCAGTCCACCATTGGACTTTCTGACGAGATGTTTTTCTATGGCCTACAAGAAGATTAAGAGAACTTTCAAATACTGTTTCACTTGCAAGTTTTACATAATAAACCTTCTTCAAAGAATAAAGTACTGTTTTCAAACCAGAAAGAATTTTCTTCTTTCAAATTCACTTCTGAGCACTGCTATAAGAATATAATTTCAATAAACACACAAAAATACCCTAACTGCTAAACGATGATAATGAGATTAAACATAGGAAAATCATGACATAGATAATGTTGCATGTTTAGCTGAGAATTCAGCACATACTTTATGGCTCAAACAATGTTTGTCTACCTGTTAACTCTGAGAAGTACCTAAATATTTGTTCTGCTGTACAGTCTGCACATACTTAGAAAATACATCTACATTGGAAACTTTTGGTCAGCAACATACATAAGGGCAGCACCTGTACTCTCAAGTCAGTCTTTATTAGGAAGTGACGGGAATGCTCCAGCTACCTTCTAGCTGCTTCTCCACAGCAAAATCTTTCTGACTGCACATTACCAAAGGAAGGGTGAGGGTCAGAGAAGCTGTTCACAAAAAAATACCAATATTTTATAGGTGGGGCAACTGCTGCTTTTTCTTAGCACATTTGTACCAATATATGTTGTGGCTTGTGACTTATAAATGGTATTCTACAGTAGGAAGGAGAACAGCTGACCTAGTTTTCCAAAGTTTGTGAACTACATAGAACAACACATTTACTTAAGCCTCTTTCAGAGAGGTTCACAATCCCCACCAATCTACTGCAGTACTTAACTACCTTTAGCATTAGACAGTTTTTCTTGTAACTAGACTCTCATGACAGTCTGAGTCCTATAATAATAAAGACACTTATCTTCTTTACCATGGAGACACTATTCCTATCTTCTTTCCAGAAATCTCCTTTGTACTTCCACACATAACTATCTGATGGGTTCACAATTTCCTGAAAAGTGCATGACCTGTGACTGGTCAGAGTATTCCAAGGCCCATTAGAGCTGAAGGATTAAATGCTATTAAAAAGGCATTTACTACTCTCCTTGCTATCCACAAGATCTATTACAGAAGTGAATCGCTACTCCATTACGTTTCTGGTACCTTTCACAAATTACACCACAAAATGTCCACAACTGTATTTTGCACTAAAACTACATATACTGAGAACACACAGGCAGAGGATCCTGCACGTAACTAAAGCAATTATCATGGATGTGGAGGTCATGTCTGCTGCACATAGTGGTGTTCTTGATATCTACACAGTGCAAACGATGCAGTTCGCTACAACATAGATTCAAGCAATAAATACCTAGATTAATCAGCTTGCAACTTGTAATTCAGGTTTAAAAGTGGACAGTAAAATAGCTTTTCCCTCTAAATAAAAAAAGCAAGACTGTCTTTTGTTTTCAACAATATGGACAAACAAAAAGCCTCAAGATCTTCTGTGTTATTTCAACCTTTCTTTTTTTTTTCTTTTTAAGCTGATGCTTAAGTGATGCAGGAATGTTAAAGCAGCTGTATTGAACCCAGCAATACTGGATAATATGGAAGTCTTCCATCCAGGTACTGGAATAACATCTGACACCGTTCCAAAGTTTTCTTCAACAAAAAACTTTTCTGAAAATGAAATTATTGAAATTACATTTAGAAAAGGTAGAATTTGTAGGACCGGAAGTCTCATCTGGGGAAGACAATATATAAACAGTGATCTGAAACAGTTGTGTTTCTGAATATGGATGTGTTTTTGTATGGTTTTCTGAATATGTTCTTGACTTGAGATGCTGCAGTGCTTACAGCAACTTTTGAGTGGTTATAGTGATGTGAATCTATGCCTCAGCTATGTAGCCAGTGAAGATCTGGCAGTCCCCATATGGCCAAGCTAAAAGCCAGTGCAGTGGATTACAGGGAGAAGACAGCATTATCATCAGTAGGGCCCTTGAACTATGGACTGAGTCATCATTTGGATGGTGATATTTCTCCATTGCCCTCTACTGAGTTTGTGCATTCTGAAGTTTATGAAAGAGAAGTGCTGGTCTGCATTCCTGTTGCGTTCATTTCTTCACTAATACACTGATAGATGTGAAGTTTCTGCTTATGGCAGAATCCAGTGAGAAGAAAGCAGAAATAACTGACAGAGCACAGTAAGTCTCTGACAGCTGCCAGAGTGGATGTCTAACCATCATGCAAATTGGCATTGAGGACTGGCAGAATACTATGACTTCTGCTGCTAGAGAGCCTGATTTCGTTAGCTGTACAAGCCTCATTTGCTCTGCAAGTACTGCTACAGGAAAGATTGGATCTGCTGAAAATTCTGCCAGTGAAGACAACACTAAGATCTTTTGCATTAGCTCTGTTGATTCAATTAATCTAGTCTGTGACAAAACTGACATTATGATGATTGCTGGACTTTTCTAACCAAGCGATATATAAAAGTTGAGGAGTCATTTTTAAAGTAAAGCCACTTTTACTATGAAGATCAAGAAGGCTTAAAAAGGGTTTGGTTTATTTATTTCCTGGAGGAAAACATTTTATTCCAGATGTTGTGTGAAATTCCCTTTTGAATTGTATCTTTGTGTAATTTCATAACTGTTGAGGAGTAAATGGTTGCAGAAGCATTTCCAGGGGGACAAAATCACTGTAGTTGACAGCAGGAGAGTCGGCAAAGGCCAAATTTAGTCAGTTCTCCATAAGCTACTCCTTCACTCTAGACTTGCTTTCAGGATCTGACCAAAAAACAATCTAGGTGTGATGTGTCCCTCTTCTAAACAGAGAACTTGAATCTTCTTAACTTGAGCATCACTGTCTTGTATAAGGGGTAGTTTCTGAAATCTGAAAATCAAATTCTGTCAGCTACTTAATTATTAAATTACAGCTTAAGAGTCACAAAGGAAGCATCCCCAAAAAGAAAATGAATGCAATCCTCTCAACATACATTATCATTCAGCAGCCTAACTGCTTGCTAACTGTATAAAAAGGACAGTTAATATTTAGAGTAATTAATAAGGAACAGCTGGGCATTGCTGGGAGCACTGCTTAGTGGAAAAGCTTGAGCAGGTTGGGAGAGATGTGGCATTTGTATTCTAGGCTGGATGCCTAGAGCCACAGAGCACTCCAGTAAGTGCTGTAAAAGCAGTGACATCCACCTCAACCATGAGGAACATACATGCACTAACATGGACATGTATACTTAAGCCCCCAAAGAAAAGACTTAGTTCACATCAGCTAAGAGATTAATTGACGGAAGAAGCTTCCTTAAGTCTGTGAAATGCCCAAAACAATAAGCTGAGATGTGAAAACAGAATGTTCTCTATCTGACATTCATGCTTTCTGTGATTTTTAGGACTACAAAACCCAGCATTTTCTGGGCTATTTTGCAGCAGTATGTTGTGAGAGTCTAACACACTGCTGGATCCTTCTTTTAGATATCCAGTGCTGTGCAGGAAGAAAGAGCGAGGATCAAATTTGTGAGCCTAACAGATTAGGCTACTCAAGGCAACAGATCAAAAGGACACTTCCCTATCCTCCAGCTGAGGAGAAAAGACTTTAAACCAGATTAGCTGGGAGGGCCACATGATGATGTTGAAAGCAAAGTTAAGAGGCTCATCCTCAATATTTATCACCACAAAAAATTCTCAACAAGTTTCACAATTTCAGCTTTTTTCAAAGCTGTGAATCTACACAGGAAGTGTCCTTTACAGTGGAAGATTGAATTAATGTTACATAGCATGGAGAGGTCACAGATACAGAACCTGTTCTATACTCTACATTTTATACTCTTGTTATGCAGTGACCTGGGTAAGGCTTCATATGCCATGGACTGGAAATCATGATGTCTAAAGAACAGATGCTGTCATCTTTCTTCTTAATACCTCCAAGGCATGGAATATCACTGCCTCTGCCAGACTTGAGAGTGAGGGTATGGTTGTTTATCTTCCACTCTCCCCCCTGTAATAAGCTAAAGGAGTGAACTGTGGCTGGATAGAGACCTTCTTTTAGACTGGTGGATGCCGAGAACATTTCCAACTCCGTGCTGTGAGTATTTTACACCCTTCCCCTTCTGCTGGCATAAATGACAGAGAGAGCTTTTGCTCCAAGTTTTGAAAAACAAGTAAGTGTCAGCTACAGAGGAAGAGCTATGTTATGGGCAACAACAAATGAATGGTAACGGAATGAGGTCTTGAAAATATTTTAACATTTTAAATAAAAATTCAAATTGCAATTATGTAAAACAAATCCTACTCACTGACTCTTTGCCCAAGTATTTCAATGTCAGGTAGGACTTGGGATAAACACAAACCCTGAACCAGAAGGATGTTCCACAATGCATAGATCAGTATGGTTCATGCAGATTCAAATGTACATGGGTGGGTTTAGCTGAGAGGAAGACGAAGAGGAAACCATCTGATGCCTGCATTGCAGGTCATATCGCACATGAAGTGGGAGCAGCTCAACTCTTTCTCCCTCCTATCCACAATGTGTTTACAGCTTTCTTACAGATTTCTTTTGCTGTGTCTCCATTCAGAGACAGATATTTGCTCATACAAAATGTCTGCAAGACTGGGCTTACAGTGGAGAAAATGAAAGGGAAAGTTTATTTCTTCTAATTTTAAAGTGCTCGCAGTTTAGGAATCAGAATAATATATTTCAGCACTAACCACAATGGATGCTAAACATCAACAGCCAAACATTTTTAAATCCACAGGACCCAATAAACTGTATTTTAGACTATTAGAAGTACTCAACTAGTGTTTTCAACTACTAATGTTGACTTCAACAAACTCTAGAAAGCTAAAAAGGACTGGAAAACAGCTCATGCTTTAGCAGTATTTTAAAAGGTTAATAGAAAAATAATATAAAATGAATTATATGGTTTAAAAAATAAATGTTTTGATTGGCAGGTGAATGCTGATATTAGGAGTATTAGGAATTTCAGGAATTTCCTTGTTATTGTACAAAATATTAGTCCTAAACAAATTCAAGGCAGCACATATGAAGTGGATTAAAGGTTGGGTTGCTAGAACAGTTCAAAGTAAAACAAAAGATTACGAAAATTCTTCATCCCATAAAGATTCTGCAAAGATAACTTTATTCAATGCTAGGCAGCATTTCTACCAATGATCTATAAGAAGCCAATGCTAAAAAAAAAATTTGCAGATGGCACAAAAATTGATGGAGCTATAGATAATGATAAAGGAAAAGTCAGTCCTGTAAAGTCATAGAATCATATAATCATTTAGGTTGGAAAAGACCTTTATGATCATTGAGTCCAACTATTAAATCATTCAGAACAGGTGACAAAATGGGGTTTGCCTGAACAATTGTGTTTTAATAGAGATAATTGTAAGGTCACGCATTGAGGAATCAGGAATGTAAATCACAATAGTAGGAAAGCAGTAAATCAAAGAGACTATAACCAACTTCAGAGTAAACCCAACGGGAAAGTGGATGATAGTGAGGCAGAGGTTAAGAGTGCAAACACAGCTCTTGCCTGGATGAAGGTGAGAATACTGAGAAGAAATCAGTGAAGACTTATTAGGAGAACAATTACATTCTTGTCTCCATACCGAAGACACTGGAAAGTACAAAGAAAGCAACTTAAGAAATAATTAAAAAAAAACTGGTTTATGTTGTGAGACTGAAGAAAATAAGGCATTTTTCCTTCAGGAGAGAATGCCTATTGTATCTTTGTTAGTAACTAGCTACATGATGCAGATAACCCTTTAAAACAATGTAGGGAAGCAAAAAGGTGAAGGAGTTAAAAGCCAGATGTAATCAAATTCAGGTCAGGAATAAGACACATTAGAGCTTCAAAGCAATTCTGGACTAGAACCTTCATTATATGTCTTTTAAAACACGAATTTTGAGAACTCCAACAACAGGTGTTTTTCTTTAGGAGACTGACTGCACTAAAACTGAGTTTTAAAAGCTTGCATTGAAAAAAACAGGGACGCACAGAGCATGGAACAAGTTAGGAACCAAGCACATATCTGCACTTGGACAAGACTACGCAGTCCCTGCTGCTGTTGGTGCCACAAGTAACTATGTGTCTTAACTGTATCACAGGCATCTTGGCATATATGGGCACAAGAGAGCCGGATGGAAGAAGATGCCTGTGTACGGGGAAACTAAGAAAGAGCTGTGCAGCATAAAGCTCAGAGCCACCACAAAAAGGCCCCCACCCCAAACCCCACTGAACCATCCTGCAATACTGCCCTGCTTGGGCAAGCACTGCTTATCTGTGAGAGGGAGCAAGACCCTATGACAAAAGAACCATAGAGCAAAGAATAGGTATAAACTACATTTTACAAGATAAATATGGAATATAACATCTGAATATTTTAGAAAATAATTTAAAGAATAAAACAATTCAGGACTTCAACTCCTCAAATGATTCTGAACATAAGAAAAAAGTGACTTGATCATTCTGCACACATCTTAGGGTTATTAGGTCTCTTTCTAATAAACTATAGCTTGGGCTTTTACATTATACCATTGTGGACAAGTTGATTATTTTTAGCACAATAATCTGCATCAGATGTATTCCACGACAATACTTTTCAAACTGCTCAGAGTGAATGCTAGTATTATTCATCACTTGATTTTTAAAACTTATATAATGAAAACAAGTCCTGTTGAGGTTTTTTGCTTTTGGGTTGGGTTTGGTTTTTTTTTTACGTATTAAAGATGGTTAAGTTCCACTGTACTGGAAACCTCAATTAATTATAATCACCTCAATTGCATCGTCGTACATTTTCCTTGCCTCCGTGTCCATCTTGTCTGACATAAGCCAGGCTTTCAATAAATATTCATAAAAACTGTCTCCCAGCCCGCCCACGGATGTGTGATCTGTAGGAGGGAAAGAGGAAAAAAAAAAAAGTTGAAGTTGTTATATAATAGCATCTTAAATTTATTCAAAATATAAACTTACATTTTTAAGGTCTACTGTTGTAGAATTATCAGTATTTTAAGCCTGTTTAGCAGGACAAAGCTGCACTGTATGCCCTATCCCCTCTGAACTTACTTCATAGGCATGGAACCTGGTGTATGTGTTCACTTTTTGTCATTCCGCACAGGCTATCCTTCACATCAAAAATGTAATTTAACCTCTGCTTTTACTTCATTCCACAGAACCTAAATGTTTTGCTGGTGGGGTTTGGGGGGGTTTCAAAATTTTTTTATATATATGTAAAAAGTATATATAAAAAAACCTCATGAGGTTTCTGTATCCAGGATGCAACCAGGTCATGTGGCTGGCTATGAACTGCCGTGAACTACACAGAACCCAATCTTCCCAGGAGAGTTTTATTTCCAAAAAGGTAGTTACTTAACAGACTAATGAATTTCTCAAAGTTAATGCTCTTATTTAAATTATTTCAGTCCAAATGGAGGTGAATTGCCTTTGCAGTGTACAACACAAGCCCTGCTCTGTTCCACCGTGTCACTCCATGTGCTACAGGGTGACTATTAGAATCCACCACCACATAAACTGGACCTCCTAACACGCAGATTTCTTCACGCAGACTTCTTTTTTGTCACCTTTTTTTTTTTTTTTTTTTTCCCTTGCAGAGGTTGCCTTTCACAAGTAGAGTCATTGCTATTCTGTGCTGACAGACCACATGAGAACTACCTACGTTTCTCTTTGGGTGAACTATCATACATCCCCACAAAAAGCCTACTGATGGTCTGACTCTGTCTCAGAGCTCCTGTTGCAACCACGGTAAGCAATCCCTCAGTACACCCTTCATTCAAAAAGCAGTACGCTCTGAGATTTAGTAAATGACTCCAACCAGAACAGCATATAGCCTTTTCTTTCCCAACGTTACAGCTCCCAAAATGCTGGCACCAGAACAGCTGTAGTCTGCTGAAGCTAGGCAAAGGAAATGCTTAAGACCAACTTTGTCACAATGCCAGTAATTCACTGCCCTAAGCATGGCTGTTAGAGTCATGCAAGTTTTACCAGGTGAAAAAAAAAAAAAAAAAAGATATAATACTTCCTTTTCCAAAGTACCTCAAAAAAGTGGTATTATTCACAGTCTTTCTGGGATAAAGGTGTAAAAGAGAGGTTGGAGCTCTCCTTCTGTTCCTTTTTCCTCCAAGCACCATCCCGCCCCAGCATGTCTGCTTGTCTCTGAAGATGAGAGTAGGAGGTTAGAGCTGGTAGATGCTCCTATCCTAACTCTTCTAGCTGCCTCTTGACTGCTGTGCTACTTACCAATGGATTTCTAAACAAAGGATGAAGCAAGTAGAAAGCCTGTAGCTTTCTCATTTGTTTTCAGGTTGTGAATTTGGAGCAAATTATTCCATGCTTTTCTCTCCAATCTCAGTATCTCCTAGACAGCTTTTTCACACCCATCTACTCAGTGATTTAACTACAAACAATGAGTTTTCACAAGCCTTCTAGCTCTGAGCTCTAAGACAGCACTGAGGTCATGAGTCACTTTCTTCCACAAATGCCAGGCCTAGAAATTACTCCTTCAATGCACAATTACGTTCTCATGCAGATAAAAGAACTAAGGGTCTGTGGTTTTCAGAAAATAAACTATCCCAAGACTTCAAAGTTACAACTGATGTCAGCACTACTCAGGGACTGTCTTCACAAGAGATACAGTTTAAAACTACTTCTGTTAAGCTGCTTGGCTCCTCCCCAGCTGAGCTGTGTCAGAGTCATCGCTGCTCCTCTGCCAGACTTCTTTCACAGATCACTCAGTCCAACCAGGACAAGGCTACTGAACCCTCTGCTGGGATCACCTTGTAGTAGCTGCAGCTGGGTTTGGGGCTGGAAAAAGCAGGAATACAAGTGGAAAAGATTTATTTCCTAAACAGAGAAAACCACATTCCAGGTGAGTTTCCAAAGCCAATTATCAGAAACACACCCTATATCACATCTACTTCTTCGGGCAGTAACTTGAGAACTGTGTTTCTCTCCTGTCAGCGGCTCTTCTCCTCCTCCACATTGCCTCTTGTCTTAGATCAAAGCACAGGGAACACAGCAACCAGTAGCATTGGGACACACAGGAATTGGAGCCATCCCCTAGACAGCCTTTTTTGCAACTTCTTTATGTGTTCAGAGAACAGAGCTGTGCAAGCCTCTCGGATACAGATTCTCCTCCCACTCAGCAAGCGAGAAGCAAACACAGTAACACTAAGGGCTTCAGAGGGCCTTGCAGCTCCCAGCAGCAGAGTTTTCTTTATTCCCATTTCACATACCTCACTCCCAGCTCTCAACTACTAGGAGTTTTCAAGGCTACTCTTCCATTAAACAGTGGGGTCCTCCACTCCCCGGCTGATGCCTTTCACAGTTGGACCAGAAGGGTAGATGTGTCAGAAAGGGCAAACTGATTCTGTTCCTTCTCTTCAGCAGCAGGAACGGGACAGATGACATATTTTTGGTGGTCACACATGATAAGACATCACAGACAACTATCTTTCACACAGAAGGGAAGCAGTATTTCAAGGGAGCTGACTGCACTGAGACACAGCTCTCTTTATTTCACTGACCCCTCTCCATCTGTAAAAAATAGCTGAAAGAGGGCGGAATTGAAAAGGAGTCCACCACAGCAGCTGAACTGAGGTTTAGGCACAGCAAGTTTTCCAACTTCTACAACAGCATTAGCTTTTCTTCAGATGTTCTGCTAAGGTCAGAAGGTGTTGCAGCAGCACAGTTTGCTGCATTTTGTGTAATGACTATAACTAGACATGACTGAAAATTAAAACACTTGTGACAGATTGTGAGACTTTGACAACTTGCTCTCACCTAAAGGGGAAATGCTAAAGAAATATTTTTCAAGATCCTTAGCAAATAGTGAAAAATGTCACCACATATAATCCTCTCCTATAAACGTCACCACATATAATCCTCTCCTATAAACAAAGATCCCCACCCAAACTTATCATCAGAAGGTCCACAGTGGCTATCACTCTCTCCTGCTATTTGAGCTACAGCTCAGATGGATTCCGAGATTTAACTCAGTTCAACTCAAAATGTTTTGCATGTAAAATATTTTGAAGTTTTTCAACCAGCCCTAACCTTGCACGTCAATTCAGAGTACTAAAAAGGAGCAAACTGTGATTTGAATAACCGAGTTTACAATAGCATCTGGCACGGGGTACTCTCCAGTAGACAGCTGGGAAGGTTAAGTATTATGTTTAAAATGCTTTTAAGTATTTTGCACATTTAAAAGTTGATTTAATTTTTCACATATTTGATCTAAAAGAATTATTTAATTAGCTCTATGTCATTTAAAGCTTTTTACTGTGAGCAAGTGTTTCACAGTGAAATCCTGAAACAAAATTCTTTCCAGATTAAGACAAATATAGCAAGGAGAACAGAAGTATGAGGGCATATCAAATATGGCAGAAGCCACATATTCTGTTCAATGACATGTATACATTTATAGAACATTCATTCCTTCCAATCAAGATAAATTAGGATATTTTCTTCATTCTCCATTTTTTTCAAATAGGTCCAGACGACTGGGCAAACATAAAAAGGATTCCAGTCAAAAAAATTCCTTGGGAAGTCTTAAACTAAAAGACATAGCAGCTGCAGTTGCAAAGAATCTTCAACTATTGCAACCAACAGCAATTACAAAAACCCCTGTATTTTCTCTGGTTTGTCACACGCTTGAAAGCATATTGTGTGCAAATCTGTGCAGTCAGTCTGTTTGTAGGCTTCCTCCCTGCCAGAAAGAACCAAATAAAAATCTTAATAGGAAGACAATGATATTTACAGTTCATAGCAACACTTTTGCTGAGATACTTCAAAAGATTTACATCCTGTTAAATATTGGAATTTTTCTCCTTAAACAACAGCATGCAACTGAAAAAAAAAAATTCCATAGCAATATTTTAATGAGTTTTTAATGAATAATTAATTTATTGATAAAAGAAAATCTGTATTTAGTCAAATACTGTGTCTCAGATAATAATAATTAAAAAAAAAATCACATCCACCCCCTGCCCATAGAGTGGAGGATGTTCTTTTAAATTCTCACACCATCATGACCTGATATTTCTAAAGCTAGTTTCACTCCAAATAATCTTACTCATATCAGCAATCCATTAGCCCACTGCTAAAACAGTCTCCTCTGACCAGAACCAGGACAATTACTTCACAGCAAACCACAGAAATACAGAGCAGGTCAGAAAGGAGTGTACATGCTATCTAACTGAAATGACAATGAATCTCAGCTTGAGATAGGAGGGAGAGTGGCACTCTGGTGATTTGTTCTAAGTGAAATTGTTTCTTTACAGTCTGGGGAGACAAAAACCCTTGTTTTTCTTCAGCTTGCTCTTCAGGGCAGTAGGCAGCAGGGTTCCCCAGCCTCAATTACAGCTGAGGCTCTGTGATGGATCTGGCTGTTCTTCCTCTCCAGGACTAATTTTTTGGGGTGGCAGTAGATAATAGGGATACTAGGCACATACATAGCTCATTCTCCTTCCTCGTACCCAGATCTACCTAACGGCTGTAACTAACTTCCTCCACAGAAAGCCAGCTCCTAAATGAACAGCAGTGGTTCCCAAGAATATGGTTATGGCAGCAGACTGCAAGTTACAAACATGTGCCACTTCCTTATGTTTACAGGAAAAGTTTGGTTCAGTGAGCAATAAAATATTTTCTACAACAACTGAAAGCCCCCTAAAGATAACTTTAATAACAAAACCTGCTCTAATGAAGGTCTACCTGCTCTCTAGAGCAAACTTAAGATGTGTAAATTATTTTTAAGCAGATGGCTTTAAGTAGTTAACAGCAGCTTAATGAGGCAAATTAAAAACAGTTCATGATTTGCTAAACCCTGCTTTGTGTCTTAATTGTGCAATTGTCATTTCTTGGCAATGAGCAGGAATAAAGAAAGAAGCCAGGCACTGTTTTAAAAGGAGCACATCAAGCCTGAACTGATGCTGCAGTCACAACACCTGAGGGTGATGACTGCTTCGGTTACCCATGAGCAGATGGGTAGTAAGCCACTGTCCCTTCCTGACCCCAGGGCACGTCTTCCCGCATCCATAAAGCTTACGCATCATTTACTGCACACAGAATGAAAAACATGAAATAAAATGCTGAGCAGAAGTATGCTTAGCATGCACAGGCTGCCGTGCTGAAAAGCAGTATGGTGAGATAAGATTCTAGCAGTACATAAGCACAAGCAGGTGGAGATGAGGATCAATTATGCCAATAGTATTTTTAATTAATGAATTTGCAACTACAACACTGATTTAATATTTTTAAGTACAGACATCTAGAGAACAACCAAGCAAAGAACTCAAAATTAGGCAATATGTAAGAGAAGCTCAAGTCTTAAAACTGGAATTGTTAGTTATGACTCCAAAGTAAAGGAAAATTAACTTGAACCTGCTACAGTGCTATACCAAATAGACTAGAAACACCAAGATGAACAAACTACTGATTCATTTCAACCTAAAGAGTACTAGTATAGAACTACTTTGCAACAAAAGAACAAAGCAGTAAAAAGGGAGGATGATTTTCCTTAAGGATCACGAACACTGTATCCTTCACGAAGTGCTATTGTAATGTCAGGGAATGAGTTCAAGAGTGGAAAAGATAAGTAACCAGAAAGGAGTAGTGAAGTGATTAAGCTAATTCTAAATGAAAGTTAGTAACTGTCACACTGTATCATCACTAGTTGTTTTGGGTACCAACTGCTCTTACACTGCCGGAGCCCTCTTTCTCTGTGTAGGAAACTTTTACAAGAATTGTTTTTCTGTTTGTCTTCACAGTGGCTTTGATTAAGTTTCAGTTCAATCTTCATGTACTTGGGCTTAGTGCCCCTCAGCTGCTCTAAATAGGTGCAAGTTCCCTTTCTAATCCTTTAATCCAGAAAGATGAAGCCATAGAAATTGCAGCTGCTGCAATTCACAGTGAAAATTCAACCTAAGGATGCCATAAGCCATAATAGATGGCTTAAAAGTGCAAACTCTTGTAAATTAACTGCAGCAAAGGCAGCCCTGATAAAAGGAGGCAGAGGCACAATTTTTAGTCAGCTATGAATTATTTATCACTATAGAACACATTACCAGCATGAAAATTTTTCTGAAAATATGCAGGTTGTCACATAATCTGTTATTCAAATATTACATTCAAAGAATAGTTAAGGTTGCAAAGACAGGCTTTTATGAGTTGGGACATTGTGTCCCTTTACTGTCTGGTGCCACAACAGATTCAAGCAACAAGAAAAGCCCAGCTCAGCTCCTCCCAACTTGGGGGTGCATGATCACGCCTGCTCAGCACGCACAGCTCTAGAGAATGTAGCAGCTGAACTCCAAATACTCCATATGGAGAAAGTAGATGTATTTTTCGAAGACTTGGAAAATATGGATGGTTTTCTCCTCAAAACAGTCCTGAAACAAATCCACAGTATTTCATATCCAAAACATGATAGTTCTTGAGTTTCTTAACTGTATGCTGAGAAAAAACAAACTTTAATAAGGGCAGAATCACATTCCACCTCTAGCTTCATTTTAGAAATGGATGAAGCATTTTTGTCAAAGCTGTTTAAAAAAAACCAACAAAACACCTTGAGGCAGACAGAATATTCCACTTGGAAGAGTTGAAGTTTTGCAGCTACAAGAAACTGAAAACACAATCTCTTAATGGAAAGTGTTGAGCAACCTTAGTTTAAGTGCTACCAGTTTCTTGGATAATAAAATTAAGAAAAATTACTTCCTAGAACTATAGGGGTTATCAAATGAAGCTTAAAATTCTCAAACTTGCACAATTCAAGTGCGTGCAAAGACAACATAAATAATTTGAAACAGACCAGCAAGTACAACTAGCTCAACTAAGACATATTTAGGTAACTCATGTTGTTAAGACATCTTCAAACTGAATGTAGTTTATGATTCTGTGATATCAAAGGAGTATCCTAATTTGGTATCTTACAACAGACCCTCCTTTCACACTGAGGAATTCACAGCTGGAACAAATATTTTCCTTTTTGTATTATAACTTCCCCGAAACTCCAAACCTGTTTATAATTCTTAAAATAATTTAAGTAATTTCTCAGAAGACGTATTTGCCAATCAGCTAAATACATCAAGATCATGTGTGAAAATTAAACACATTAAACCTGTATATTGGTGCTTTTATTGAAAAATAAAATGGCCTTTTATCACCTGAAGTTATTTTCCAGATTATTTCACTCACCAACAGAGCTACTCAAATGAAGCACACCTGCCTCTCCACCAAGTCTGGAGTCAGTGTAAATCCCACCTGTGCTGGCATCTTCAACTAAACTGCTGGAATTTGCAGTGGATTGATGGGAAGTCAGGTACATGTTTACTTCTTATGCGTTTTATTTTTTCTGACACAGTGTCTGTAAAAAAAACAGCTAAGGGGTGGTAACATAATCTATAAACAATACTGCTGTAGGTATGCGCCCACAATGCAAAGAGTTCCTTTTGAATAAAAATTTCTACACAGGGAGACTGACAAGCTCTTAAGGTCATTACAACCTTTGTTAGTCTTCCTATAAGATCCCAACTCTCATCCTACAGAGTAAAACCAAGAAAAGAGGAGAGAGACGATCTTTATTAGATTAAATCTGGCCCAGCATCTATCTATGCAAAATCAGCTGGCAAAACCACTGTCAACAACTTCACCCTCTCGTTCAAGTTGTATCAAGACCACAGCAGTTACATACTTATGTACGTACGTGTGTGTATATATATATATAACATGAATGCTGACAGTCAAAAGAGATTCAAAGAAGCAATGAACGACAGTCTCTGGTTTTGATGTACTTGGGGATTACATCACACACAATACAAATCCAGGCTACTCTGCATGTTACTCTCCCCTAGAATTTTGTCTGCGTATCTCTTATTTTTCTTCTTATGACAGACACCTGAAATGGCACACACAGCTAGATGAAGTTTTGGTCACTCTGTAGGTGATAGGAAATTGTGCTGATTTTAAGACTTACTCAGTCCATGTTCTATGACTGAGATTGAACTACCATACCCTACATTTGGACTGAATTCATCACCATCACGTCTCACTTCTGACCATTAGCGTGATCTGCAATCAAAAATCAGCTATGTCTTCACAAAGATCTCCAAGATGAGATGGTATTTTACCTTGCTGCTACACAACAGTCCAGCTCCCAGTGGAATGTCACAATTAAAAGAACCCATCAAGAAGACACATTCAATGTCCATGGTACAAAGTTACAGATCGTCTCCCCTCAAGGTCACCAAACTGGAAATGTTTCTCATGTGACCACCAAAGGTACGCCTCCACATGTAACAGGATATGAAGTCTCACATACCGAAGACAGAATGAGATGAAATGTACTGTTACGTGTCATCTGAATCTACTAGTGGTCTAAAGAACGTCAATATGAACAGCTACATGCACAGCCTCCAACAAGTGATACAAAAGGAATAAAATAATAAAAAAAATTTAATAAGGCTGTAACAAGTTTGTAATTGGACTTTGATAGGCTTCCCTTCAATAAGGAATGAGTAAGTCAAGAACGGTTCAAAAGTACAGTTTAGATATATAGAGATCCTAGTACAAAAGTCAATTATCAAAGAAAGAACAAGATTCCACAGTAGCTCAAACTTCACAAACTCACAGAGCACATGTCACCTTTTCAGTCCCCAATCATTTTAAGTTATCTGTCTTCAAAGCCAACAGCTTAAGCTCTCAGGAATATCAACTGGTACCCTAAAATATGTCAGACTGTTAATGCAGATTAATTTACTGAATTTAGAGTGACGAAAATAAATGTTAAAGTTGTTGTGGGACATGTTTCAAATTCTAGATACTGATGTGCTGCCCAACAAGATCTATGGTCTAGAAGTACAGTTTGGTGGTACAGCAAACTAAAATATTCATCTCTTTCCACAGCAACGTATGCAGGCACATTCAAAACCCAGTTACGCCATATCCAAATCCTTTATTTAGGAATTATGTATAGACACTCCTTTTCAAATGCCTAATTCATATACACATGTATAACCTTCTAATAACACCAGAATCTTTAACACACTAAACAAAGCTTTTATTTGTTCAGCTTTTCCAGCATATTGCTCAACAGACCAGCAAAATATCTTAACCTTGTACACTTATAAAAGCATATTCCCTGTAACACACAGCTCTGTTGTGTTTCATTAAAACGAAGTTTTAACAGATTAACTTGCTCTTGGCTTCTAATGAATAAACAAATTTGAATTCATCCTTTTCTTGGAACACGGTTAATTACATTTGTACATGGTTGTAAAGCAAAAGGGCAAGGGGAATTCCCCCAGAAGATTATTACACAGATCATTTTCTATTCAAAACACATGCGTGTTCCTAAAGACAGAATATTTTGGAGAGAAAAATTAAGAACATCCTCCAAGACAGCAAAAACCATTAAAACAGCAAAGAACCACCCCCTTCTCCTCATCTGTAACTGGTACGTGCACATCTACTGCTGGAAGTCTAGAAACCACGTTGTATTTTTATTTGTTCATAACATACTCAACTGAAAGCAGATTTGAAATAAACACACCCTTGCTTGCATCAGTCTCCAAACTTACCATCACATAGACCATGTTCTCTCCAGTTTTGTAACTGATGTTCCAACAACAAATCAAAAAATAAATTTACTTGCTAAATCAAAGAAATGTGCAAAAATAAATCAGGTTGGGAACTACTTTTACAAGTACTTCTCCAATAGGTAAAATTAATTATTTTAATCATTCACTGTTTCTATTTAAGAGAAAATATTTTCCTTATACCAAAGGGGGAAAAAAAAAAATCACCTAAGAATTAAAGCATTAGAAACTATTATCCACAGTATTTGTAAAATGGAAAATACAGGCTTACTTGACACAATTCTGGATGTTTTGCCAGAACTTGACATTACATTTCCCAATTCGATTTTTCACTAATTCTCAGCATTGCTGTTTTCTTAGTGTTGCTTACAGCACGTAAGGGTATTAACAGACACAATTTAAGAGACTACTGCTAAATAAGGCATCTAGTAAATAAACAAGGGGGGGGGAATGCCAAGTACAATCATAGTTGAAGGAAAACACTAGCAGCTTCTGCTGACAAACACAAGAATTTTCCAATACTAGCATCTTTCTCACTACCCATAACTAGACTATCAACCAGTTATTTTATGCTACAATTATATTTTTATCTGAGATACTTATCTGCAATATTTATTTACTCTTTTGAAAGACCACTTAGTTCTTCACTATTATGCACTTCACCTTGCAATTTATAAGGGCTTTAATCTCCCAGAGGTAGATGTAAAGACTGAAAGGGTTTCTTGCTTTATTTAAACAATCAAGGTCCCCATAATAGAAATCCAAATAGTGACTTATCTATCAGTCTCTGCAGTGCTTTTGAAGGCTTGCATTCAGGAGAGCCATTCTTCCTATATACTAGATAGAGCTCAAGCTGCCAGGACAGGATCCTTCAGCTGACATGTGGATTACTCTCAGTATTAGCATTCTCACAAACAGGGATGTGCAGAATGTGAGAGCACCTCCTTCACCAAGTTATCTGGGTAAGGACTATTCAGTACAACAGAAGTAAGAAATGACAAGGAAATCGGTAAATTAAACGCACCAACATTAACAAGCAGATGGTAGGAGACACTAACACAGATCAGAACTTGTCAGCTACTGATTGATGGAACATTAAAGGAACTACTCCGGCACAGACTCATAGAGCCAAGCTGAACTTTGCCACTGACAACAAGGGGAAAACATGATTGTCATGAGCATTATTTGAGGGCACTTGCAGGACCGTGCAAAATATGTTTATGGAACATCATAAAGGGCATGTAGCTTTAGATAAAACTTACTATGGGCTATTTAGGGCCAAAGGGAGGGAAAGAAAAGGATCAGGGTGGGCTGGGTAGGTATGAGCAAAGGAAAAATGGAGAGGAGGTGGCTTGAAAGGGCCTGGTCACATGTAAACAGGCTGCAGATCACCACACTTGTCTGCCTAAGTCCTGCACCCTATCAGCAGTCTGACTTATCTTCTTACTAAATCCTTCATTTTTCACATGTAATCCCACTCACTATCCTATGTCTGAGCACTGAAAGGCATAAACATCAGCATCTGGAGAAGAGGTCATGCATTGCAGACCCTGCAGGTCTAGGTGCCAGCAACTGGAGAATCTGGCATGTAAGAGAGGTTCAGGGGTCAGTAACTGGAGGGACTGGGATGTGTGTTGCAAGGTCAGAGTCCCAGCAACTGGAGAAAGGGGTTGAAGGTCACAGGGGCCAGTAGGTCCAGGTGGCAGCAGCTGGAGAAAAGCCAGTTAGTCACAGGGCCCTAGGTTTATGTGCCAGCAACTGGAAACACACGTGTCTTTGTTTTTGTGAATTTAATCCCAAGTGTGTGTGTGTGTATGTGGAATTCATTAGCAAACTTCAAGTTGGACGAGCTGGTGAGCTGCTCTACAGGCAGGCATAAAAATTTAGGAATATTCACCCAGTATTTGCACTGATTTAAGGAAAGTAAAAAAAAAAATATTGTTTTTTCCCACACGTGAAAATTGCACCATTTTAACCTAAGTGTAAATCTAATCCAATTAAATGGAATCCACAGAAGTCTTCTCTAAATAGTACTTTATAAGTGCTTGGTTTGGTTTATTTCAAGCATTTATTGTTGAAAATGAAAGACCACCTGAAGAAACACATCCAAAGGTATTTGCTTTGGTTTATTTAAAGGTTAGGTCTACAGCACAAACAACTGGGAAACAGGGGATATAATTTTCTTCCATTCAGCCACTGTGGCTGTGCCTCTAATTACTCTGTAGTTACAGATGCAAGGAGCCGCAAGAAAGCGAGATCATCATCAAAAGGTGCTAAGGCAGTGTGGGTAACCAGACAGGCTAAATACCTGTGTGAACCCTCTTATTTGTCTTAAAAGCATAGTAATTATTTTGTACACGAAAGACAGCATTTAAATTTAGTGCATTAAATACACATACGTAGACTGATGTCACACTGTTGGCGAGTCCTTGTAAAGGTGCTGATGGAGTACTCCTCATATGGCCTTTAACTTGCAAATCTATCTAAAGGGGCTTGTTTTCAGTGCAGAGACACAAAGCAAGCACTGTGAAATAGACTGAAGTCTGAATGTTCATCACATCAGCATTCAGCAATAGCATTTTCAGTATCTGCTATTACGTTTCACAGTAGTGCTCAGCTCATGCCCTGTAAATTCACACACTAGATCACTTTACAGTAATTTGTTAATGTACTCACATATCAGAAAGGTGCAATAAACACAGAAGGCTAACATAGATTAGGTATCGCTGCTTATTTTCTTGTATATGAAAGCCATATACAGTCTAAAAAACAATTTTAGTTAAACTGACACAACTTTCTTACGTAACCAACACAGTTAGCTCCATAGGTAGCCCAACTGCAGGAAGCGAGATGTGAAGTCAGAGCAATCCGAGTTCCCCTTCAGTAACATTATTACTTGCAAGAGACAGCAGAACCAGATGAAACGCAGTAACTTGTTCTCGGTATTGAAAAGTAGAAAGGAAGAATGCACAATTTACAGAAATGGGCAAACATGAGCTCCACGTCCTGACTTGGCAATAGCATGCAGATTGGCGTTTTCTTTGTTACTTCAATTCTAGTTGGTACTCTCATTTAGTCTGTTTTCAAATGCAAATTGTAATTACATTCTCAACATATTTTCTTTTTTTTTTAAAAAAAATACTTTTTCTTCGGTACAATTTTATTTCTGTAATTTTGAAATCTTTTGCTTTTAATCAAAATTCTAGTTGTTTTGTCTGATTAGAAGGCTTCTCTAGAAAGCACTGTAACTGTTTTTGAAAATAATCTAAAATCAAAGTTTTGATGCTTACATCAAACCAACGATTCACCAAGTGAACACCAAGCTAACAAATTTAACTGTAGATTAGTGTGAGAGGTTAGAATATGCTTCTTGCCAGCTGTTTTCCTTTCAGTTTCACAGAAACTGAAACCCCAGGCAGAAGTACTTGTTCTTACTAGACCATCACCTTAGTCCATAAGTAAAAATTGAATCTGTCAACATTCCTGTGGGCATTTGAGCTCTGCCTTGTAGCAAAAACCTCAGTGAGCTGACAAATCCTGAGCTGAACCCATTAAAAAGCTGTTTGTCATGACACTCGTGCTGTAATAATACCCACACATTACAAGCTTAAACAGTAATATTTAGCCTACACATGACATCATTTTCCATCTCCTGATTATAAAAAACTCCCTTCCTGCTACACAGCAGAAAGGGTCTAGTCATGTACAGCTGCATTACAATGCCTTTCCACTGAAAAGCATGGAGATTTAGCAGTGGCCAGCAAGCCAATCACCCAGCAGTTTTTAGGGCTGGGTTTTATGACATTCAAATGGAGAGAAATGATGGGATGGTAGTCCCTGTGCAGCCCTGTATGATGTAGCTCCCAGATCTGGCTGCTGCTGCTTCACAAGGCAGAAAAAGAAGGTAATCTTCAAGTGCTACATAAAATGCGTTAAATTCACATGGAAATTTATATTTATAAAAATGTAAATATTACAAAGACATGGCTATAGATTAGATTTATGCCACGCTATATGACTCTACTCATCTCCAACTTGTAAAGAACCTGGAAGCCATGGTCACATCCTTCTTGATGAAACCGTAATTACTAACTGACTGGTAAGTTATTTGACTGACTATACCTTTTTATGTATTTGTAACAGAAACATTGACTGGTTTGAATGAAAAATGCACGCTTCTGTAAGCACCAGCAGAAGCAGCAGAACAATGACCAAAAAGGACGGTCTGTATGTCCCTAGAACATCAGCCCGCAGCAGTGAAATTGTAGAACATGTTATATTGAGATCAAAAGGCCTGCACTCTGATAAATCAAACCACAGCAGAAATGACTCATCAGACCTGTATCCTAACATCAGAAGGATGGTGACAAGACTGCAGCATATTACATACACCATTCCCCTTCCCCTAACCCAAGAAGGGAACAAACCACATACAGATATTGTAAGCATACATTTAAATGAGGAAAAGCAGGCAAGACACAGCAATGTGGCCTACGATCTATGGAGGCTAATGACAGAAATATTCTGAGGCATACAAACACCCTGTAATAATTGCTGATCCCTAAAAGGCCTGAAAGATCTGTCCAAAAACTAGCTTATTGTCATCATTCAAGAACCCTAGGTATGTGAATAGGACTGGATAGCAGTGTCCCTTTTTCTTTGAGTCCAGACAACTTGGACATGTCTTGGTATCTGTGATCATGAGTGAGTTAAAGTTATGAGAAAAGGAGAGTAGGTAAAAATCAGCCGGCTTAATCACTCTGTAAACAAGTATCACCTTCCCCTTAAGACCTAGCACTGAATTTTATTACTGTAATTTCCTAACACCAATAGCTGAGATATAAGCTTCATATCTGTGCATTATATCCAGTTCGTATAAAGTTCTGATGGACAACATGACATTTAGATTTTGCAAAATCTGAGATTCAAAAAGATGTTGTGAGACATTACACGTGCTAAGAAGTTACTTACATGGTAAAAAGTTACTTACATGGCAGCATTAATTCACGGCACATATCACTGGAGCAAAGAGGAAAAAGGAAAGATCTCTAAATGAGGTATTTCAAATGCGTGTTAGTTGCTCACACTAACATTTAATACTTGGGATTGCACGTCAAAAAAAAAAAAAAAGATGTAATCCTTGTGGGTTTTTTTGGTTAAAAACCAAAAATAAGGATGTGTCTAGGCTCTTTGTGCAAATACCTCTAAGAAGGTATCAAAATACTGTTATCAAGGGAGAATGTATCAAGCATTTTCCAAAAAACTCTTGTTGCAAGTAGAGATGCCCATCACTAGATTTATGCTAATATAACAGCCAAATCCCATATTTCTTTAGCAGTGTATTTATGTAGAAATTTATTTTACCTATTTCACACCCCTCATGACTTAGCTGGAACACTCTACAGATTAATAGAAAACCTAACTAGCATTGAGTCAGAAAAGTCTGAAGGAAAAAAAAAAAAAAAAAAAACACGTTAAAAGAAAAAGGAAAACCCAGAAAGGTCAGAGTCAAGAGTTACATGTATCTGGGCAAATAAGAGTTCTGAAATAATTCTCAGAAACTATCTGGAGAAAGTACTTTGAACAAGATAAGATGCATCAAACTAAAGGTCACAGCAGAGATGAAAAGGGCAACTTTCCCAGAAGCCAAAAGAAGAAAAGTTATGCTTGGGAACTCTTCCCATTGTCTCAGTCTTTCTAGTACTAAAGTATAGAACAAGCCAAACACAATGCTCTTTGAAATTACCTTCTGAGGAGGACATAAAAGCCTTGTCTGCCCTTAACACCAACAATACAACTCAAGTCAGTGACAGAATCGTAGACTCTGACACGAGTCCTCTAGCGAGTTGAGACATAGGGCATGAAGGCATCACCCTTACTTCACTGACTTCTGTGATCCAGATACCATCTTTGCAGGAGAATCAGAAGAAAAATTCCTGTCTATACTCAGCTGTTCCAGCTCGTATGTACAGTGTTTCAGTGTATGCATACCTTTACTGTAAGTTCTTAAATTTCTGCATATAGATTTACTGAAGAGTGATCTATCTGGGGTACAACAGACAGCTTCTCATTGTTCCATCTTGGTTTGTGGAAGGAAAAACAGAATCATGAATTCTTGCTATCCTGTCCCCACAAAACTTTTCAAGATAGGTTTACAAATGCTTGCTGCATTGGGAAAATTTAAAAAACACAATCAGAACATCTGTATCTGCATTTGGAAGCTTATTTGCTCAGAAAAACATCCCAGATAACCAACCACCAAATTCCAGGAAATAACTTTGTGGCTAATGAGCAGCAGAGAAAAATAAAGGCTCTATAAAGTTGTATTTCTTTTTATCCTAAGAACTTAAGTGTCAGCCTGTAATCCTAAACTTTAGCCCCAAGTGTATTATCTTTCAAAACTCATTTAAATAGTATGTTTGAGCTCCAGCAAACTTCTGCAAAGTTAAAATTTTCACTGTATGTTTATTCTCAATGACCAGGATTATTGTCTTCCCAAGAGGCGACAGTAATTCTGAGCATTAATATTACAGCTGACAAAAAGCCCCTAAAGAATCCTGGTGATATGCCACATTAGACTACTTTTGACAAAAGTAGCAAGGGTAATTGGTTAGAAAAAGAAAAAAGCAACAGAAAAAAATTCAAAACAACAGCACAAAATTGTCTTTTGAATAAATAATAGGTGAATATTTGTATCTGCTCACTTTTTTTTTGCGAATGCATCATTAAACCTAAATTTGTCTGAAGAATTTCTCTCATCAATCCATGTGTCCATCTCAGAAGGTCTCACTACTCGCTCAAAGATATTAGATGCTTTGGCCTTAATGATGGGATTAGACGACTCTTTTCACAGTCACTGAAGTGACAGCTGCATTCATTTCCCTCATACACCAGACTCAAAGTCAGAAGCAAATTCTCAGTTTGCATGCCAGAACATTTTCTACTGGGTATTTACAGCCAACCACTGAAATCCCCCAAACCTGTCAATGATGTCAAACAGGACAAAAATAGATCATCTTGCTTGTTTTTTCCTAAATAAGCTTGCATTCATAAAAGAAGTAGGAACAGAAGCCTTGTAGAAAAGGATTCTTTTACCACACCCACTATGAAAGCACTAAACTACTCAATTTTTTTTTGGAAGAACCACTTCGAGAAAACGAATCATGTAATCATGTCTGTGTCTTACCTCTCCAGTTACACTGTCAGCAACAGAAACAATTTTTTTTTTCATTCCAAAGCCTTGGGTTTTTGTTTGTTTTTAAAATATGAGACACACTGATACCCTCAGAATCCATAGGGAAGTTCATCAGGCCACTTTACACACCACTAAGTAGAAGAATGATGTTTGTAAATGTCAGGCTCTAACACCAGGTGAAGGAGCTCAGATTTAACCACCACAAACATGCATTACTTCTACATCACTTTACAGTAATTCACTCAACAGATGGTTTGCAGAACAAAAGCAGGAACATAATCAAAATGAAGAAACTATTGTCAGTCTCATTCTTTATTACTGAAGACTTTATTGACTGATGAAAGTGATAGGTATCAGATTTGGTAGGAAGTTGCTTTCAGAAAGTACAAAAAAAACAAGCTGCATGACTTCAGAGAGCACGACAGGCAAAAATTGTTTTCAGGAGATCTCAAGTAATCCTTTTAAGTTGCAAGCTTTCAAGCAATGCTGTTCATACCCTAGAGAATAATTTTGTTGATCTCCAACTCAGCAACAAAGTAAGAAGTAGAGATTTACTTAGAAATGAATAAAATAAGAATACTTACGCTGACCCCACCGGCCTGTTCTTGGATTCAAATAATTTGGATAAAGTCCATTAGGACGATCCATTTTTTGAAGTAATTTCCGAATGTGCATGACCTAAATTAAATCAAGAATCACGATCATGACTAACAACGTTCATCTGCTCTCTGCACATAGTTAAATCTAATAGTTTTTTGGGTTTTTGGTTTGTTTTGTTTTTTTTTTTTAGTAGTAAATTTTCTTAATCTGAACCCAGAAGCCTTCTTGAGGGCTTCCTGCAGATTTTAGTACATTTTTGGTATTTAAAGGACTGCTCACATAAACATGTTTAAAAATTATGATTTTTAAATGTATGCTGAAACAAATAAAAAAAATTGTGTTGTCATAAATTTCTACTTGAACAAGTCACCTATTGGGTAACAAAAATATAAGTACAAAAAATTTACCTGCTACCAAGAATGTAAATAGAATTCAATGTAGAGAGTACTTCTTTAATGCAATTTATGACGAAACAGTATAAAAGACACTTGTATGATAAAAAACTGAATTTGAGACTCACCTTGTTGTAGTATACAGGATCCCCTGTCAAATAGCTGAGGTGGACAAATTCCATGTGCAGAGTACCAAACTCAGCGAGGATGCTGCTGCCGGCAGAAGCCCAGCCCCAGTTTCGACCCACACCGCTGAATTCCAACAAATATGCATGAAAAATGGAGAAAACAACAAAAAATTCAAAATTACTGGGCACAGCACTAGCAACAACCACCACAGCAAATTGAACAAATAACAGCAAAGTATTAACCCACACTTAAGATTACAGGAGTTGTAGTTTCATCGTTCAATGAGTTTATTGGTTGGGTCTTTTTGGAAAAAAGATACCATAACCACAACAACAAAAAGTCCTGTCATTAAAAGATATAGTATCTTGATGTCACATAAATATAATGACTTAACACTGGGCCCATTCTCGATTGTTGTTTATTCATTGTACGTTCCTAGGACCAAGAATCAAAAGCAATTATCAAATAAGATGAGTATACTTCCAAAGGTGGCAGCATTCCATTTCTTGTTCTGCCAAACATCTGCTGTGGTCCATTTCCTTGTGTGGGATGTGCTTCAAGTCAGTATTAGACACTCCAGTAGGTTGGGAGTGGGCCCTATCTGTATCTATGTAGGAAAACAGTGCATGTTTACAGTAAGCAGAATATTTTTAGTTCCTCAGGCTCATATAGAGAATCAACAGAAAGTATCATATCCCTCATATCTTTTGCACTCTAAGATATACCATCTTGATAAGTCATAATTTCTAAACAATCTCTGGTTTAACCTAATTTGGGAGTTTTCACCACATTTCAGGATTGGGTCTTTTAATTTCTGAAGTAGAGTTTCCTGGAGATTACTTCTACTTCCTCTCATAAAAGATTTTAGTTATCAGTAGGGCTACAATCAATTAGGAATGTTGTCTTATTTATTTTTTAAATTACAAATTAGAAAGAAGAAATGTAAAGGAAAAACGTTGGTTATGGAACAGTATTTGTAGCTCTGACCTGAGATAGAACACCACCTTTTAAAATACAGTAAGCACTGTTTACAGAGTGTAGAGACACAAAATAATAGCTTAGGGTTTTGTTACACTCTCATAAAAAGAGAAAATTAAGTCTTTCATGAGGAATACAAAAGCTAATAAAACACAAGTCAATAATTTTTCAAATATTTCTTTCATGTCATGTCTTTTACTGCATGTCAGCTTGATGGTAAGTGTTCTCATATACGCCTGCTACTGTCACTACCCTATGGCATGCCAGCCACTATTTTCTGCTGTGATGCTGGCTGGTTCTGTACATTACCAAGACACTGGACACAATAAAAGCATACACAATACCAGCACGCAGAAAATTTCTGGCATGCCAATCCTTTCCCCTCCGCCTACTGCAAATCCTCTTCCTTGGTCCTGCCTTTCTGACTGTGCTCTGACACCTGACCTATGTGATCCGCTGCCATGTTTTACTGATATATAACTGTGAGTCTACTGCTTGAAGCTTCTTAAACCTCGCCATCTCTGTTGCTCGAGCCAGTGAACTGGATGCCTGTGCTGCCCAAGGAGTACGGCCACCTGGCCCCCTCAAACATAATTGGAATCACAGTGCAGGCTTCAACTAAACAAAGCAAAACCAAAAAACTATTTCAAGCTCCACAAAGCTGCAGAAATGACACAAGACTCAGTAAACCATCATGCTGTGCAGAAAGTGCGTAAGAAAATTTAACCCAACAATATTAATTGTACAGAGTTCCAATAAATGGCCTCAGAGGGGAAAGTGCAGCACAGGCAAAAAAGAGAAAACCAGGCAAAGGTGGTGAGACCCTCCAGAAACAGAAGGGCAATCCACAGCTTCGTGGTCTTCAGCTGAGAAGTGACAGCAAAGTGAGGATCCTTTCCTGATTACAAAAAGGCACATAAGGCTAACGCTGTCAAAGTAGTCCTAAACCTCTTCACAGTTTAACAAAGCACAACAAGTAATCTCTTCTACAAGGAAAACAATGTAAAAAAATTCAAAATCCCTCTGCTATTTACTATCTTTAATTGCTTAAATGTACACACAATCTAGATGAGCATCCTAATTCAGCTACTGTTTAAGAACACAATAAAAATTTTTAAAATGTCTTGCATCAAAAATGCTCTCAAAATTTTGTTTGTTTGTTTGTTCTTTAATGACTAAAGAACCAATGGTTAAGCTCTAAGGCAACACATGGCATAATACACTGGATATGTTCCAACGGCATATTGAATTCTTACTGCAGAATCAGGAAAAAAAAATTATGGTCAAAATTTATTGCAGTTAATGAGGTAGAATGCTCTGAACTCTATTAAAATTACCCTGAAGTGCCAGGAATGCCAATTTATCCGCATATTCTACAGCTCCACTACTAAGAAAAAACTGGCATATGCCATCACTAATTTTAAGTTTGAGAGAGGGGGAGGAACACATTTCCCCACAAAAGAAATTTCATTACCTTTTCAGATTCACCATTGCCCATGGTATACCCGTAGGTGTGTTGAAGGCTGGAAGAAGTTTTCCTGCCAGTTGCACTGCTTTGATCTTGAAAACCTAAGATGGCAGGATCAATTGCAAATAGTTACAAAGTCTGACTTATCTCCAAGAACTATAAAGACAGAAATTTCTTTGTTCCACCCACTTCTTTGTATTAGAAAAGCTTTACATTGTAAAAAATACATTAACTTATCATTTATTTTTCACTTGTTCACTTTATAAATTTCATTAAGATTTGAACATGAAAAGAAAACTTGACATTTTAATTTCTTTCCTTCCATGCTCTCCAGCAATAGTGCTTAGGTTCCTATTAGAGAATATAAATTCTCCTCCCACTTCCCTCCACCAATATTAGGAATTTCAAGTGCTTCTAAAGCAGTCATTAAATCATACTTTATATTTTGTAGCTAAAAATAGAGACAACTCCCCATCTCCACACAAGTATTTTAACTTTTACAAACTTCCAATCGTTTTAACAAGATATATAGATATATATATATACACACACACACAGTGCAGAGTTCCCATTCTTTTATGAACATTGTCTATGCAAACCCATATATATGCAGTTTCCTGTAGCTTTTTCTTCATTGATAATGCATAAGAAAAATAATTATAGGCTTAATCTTCCCTCTCAAGTCTGATTACTCAGAAATTACTGAAGGCACGAAATCTCTTTCAATTCTAATGCTGTTTCTACTTCTTTTGGAACATAAATCTGTAATAGCCTTATTCAGAGTCTAATGTTTATTAGTTAAGCAATTAGAAAAAGGTTCCTTCTAAGCCTACAGGAAGCACTTTTTCCAAAGAAGGCATATTTGGTAGATCCCCATGACATAAAACGCATGATTACCAGCTAATTGCTAGCATACATTTTAATTAACGCATTATTGGTATTCACTACCTTTCTGCAGAAGTATCTTCTTGATTTGGAGATAACATTATTCATCAGTTTGAAGCACTATACAAACATGTAATAAATAGAGCTACCATGCCCCAAAATAACTTGTGCAACACATACACGCTATAGAAACATCACCTCTCTGGTGACCAGCAACAGGACATGAAGGAACAGAATGAAGCTGCATCAGGGAAAGTTCAGATTGGACATTAGGAAAAGGTTCTTCAGTGAGAGGGTGGTTTGTCACTAGAACAGGCTCCCCAGGGGAGTGGTCACAGCCTACCAGAGTTCAAGGAACATCTGGATGATGCTTTTAGTCATATGGTAGTTTTAGTCATATGATAGTTTTAGGTAGTCCCTTGAGGATCAGAAAGTTGGACTCAATGATCCTTATGGGTCCCTTCCAACTCTGTGATGCTATTATCATCAACTACCTGACCAATACTCTCTGATTGAGAAGAGTAAGAGCTTTAAGAAGGACTAGAAGACAGCTCTGTTAGATTTATAAAAAGGATTTCTCCCTTTTGTAAAGTCTATGGGAAGAAAACAGAAGAGATGATCACCTGAGAAGCAAGCTGAAAAGTAGATGAAAAATAAGCAATCAAGAACATCCTTATTTTTCATATGAAGGTAGGAAAAGATCAGTATCTTAATATTTGAGGAGAAGACTAGTGAGACATGAAATAAACCAGAAAAGAATATTAAAGATGACATCTAATTGTATTTGATGCAGTGGAGTATGGACAGATGGAGGTGGGTCTGAAAGCAATGAGCCAGGAAAAAGAACTTTTACAGAGGTACTCTAAATGAATTGTAAGATGGGATATGCCTAAACTGAAAAAGAGGATACCTCAGAATATGATTTGATACAATTGCTAAGTAACAGAGGTAATATGGCTTGAATGATTTTTAACAGATACTGACAAGAGACAGTCTTTGAGAAAATATGCAGAAATTCAGATAACACTCTGACCTTGAATAAAGGACCAAGTCAAAATAGGAAGGCATAGTATAAGTAAGAGGTATAATACTGGTGGAATCTATGGTAACTGGGGAAAAAGAAACACTGAATAGAACTAAAAGCTCTATCTTGGCCCAGTTACATATAAACTACCTGATTTGCATCTATAAATATCTGTCAAAAATTCATGCTGAACTTTCAGATTTTTAAGTAATAGATTGGTCAAGACCAGACAGAAATATCTATAGGGAATCATCTAAACACCTAATCCAGAACAGAATGATGACTTCCAGTTGAATGGTACAGAAAGATATTGTGGCATGAATTTGTCTAGCTATTGGATCCTGAAAGTGCCACACATTATTGTATTATTCATTAATAAAAGATACTGAAACATTTGGGTAAGAATATTCAGTGGGAGAACATCTCTAGAAACATCCTTGCTAGAAGAATATTATTAAAGGCAAACCTATTTATGTCCCACTATTCAGCTTTTAATCAATTTGAAATGTACTACAGTATTTGGGAAACAAGCTATAGTAGTGGAAACAGTTTTTAGTAAGAGTGTATGAAGTAAAGGTTGAGCTGACCTGAACGTACACAAATCTAGACAAGGACGGTTAAAGCAAGACAATCACTGTGCCAGCAATTTCAGTGTCTGAGCAAACCAGAGTGGCAGCAGTAACTGCTAGTTCAGACAACCATATTAGCAGTACCTGCGAAAACTTGCTGTTATTAGAGGCGCCCTCCTGTCACCTCTGCTGGGTTGAGGACTCTATATACCACTGATTTAGCATCAGAAGGTAGAATTCTACCCCTCTACCCCTCTCATCTAACACAATGCATAAAGAATACATAAAGAAAAAATGGCTGAAGACATGCCTTTCTTCACTTTCTATTACTGCCATCTCAGTCCTACCTCAATGCTGCTTCTGGATAACAAAACCACAAAGTGCTCAATACAGTGCTTACCTCAGAGTGGAGTGAGAACTGGGAGACAGCTGCATAGGTTTTTATCAGAGCAAATAACCAGAAGAACATATCTGGAGAGATGTAGGGAAAAGAAACAACTGTAGCAAGCAGTGGTAGATGAGATGCCTTTGATGGGAGAATGCAGATGTGACCAGAGTGCTCTGCTGAGCTCATTAAAGTGACTTCCTTGAGTAAGTTTCAGCTGCAGGCTCATTAAATTATGTGCTGACATCAAACAACATGGTTACTTATCATATCGTAAATATTTTACTTTAAAAAAAACCCACAACAAAATAAACAAACAAACAAAAAAAAAAAACCACACACACACACACACAAAAAAAACAACACCACCAAACAGGTTGAACTGATAGATTCTATTTCAGCCTTGGGAGCTCCCCACTGACAGGCAATGCATTTCAAGAAAAATACAGGCAAGAAGAACAGAAAAGAACAAAAAAATAAATGGATGCCTTGGAAAACAGAGTTTATTAGGAAACCATAAAAGAATTGGGGTTATTTAGTCCAGAGAAAAGATATTCAAGAGAGATCAAGATAATAACTTTTCAGTATATAAAAGGCTAATAATACAAGAAAAAGGAAATAATTTTTCCTATGGACATGGAGAATACAAAATAAGACCAAAATGGAGCAAGAAGTAGTTAGCAGGAAAAAGTTGGCGATAAAGACAATTAAACATGAAGCGTGACTGTGATTGTTACAGAGCCATCACTACAGCTTTTAAAAATAGATTGTACAACACATTCAACTACAAAGACTGACGTGATTGGACATGCACAGACTGACTGATGTGAAAGACAGACCTGACTGAGTGGGTCCAGAGAACAGCATGAAGATGATGAGGGGGCTAGAGTATTTTGCTTATGAGGACAGGCTGAGAGAGTTGGGGGTGTTCAGCCTGGAGAAGAGAAGGCTCCGGGGAGACCTCACAGCAGCCTTCCCATACTTAAAGGGGCTACAGGAAAGATGGAGAGGGACCCTTTATCAGGAAGTGTAGGGATAGGATGAGGGGTAATGGTTTTAAACCAAAAGAGAGATTTAGGTTAGGTACAAGGAAAAAATTCTTCACTGTAAGGGTGGTGAGACACTGGCACAGGTTGCCCAGAGAAGTTGTGGATATCCCCTCTCTGGATGTGTTCAAGGGCAGGTTGGACATGGGCATGGAGAGCTGTCTCCCATGGGAGGGACCCCAGGCTGGAGCAGGGAAAGAGTGTGAGGAGGTCCTCCCCATGAAGAGGAAGCAGCAGCAGAATCATGATGAAGTGACCACAGCCCCTATTTCCCATCCCCTGGTGCTGCTGCACGGGAGGAGGCAGAGAAAATCAGGAGTAAATTAAGCCAGGGAAGATGAAGGGGTGGGGAGAAGGTGTTTTAAGGTTTGGTTTCATTTTCTCATTACGCTACTCTGATTTGATTAGTAATAAATTAAATTAATTTCTCTGAGTTAAGTCTGTTTTGCCTGTGATAGCAACTGGTGAGTGATCTCTCCCTGCCTTTATCTCAACCCATGAGCCTTTCATTATATTATTTTTCTTTTCTCTTGCCTGTCCAGCTGAGAAGGGGAAGTAATGGGTACCTAGTGTCCAGTCAGGGTCAATCCACCACAACTACCAATTAATCAGATGGCTTGTGCACATTCCTTACATGTAGGAGGAAAGTGTTTTGTCTCTCTTGGGGCCTTGTACCTACTCTGCAGACTGCCACAGCACCTTTATAACTGGTGCATAAATCATGGAGACCATCCACTCCCAAGTTTCTTTGCTAGCACAAGCTCCAAAGTATAGGACCCTATAACAGAGAGAGTCATAGAAATCACAAAACAACAGCTCTCAAAGAAGTGCTGTTCCTGCAGGATAACAATCTTTTTTCAAATGTGTGGTCACACTTGCATTAATTACAGAATTTAGCATATAGTGACCTTAAGATGTGGAGGTAACTGATCACAGTCTTCTTAAAGACCCCATAAAAGCTCTAACAAAACATCCTATATTGAAGGCACAAAAATACTGTTCTAGGTAAACGTGTATTAATCCCACAGTAACTGTTCTGTCCATTCTCAAAGGACATTTCTTCAGAAAAGTTTCAGAAGCCACCATACACTTGGAGAAGTATTCCCATTTTACATGGCAAAATCTAAATACGAAATCTATCAATTTAGACAGCCTTTGGTAGGCTAATGCTTCTTTCTGCATATGCTGTAAAGTAATGAAAGGATTTTTTCCCCCCTGTCAAATACAAATCACACTGTTTACAGCTAGAAGGGGAGAGAGTAAAAATTAGCAGAAAAAGCAAAACCTAAACCCCGAATCGGGTAAGTGGATCCCTCATTAAGATGAAAACATCAATCAGTATCTACAAACTAGTGTGTACAGCAGACCAGATGTGAGGGCCTGAATCATTTTCATCCATTAAATTGATGCTTAACATATTGAACCTGCCACCCACTCCACAATATGAAAGCTTGCTCCTGAGCCTATTAATCCAAATAAGGCCAAAATAGTCAACAGAAAAGGCCTTAAGGATTAAAATGATTCTTCAAAAGCCTTATTGATGTACCCAGTGACTGCTGAGATGCATGGCTGCAACTGTTAAAAGACTATATTATGCTAATGTTGCTGTTAGCTGCTCCCTTCCAGAACTCTGAATGGCAAACAGCCTTGAATGGCCTCTACTCCTAACTCTGAGGGGGATTATAGATGTTGTACACAAATAAAGAATCTCCTTCATTTATGTGCATTGATCAGTCTTTGAGTCACTCTTCTTAAAAAGTGTAAATGCCAGACTTCTGCTTAATCTGATAGTTATTATAACTACTGAGTATCCATGGTCATGCAATGAGGCTGGTTCTGTAGGTTTGATAACTTTTGGTCCTTGGAAAAACATCAGACAAAACAGATATACTGCACAAGTTCACAAAAACTTAGTACTCACTATCAGTACTACTATTACTACCAAATCCTTTCCTTTGAATGCTAAGCATGAAGATGAGGAGGCAGACCTACCTAATTACGGAATGGAGATTAAAAAACCAGCACATCTGACAGCATTACTAGATCCTTGAGGAAAATACTTGGCATTTTTTGGCCCACCCTAGAATAGTTACCTTTCAATGTCCACAATTCAATCTGCAGTAGTGAACTCTTAGCTGCCCTTTTGTGACTAATCACCCAGTTAAAGCTCAACTTGTCAAAGAGGCTTTCTGCATGTGTAGAGATAGAGGCTTGTGCTGTGATTTGCTGCTGAAAATCAAGCAGCATTGTCACAAAAAAACCCAACAGATAACTAGCTTAAGCATTGCTATTTTGTCACCTGTTTATATATAAGCCTTACTGCATAGGAAGATGTCTGATGCCTGATGCACAGCTCTAAGTTCCAACACACCTTCCCCCTTCAAGACTGGGAACTCCTGGGTTTTGCAGGGTTCCTAGGGCACTCCCCACTCCAAGTGTGGGCCATCCTGCTACCAAGAAATGAAGAAACTACTCCCCTTTACATGCTCACTTCTAATGAATTCCACATATTTAATTACAAAAACATTTTGTGAGATGAGAGATGTGCAGTAAGATTCTGGTAACACTTCAGCTATCGTAGTATGAGTGGGAGAGTACTTCATCTATATGTTATAGATGTTTGTGAGTGATGATTGAAGAGGTATACCACACCTAGAATTGGTCCCGGAGAACATAAATCCATGTTCATGTGAGGTTTAGCAAGGCAGCTACAAACTACACCACCTATAGTGGTGAAACAATGGAGAATTACATAAATACAACAGCACATTGTCAGCACTGCATCTCTCTTGAGTCATAGCAGATGTTCAAGGAAGGAATATTTGCAGATAGTGTAAAGACAATGCCATAGTTAAGTACTTCTGCTGTCTTTGGTGAGCTGTAACGATTACCGAAGTACCTGATTAACAACACCTAACATTTCTAAAAGACTAAAAGTCTTTACACAAGAGAATATTTATCCTGCAAATGGATGCTATGTGAATTTATATTACTTTCTCTATGACAGACAAAATAATTAATATGGAAATGGAAAATCTAAACAGCAGTCTAAGATCAGAGTTTAGAAAAAAAAGAAATCAACCTGAATCTGGACTATGGTGTCAACTTAAAATGGCCATGGTGTTAATTTGCTCTGCTTTCTTTACTTCTTCCCTTCAGATATCTGTACACATTGATGAGATCCACCCCGAGTTTTCTCTTCTCCAGGCTTTTCCAGTCCCAGCTCTTTCAACTCCTTCTCAGATAAGAGATGCTCCAGTCCCTTAACCATCTTTGTGGCCTTTTATCCGACTCTCTCCAGTATGTCCATGTCTCTTATACTGGGGAGCCCAGTGGATACAGCACTTCAGGTGTGGCCACACCAGTGCTGACTAAGACAGAAGGATCACCATCTCCCTTGACCTGCTGGCAACACTCCTAATGCAGCCCATTCACTTTCTTTGCAGCAAGGGCACCTTGCTGGCTCATGGTCAACTTGGTGTCCACCAGGACTCCCAAGTCCTTTTATGCAAAGCTGCCTTCCAGATGGTTAACCTCCACATTATATTGGTTCATGAGGTTGTTCCTCCCCAGGTGCAGGACTTTGCACTTGCCCACACTGAACTGCATAAGGTTCCTGTCAGCTCATTTTTCCAGCCTGCTGAGGTCCCTCTTGGTGGCAGTACGATGCTCTGGCATATCAACCAATCCTTCTAGTTTTGTGTCATCAGCTAACTTGCTGAAGGGGCACTCTGCCTCATCATCCAGAACATTAATGAATACGTTGAACAGGATCAGACCCAGTATTGATACCTGGGATACAGCACCAATTACTGGCCTCCAACTACATTTTGCACTGATCAGCACCCCCTGAGCTCAGACATTCAACCAGTTTTCAGTCTAATTCACTGTCTGCTCATCCAGCCCATACCTCACCAGCTTCTTTGTGAGGATCTTGTGGGAGACAGTGCCAAAATCCTTACCAAGGACTAGGTAGACAATATCCACTGCCCTCTCCTCATATCCCAACACAGGCATTTCATCATAGGTTATCAGGGTTGGTTCAGCATGACTTCCCCTTTGTGAATCCATGCTGGCTACTCCCAATCATAGGCCGATGAACAGTTTTCCATCAGGAGTTGGTCCATCACCTTCCCAGGGATTGAGGTAAGGCTGACTGGCCTGTACTTCCCTGGGTCCTCCTCCTTGCCCTTTTTTGAAGGTAGGAGTGATTTAAGGGTGATGCCATTCATCTTGTGCACCAGCTTTGATGCCCAACAATACCTACTTATACCTTAGCGTTTTAAGCTACTACACTTCTGCAAGGCATGCAGTTGTTACACGCAGAAGATTTACAGAGACAGAAAGAAACTGGGCTTAATTTCTTAATTCTAACAGTCTCCAAAATTTTAAAACACTGCTAAATTCACCCTGATGGAAATCCAGAACCAGTTACTTCTGTTCATGCAACTGTTGCTTCAGAGTCCTTCTGTGCTATGAAAATTCTGGCCTCTCAAGAACAACATGATAAAAGAAGAGTACTTTATCCATAAATATTACATAATTTGCTGATTTATCATTTTACAAGCCAGTAAATGCTTCATAAAATATTCTTTCCTTCAGAAATAAACCATACTAAAACAAACGAAAAAAACCCATTACCAATTCAGCAAACTCAGATAGTCAACATTTATGACTGCCCCCTTCTACACCCATTCTGATCCAGGCCTATCTTCCCTTTAAAGGTTTCTGAAGTCAAACCCTTTTTTTTTTTTCCCCTCTCTCTAAAAGGAAATTGCCTTTGTAGAGAGATTTTCTGAAACTCTCTTAGTTTTCAAAACATGCAGACTAAGCTGACAGTTTATTTAGCCATCAACACTGCAAATAAGACTTCTACAAAAACTTTTATTAAAGAAAACCACACTGCATACCTCCTGAAAGACATGCTTTTGTTAACAATTTGAAAGAATGGCTGTCCAGTTTCAGATGATGCACGAAATTAGGTGATATAGGATTTGCCTCCGAGCTAAAAATCATGGCTATACGAGCCTAGCTATGCTTGGTATTTCTGGAGATTCGGAGATTCAGCTTTGAAATTTCTTTGCAGCAATTTCTAATTGCATAAGAAATTTCTAATGCAGCATATCAAATTTATCCTCACTTAGGGCATAAGCTGCAACTGTGCTCTGCGTTCTACTTCTGAAACAAAAAGCACAGTAAAACCCACAGGGCTGTACAGGTCCATTCATACACCCAAGCTGCCAGATCTCCTCTTTCCTAGAGGCTCTAGACTGTTCTGAGATGAAAATAAAGGTCATGTCTTTTTTTGTGTACTGAATAGAGGGACAGGTAAAAGCTGTGGCAAGAAACTACCCCATCATATCAACTGATCTGGATGGACTAGACAACCTAGGAAAACTGTCCTAGTGGTAGTTCCTAAGCCAGAGTAGTACTGAAAAGCATTAAAACCACTTATCTGATCATATTGTTCAGCTACCGTCTACAAATAAGCAGAAAAATAAACACAGAAAAACACAAACTGCATCAGTTAAATGCAGATATGACATTATCTGATTGACTACAACTTTTCTTATTTATATTTTACAAATTAGCAATTATATGTTCAAATACTGCCTCTTAGATAGAAGATAATAAATACTATGGTGGTTATCTACCATCAGCAGGGATAGATTTGCAAACAGAATTCTTAAGTGATACTATCTTTATCTTTTACTAAAGTTTTCCAAAGCTGTTTTCCTGGACAACAGACGTGAGGGAATATAGTTAATGTTGACTGAAGCATCTTAGGATCTAATGAAATATTCATTGATTTCACACTACTGATATTTTTAAAAAATCCATAAGAAACTTGGTGCATATATTTGCTTATTAGAAATATTTGAAATTTTTGATCTATAAGACCTAAACGTAAAAATCTGGCATGCACTGGAAAACTAGCTAATCACATTTAAACTACCTGGCACTGGCTAATAATACCTCATTTACAGTGCATAATTTTAATTCACTTCAATAGCCATATCAGCTTCCTTGGCATGGGTTTCATGCATATCTGAGTAGAAAAGTTACATGTTCTCCATTTTTAAAGGGCCTTTAAATCTGAGGCACTTTACACCAGTCAGTCAACATCACAGATCACTTAAAATTCAGAATAAATGCAATGAAAATCTGGTATATAAATGCCTCCTCGATCTGATCATTCCAGGAACTTATAATGCGCTGTTTCTCATCCTGCCTAACTGAGCCAGAACCCATGACAGTCTTAAGTTAATTTTCTTTCCTATTATTATTATTATAAAGTTGCTTTCAGCCTAGGCAATTTTGTGCTTTATTTTTCCTGCTTTTCATACGTGACTTCTTCACTCTAAGCTTACCTGCACAAGCAGTAGCCTGCCAGATCAGCTACCTTTGTAAATAAATTGTCTCAGGACTAGAAGCAACAATCTTGAATTTGCACAACATACCAATCACTATCACTCATGCCTAAGCATGCTCTGAGGATGGAAGTGGGCTTTTAAAAGACTCTCTTTTCAGATGATTTCTTCTTGCTGCGGGAGCTACTGTAGCACAGGGAAGCAGATGTGAGAGCACAGACAATGTCTGGCATCTGGCTTAAATGTTCTCTCACTAGTTGTTGGCAGCAAGAAAGATTGATTTAAAGAGTGTGGGAAAAGGGAATGAAGAAGGAGAAAGGAGAAAAGTGAATCTAAATGGCTATCAGGAAACCAAACAAAGGAGCCATCAAGGGACAGAAGATCAGCATGGAGCTTTGCCAGCAGGGAAGCAGAGTGATAAAAGATTGGGCTTCTAGTCCCCCACCTCATACAAGGTGAAGTGCCAGGAAGAAGCTGATAAAAGAACACGAATAGGAGCTGAAAAAAAGAAAAGGCATCAGGAGGAAGGACAGGGAATGAATGCAGGGCTAAAGAAGACAAGACATAAAAAGGGACTACAAAGATAGTGACAAGAGTGTAAGGAATAGGAATATGAGAAATATCTCCGTGAACCCCACAGGGGAAGAACACTTTCTCAACTCCAGAACATAATCTTAGGACCTAGAATTGCCCCTAACACATCAGCCTCTCAACATGCCTTTGTAGCCAAATGCATCCAGGCAAAGCAAATGGTAAAAATGGTGGTTATTAATCAGTGATCTTTGTTATTTTGGTACTACCAGTTGCTCTATGGAGTTGAGTAACAGATTGCATTATATTCCTGCAGGTCCCAACCCAACTGATGATCCAGTCTCTGTGTTTTTTGAAAAGGAAAATCTGTATTAGGAAACCTAAGAAACAGTTCTTAAATTAAGTAGTAGTTTGTGTTATACTTACAAGTCTTATGAGAATCCTTCTCATGCAATAAAAATTATCTATGTTCTCTGATTATTAATCTCTTGTGGCACTGGCTTTTTTTTGGTAACACCTGCTCCTAAGGTGTCCTCCACTCATGTCAAATACCCCCTTCATTTCCCATATATTTTTCTCTGCCATGTCATCCTTTTTGTCCTTCAGCTCTGTGCTTACATTGTATCAATTTCTACCTTCTCAGTTATTCCTCTCTCCATTTCTCTTGCATGTGCTGCCAAGCTTTCCACTTCAAATTAATCTTGATTTCCCCTTTAGACTTTGCCAGAAGTGACTCAGTCAGTCCCCTTTAGACTGTATTTGCCTTTATAAAAAAAAGGCTAAACAAAGATGGAATTACCTATTGTTTCACACTATGTGCACGCATTATACACACAGCCTCACTCCTCCAACTGGTATGATGTGGCAGATTACAATGCAAAAAAAATCACAGACAGTCGAAGAAAAAAAAAATAAAATCACATAACTTTTACATCTTCAGAAAAATATCCTTTACATGACGTCAGATGCAAAATTAATCGGGTGCAATGTAATGTGAGTAATTAGTGTTTTGTGGGGTTTTTTTCCAACAGATGAACTGTCTTGTTTTCACAGATTTGCAGATATATTTAGCTTATCTACAGTTAATATATATATTAGGACCAAGTTCTGACAGAAAATTAGTTGGCAAACAAAAGCTATGAGCAATGAATTAGTAAGCACTGAATCTCCATAGTTGCATAAATTCTGCACAGCACTTGAAGAACCAGACATTTATTTTGAAAAATGGCGAGATAAACACCCTAAACTCCTGCAGCATAATTTACAAATCTCTGGGCCAGAAATAGAAGACAAAAATTTTCTTTTTATGCTATGCAAACAAAAATCAAAAAGGCTCAACAGAGCAATGATTTGATCATCTGCATAAAAGAAAGCATAATTACCAAGCTACCTTTATACATAAGTAGTAGTTAAGTGAAACATTTCTTCCAGAGATATACCTGGACTGAGTCATATACCACATACTGACTATTCATGTGTCCAGGAGGCATAATTATCAGTCCTCTACCTTTTCATGATTTTTCTACCACTTCTGCTGGTTTTCACACATCCTTTTAAAAAGTGGCTCTTTATCAATGACTTAAAGAGAAAGAAATTCCTCCTCATATTCAAAACTCCTATTTATAAATCCTCATAGGTCTTTCGTCACAGGATTTCATCCCAAAAGTTCAACTTGCATTGCTTGCCTTCTGTGAGTTCCACATATTCTTTAAAGCCACAGCTACTCAAAACATTTTCTTGCTCTGTTCCCATGCTGGTCTGGCCAACATGGGTTGTTTCTTCTTATAACTTGCAGTCTGCATCTACACCTTTGACAGCATTAAAACGGATTTCATTTATATTAAGTTGAATAATTGATTAAATTTCTCTAGAGTTTTCTATTTGTGTGCCATTTCAACATGTGTAATCTACAGTCAGCTGTAAATTCTTACGAGACTACTTTTATTGTCAAGTCACTACTGTACCGATGATCTCTAAATTTCCATTAAGTGACTTTCTGGGATGGGGAGGAGGAGTGAAATCTGGCTAACTGGCTCACAAATACCTAGGTCTCCTTAAAAGACCTTTTCTAACATGGACAACTTTTGGTTTAGGCACTTCCCTGCAATTTTATATTTTGAATTTTAAAAATTAATATTCATAGGCTAGAGAGCTTCTTGTTCATTTATTTAAAGATTTGTTTACTGATTATCCAATTCATAAATGGTAACACAATACTACTGCAGAAAGCATCCTCTTGATTTCAGAGAGACCAGAAGAGTTCACCATCTTTATCATGTGCATATATCATTAGAGGAAACATGATTTTCGTTAATATTTTTACTAGTTTTTAGTGGTTTTGCTTAGCAGTCATTGCAGCATCCATGGCATGCATTTTTCTCTCACTATACCTGTCCTTGTCTAAACAGTTTATAATAGTCAAACTCCTTTTTAAGAGGAAAACGTAATAGCACTCAATGAAAACAAGTTCCAAAAGGCAAACCAAGCCAAAGACACCTGGTTTTAAAGTGGTCCAGTGTTGTATATTTGTTTTGCTTTAAAGCGGAAGAAAAGCCTGCTGGAAGAACTGTGTTTTCAGTTGACAAAAGAGAATGCCATACTCCCTCTCTGGATCAAATCAAGCATGAAAATGCTCAGTGCAGATGTAAACTTAGGAGGAAAGAACATAGAAAAACTCAATGGGTAGAAATTAATGTGATACTGTGTCAACAGTAATGCCTATAAATGAACATCTTGAAAAATAACATGTGCTTGCTGTCACTGGTGCCCAATCACATCAGTATGATTGTTAAACTACCAAAAGGAAGCTAAAAAGTAATAGACATGGTCATCAGGAGATACATGGCATGATAGCAGTTACAAATGATCTATTTTTTCCTCAGCTTTTACAGCCCTATACAGGAACATCACCAAAGAATGAGTTCTAAGAGCAGCTATCCCTACACAGTTATTTTGTTTTCTATTGCTCAAACAGCTTGCCTTTTATTTCCACCAGTTTAAAGCATGTTATACCAACTGGCAACCCTATTTCCAATCAGACTTAATAGTAGAGGAAACAAAATTGCCATGACGTCAGTTTTCCCCTCTTCATCTCCTCTTTGGGTGCCATGCAATACCAAGCGGCAGCAATAAATTGGGCTAAGTGTCATTTGCCAGTCAATAAAATGTTTACTATAAGCCTAGTAAACAGAAACTGTGCTGCAGTGAGCAGTGGCCATGCCTAATATGTGACAATGCTTTAAAACTCAAGAAAAAAGAAGATTTCTTTTCAGGCTGTGCCCTGTTACAGACCAATGAGCTGTCATGACCACTTACGAATAAGCAGCTCATCTCCCGGCAACATGCTGAAATCTCACCTTTATTGGACAGGAGGTACATAATGATGTTATCTCTTCGAGATTTTAAATCTTTGAAAATTTAACTTAGACAAGCCCCTTCATAGGTATAGTCAAGACTTCTGTGAAACCAGTTCACAAAATATTTCATCTTCTGTAAAAATCTATACTTTACATATTTAGGTCAGTTGCTGGGATATCCATTGGCGTATATAACAATTTTACTAAAGAGACTTCCTGAACAGAAGAGATGCTGCCTGTCAGTTTACTGGAAAGGATTACTTTGATTATCTGTTAATAGAGTACCAGGTACTTAACAGCCCTCACTCTCTATTTTAAACGGCAGATTTCAGGCTGGATTTATCCATACAAATTATATTATTATCTTGGCCAGAAAGATATGTCATTTTGATAGTGTTTATAAAGATGAAAGAGACAATCACATAAAGGAATGCTTTATAGCTAAGGCTGGTAAAGGTAAACACAGTAAGTATTTTTTTTTTAAATATTGCAAATGCCATAAATAACTTTGTTCAACAAAAATGTAACAATAAGCTATCCTTTATATTGTATTAATAAATCAGCAGCAGACAAGAACATTTTGTCATAATGGTGTAAGTGTCCTCCTGCCACTATCAAACAACAGCTGTTAGAATAACATTCACTTTGTTTTCCCTACTTGATGCCATTTCTCAAGCACAGACATGTATACCACACAACTGACCCTCTATTCATCTCCAGGCTTCAGTCACTCCATGCATTATCGCTAGCAGGAGTATTTTATTTGCCACTACTAGTCACACCAGGAATTTTAATGATTTGTGAAGCTCCACTTCATGGAAAAAAAGCAAGCAGTCAACAGGTAGCTTGTGCACTCTCTCTACAGACAAATGCTATTTCTACGAGATAAGATGCTTAGTTACTCTAAAGGCAAGGTGGGGTTACCCCTGCACACCTTACAAATCTCTTTATGGATTACTATCAAATGAGCTCTTAGCAAAGTATCTAAGTGTCACTTACTAAACCTAATTCTCAGTCACTTGCTTTACAAACCAGAACATACGCAAGAACTGGAAACAATCCCTGAATTCTGCTGCAAACATCTACAGCTGAAATTTTATGGGGAGGAACCCAGAAGCCACAGTCAATGTTTGGTTTCATTACAGACTTCCTATAAGATACTAGTCAAGAGAGTTAAACTGGAGTTTTCAGAGACCACCACTACTATAGCATTCCTTTTTTTTTTTTTTTCTTTCCCTTGCTGCAGAAAACATGATGACTTTTCAGAAGCTTCAAGGACTCTAACCTGTAAAGGAGGGCCATAGGGTCTCAGAATAATTCCTGAGAAAAGGTACAGTCATACTTCTGTTCACTGAAGCACCCCAAAACGTGTGAATACCTTCAGTACTTTTAACCTTAAGTCTATCCACTATGCAATTACTGATGTCCAAAATGAGCACGATAACACATACTCATACATAACTACTGCAAACCTTCATGGAACACATATGCAGTATCACTTTACATAAAAGATTAAGAAGGTTCATCCTGGGCGTGTATAAAGGTAGGCATTAGACACATACACACCTGTGAAGTCTCCTGCGCAGAAGGTAGGAGTGACGACTAGCTCTTCCCCTGTAATCTCCCCTCTGGCTGGGTTTGAATTTTATGTATTTGCAGGACAGAGAAATACTTTCTAAGAACCCTGTGACCTACCAACCATCTCAGATCTGGAACAGAGGAGTGGCTGTGTCCCTGGACTGCAGTCAGCACACATGCTTCTTTGAAGGAAACCCATACTCAAAACCACCACCTTAGAAGACACATTCTAGAGCCCGTGATACAATTAAAAAAAACCCAAAACCACAGAGGAAGCATATCACAAAAAAAGCAATGACTTCTTGGGGATTAGGAAAAAAAAAAAAGGCTTACCCATTGAAACAAGCATTAAAGAAGAAATAGTACAAAAACATATAAGTAAAGCCCTCACCTATACAGAAAAACACGTTACGCCAAACTACAAAAAAAATGTCACGTTTAACATCATTCAAATCAAAATTTCAGTTAAATACATTCTCAACTGCCCTGAGTTAAGGCTGCAAGAATCGAGCTTCCTGAAGGCAGAGCTCAGAAAAACAGGAAAAGCCCATACATTTAAAGGATCCATCTTAATTTGGTTAAAATTCAGGTATCTGAAAGAAAGTCTACAGTGAAACAAAAGAAATCCATGTAACAGCATGTTCCTTTGACTCTCTTGGTTTGGGTTAACTACAATTCTTCAGCCTCCTGACAACAATCTGCATTTTGCATCCTGCCTTCTCCTACCTGGAGTTACACAGCTGTTCCAGCAAGTACCTGGATATGCTTGCTCCATGTACTTTCTCTTAACATTAGGGTATTTTGCTTCCTGATCTCAGTCCACACAGGATCTCTCTCAACTCCTGACATACACAAGAGAAAATAAAGCACATTGGGAATACACAGAGAAACATCAAAAGGCTTAACTGAGGCTGAAAGCTTATGAAGGTACTACAAATGGAAATAGTATCTATTAGTGAAACTCTAATATCAAAGGACTTCATCTTCCCATTCACACAGCCATGGGAAGGAAGCAGTCACTATGAGAAAAGCTGCTATTTGAAGGAGTTTACCAAGTGCCTGCGGTGACAAGCCCCAGAAGGTATTCATGAAAATGAGGGCTTGCCACCACAGTGAGCCACACAGTACCACAGACAAAGGTGGGGCTGTAGCCACAGGGAAGGGGCAGACTTGACGCACAGAAGGTAGAAGACTCCTTCCTCGGTGAGACAGAGAACTCGAATGATCAGTAGATGGGGCTCATTTCTGCTTGGCTAGGACTTGCTATGTAACAAGTATGCCTAGTCACTCTGAAATGAAAAACATTTTCTGGAAGCAAGGAATGGTAACAAGAGGTCCTACAGCCCAGAGAATGCCTCAAAAATAGTGGCACTGCTTATTCTACTCCTGCTGCTCTTACTTCTTCTGCAAATGCTGATTCAGAAAATTGGACTCAAGATAGGAGGAGATTACTGTTTCCTTTTTCTTTCTGACTGGGGACACTTCCTAAAAAGCAGGGATGGCCAACCTTGATGGTTCCAGCCCATCCCCATCAGAAATTCACCTTCTCAGCCTTATGTTGTCTTCCTTCCTTCTTTGGTGAGGACAATAGCAATAGCAGGGGCCTCATCTCTAGAATTGCCTCAGAGAGAAAGGGCAACTGCAACTTCTTTGAGACCTTCAGGCTCCAGGGAATAAGTAGTACTCAAGGATTATTAACCCTCAGGGGAGATGCTCAGTATCCAGAGACAGTGGACGTGCCTATAATTGGGATCACAGTGAAGAGATTACTATTCTTCAAGAATCAGGACAGACATTTAGCATGTGAGTATCGCATTCCTTCTAACAGTGGGTATAGTCACTGCTGGAGGCTACCAGGCAGGAGCCATAGAGGAGAAACGACAGCAGTTCAAATACAACTGTAAAAAACTAGAAGATTTTGAACACATAACAATCAACTCTATTATCTTCTTTTATTTGTGAAAACAACAAAACACTTTTTTATCTTGCTTATACTTTAGTGCTCCTATGATCATTTAGTGTGTTTAATTACAGGATTATTCTGCATACATGCACCACTTGAGCTCTACAGCTGTCTCTCTCCGTCCTTGAACAAACTCCCATTTGAAAAGCAGAAAGTTCATTTACAGTGTCTTCACAAAGGCTTGGAAATGAAGAAACTGCTCCTAGCAGGGTTCAGCATCTTCACTGCTGTCTTTTGGATGGTGTTCAGAAATAATGAACAATGGGCCTGCATCCTGCAAGATAAGATGCCCTAGGAATCTCCATCTGCCTTTATGAGCTCAAAGAAGTTCATTTAGCCAACATAAAGAACTGAAGCTTGTTTCTGCTGGCATTCTTGGTGTAGTCTTCCTTGTACTTACGACGCCTTCTCTAACCAAATGTGGGGGCAGCACAATGGAAATTATAGTGCTTGGACCATTTGATTCAGCCCACTATGAGAAAATCCCATTTCTGCTGAAGATTCCAGCGTGGTACCCTAAATCAGGTTCTGACAGACCTTTTACTGTCCTAGGCCTTGAGGAACACTGTCATTCCTAGTCTCGTGGTAGCCTACTCTCACAGATTTGACATTCAGGCATACTCATCACAGACCTATTTTGGAACTTCTACTGCAGCTTATAGCTGTTGTCCGTTGGGCAAGCTTTATTGTTTCATCATTAAGACACAAAGATCAGCCAGCTATTTTCTACTTGGTGCCATTCATTCTTACTGCTTGCCTGGTTGTTGCTTTTTTGCACCAGGAATTGAGTGTGTTTTGGACAGGCAGTGATTTTACAAAGCAGCCCTTCTGTCCTCCCTCAGTAATCAGTACCAGCTACCCTGATGTCCAAAAAGACCCAGATCCACAAAGTGACTGATAAAAGTGCAAGAACATATAATCAATCATAAACCAAATAAAGACCAATCTGTGTTGAAAAAAAAATTATTTACCAATACCAACATACAGAGTGAAGAGGAAAACCTCACATTACCCAGAGGAAAAGCAAGAACCAAATATGACTGATCTTGAACAAAATCTTAAACCAGAAACTGGATAGATGTCATGAGACATGAAAGAATTCCACAGTGCCATTCATCCTGAGAAACCAGCTATACAATATGGCTGATTTCCAGGTGACAGAGGAACCTTCCAGGAAAGACTTTAAAAGACTGTATGAACCAACAGCTCCAATCTAATAATAAAAGTATAACTTGCAAAAGCATCCTTTTTTGGTGAAATATAAGTGCTTTCATCTGGTTCTGATCTGTGTCTACATGACACTTATTAAGCATTTCTATCCTGATTCTATTACATACAATAGAGTCTTATCAAGATATTTTATTAGTGTTTGATAAGAAGTTAAAAATAATTGTAAAGAACAAAAAACATTCTTATACAGTATGTCTAGGGCATTAACTTGGAATAAACTTAAAGGAACCTGCTGTTCTAGGGAAAAAGCTAAATAATGCCTTGATAGGCATCATTCAAAATTGTAAAGAACATGGATTCATAACTGAAGGCAAAAACTATATTTATGCCAGGATAATGCACGAGAGAAAACAAATGCAGCCACCAAAAAAATGTTTGTTACTTTGTGTTGGAGGTTTTGTGGGGGGTTTTGTAGTGTTTTTCAGTTTGGCTTGGTTTTCATTTTGGTTTGGAGTTTTTTTCATTCATGTAAGGCTGATTTTCATACTAAGTGGCCATATTCAGAGTTTACTCTACAGTAGGCATATAGAATGTTTAATTTCTACTTACTTCTGTTATATTATCAACTACCTGGACTTGTGCAAGGCATTTGACACCATCCCACATGACATCTAAATTGGAGACACATGGATTTGATGGACAGACCACTCAGTGGATAAGGAAATGGCTGGATGGGTACACTCGTCTGAGTGGAGAGCAGTGACGAGTGCCGTTCCTCAGGGGTGGGTGTTGGGACCGGCGCTGTTTAACATCTTTGCTGACAGTGGGATCGAGGCACCCTCAGCAGTTTGCTGACAACACCAAGCTGCGTGGTGCAACTGACACGCTGGAGGGAAGGGATGGGCCATCCAGAGGGACCTGGACAGGCTGGAGAGGTGGGACCGTGCTGACCTCATGGAGTTCAACAAAGCCAAGTGCAAGGTCCTGAACATGGGTCGGGGCAATCCCAAGCACAAACACAGGCTGGGTGAGGAGTGGGCTGAGAGCAGCCCTGCGGAGAAGGACTTGGGGTATTAGTGGATGGAAAACTGACCATGAGCCAGCAATGTGGGCTCATAGCCCAGAAAGCCAACCGTGTCCTGGGCTGCATCCAGAGCAGTGTGGCCAGCAGGGCGAGGGAGCAGCTTTCCTATGAGGACAGGCTGAGAGAGTTGGAGTTGTTCAGCCTGGAGAAGAGAAGGCTCTGGGGAGACCTTATAGCAGCCTTCCAGTACTTAAATGGTCCAACAGGAAAGCTGGCAAGTGACTCTATCAGGGAGTGTAGGGATAGGATGAGGGGTAATGGATTTAAACTGAAAGAGGGAAGATTTATACTAGATACAAAGAATAAATTTTTTACTGTGATGGTGGTGATCACTGGAACAGGTTGCCCAGGTAGGCTGTGGTTGTCCCCTCCCTGAAAGGGTTCAAGGCCAGGTTGGACGGCTCTTTAGGCAACCTGGTCAAGTGGAAGGTGTCCCTGCCCAAGGCAGGGTGGTTGGAACTAGATGATCTTTAAGGTCCCTTCCAACCCAAACCATTCTATGATTCTATTATCACAGCTCCCCCACCCCCAAGCATAATAAAGACCTGTCTAGTTCCTATAGAAGTTAAAGGATTGTTGCAGAGATTACCAGGAAACAGTCTGGTTCAATTTAGATAAGAAGTCTTCATATATTTTACTTCCAGTAGGTTAATTTGGCCTGTTAACTCCATTTGACAAATGGAAAAGAAGCAACATAGTGATACCTCAGAAAGCGGAAAACTTGTAGTTCACATGGGTTAACTAATCATGCTTCCTTTTTGATCAAAATGCAAATCCATTTGATCAGAGGGCTGAAACACCTCTCCTATCTATGAGGACAGGCTGAGAGAGATGGGGTTGTCCAGCCTGGAGAAAAGAAAGCTCTTGGGGAAATCTTATAGTGGCCTTTCAATATATAGAGGGCGCTTTTAATAGAGACAGACTTTTTATATCAGTGACAGAGGAAGGGGCAACAGTTTTAAAACTGAAAGAGGGTAAGTTTTGACTGGATATAAGGAAGAAATTTTTTATGATGAGGGTAGTGAGACACTGGAATAGGTTGCTCATAGTCGCTGCAGATGCCACATCCTTAGAAGTGTTCAAAGTCAGGTCAGACGGGGCTCTGAGCAGCCTGATCTATTCAAAGATGTCCCCACTCATGGAAAGGGGGTTGGACTAGATGATTTTTAAAGTCCCTTCCAACCCAAATCATTCTATAATTCTGTATTCCACTATTTTATATATATTCATTACATATTTCAATAATGTATTTTGGAGAAAAGCTTCTCAAAAACCTCCAAGAAACTCAAAAATCAAGGAGTTTGGGACCTCACTCCTATGTAGGAGCTGAGACAAAGGCAGCACACTCTTAGATCTGATAATATAGTCAGACACCTGTCCACAACCAGCCAGGAAAAACTTACTGTGCAGAGGATTTAAACAAGGGCCTCACAGATTGCAGACCTACTACCCCTGCCATCACATAAAGCTCAGTGTTGTTTGAACTTGAGAAGCCTGAAACAGAATGCATGGGCAGATTTTCCACTGTGTCAGGTTTCACAGGCATATCTTGATTTTCTTCTACTGAAAAGGCATTCTGACATGGAAAAATGGGAGAAAGATGGTGACTTCCCCCAAATCAGAAAAACTGTTAGACAGAAACAATTTTGTCTCTCTGCATCAACAGAAAGGTACAGTGAGCCAAGACAACCAAAACATTTGGCCAGACGGACATGAAAACACATTCTCCTCAAACTTTAGCTCTATGTGCCTATCACTCAAGGAAGTCCAGCAGAAATTCTCAGATGTAAAAGTCTCAGCTGTTAAAAAATTCAGAAGTGTCATGTTTCACAAAGAAAGGCCTGTGACTCAACACTGGACAGGTCAAGCCTACAGCATTTTAAGCCAAGTTGTCAGTTGCTAAAAACAGCAGCTTTTTTTTGGTTTTGAGAGAGATGTTTTATTATTCCTTCATCCACTGCATTAAGAGGGAACTCTTGCTGAAAGAAGGGACAGCAATACCCACAATCATAATACGAAAGGTTTAAAATGTTACCATCAACTGTAAGCAGCATCATTAAAATCCATGATCACAGTTGATGCTCCTCTGAAAGTAATATCAGTAACATGACAGCTAAAATATAGCATGAAGACTACAGTCATGCCACTAGACACACTAAATAATTTTTTAAAACTGACATGTTTCTAGTAAGAGCATTAAACAGGACAATTTTATCTAAATTAATAGCCAGCTGTACTTAAAAACTATGATCAATATCTACCATTATGACTCATAATCAGATAAAATCCTATCAAGCACAATTACCTTCTCCATACAAAGGACAAAAGCATATCAATAAACCATGCTGACTATTAAATTCTGAATGTGGCCACTTGAAAATGACTGAACTTCCACAGCTGTTTCTAAGTCTTGGACACTTCCTTCCACATTTGTCACTACAGCATCTTTAACAGAACTAAGTGATAGGAGTCAAAATGAAATAAGAATGTGTTTTGTAACTGTCACCAAATAGAAGTAACTCATTGCAGAACTAAGCAGAATTTGTATAAAAGAGGAAACCCAGCATTAATTCCAAACATTGGCATTAACTGGATTGAATACATTATTAATTGCTCATTGTATTAGACCTATTTTTCAATATTAATTGTTCACTGTATTGGACCTATTTTTCAATAAATCAAACAAGACATGCAAAAGTACAGAAATTGGTTTGAAAACATTCTAAACCAGTATCTAGCAACAGTCTTACAGAAGTAGAGGCTTGAAGAAAAGGAGATGAGGATTGGAATATCAAGAAGGTGTGGGAAGGGAACATGAACAAGTAAATGATAGAGCTTCATGAAGAAAGGAAGGATACCTACCAGTTAATAGAGATCCCCTTAGAAGCATAAGCCCATGTGCATGTTCACAACCTGGATCAGGTAAAACATGCAAACAGTTGGGTTCAGGCTTGTCTGTCTTAGCAGTGGCTTAAGTGTCTCCTCACATGTCTGAATGCGGTAAAAAAAGGAATAAGGCATGTCCCAATCCAGAGCTAAAGAATACCCTCCCTTCTTGGGAACAGATGACTAGGCTGGAAATCACATCTCAAACCAACCTGCTTCCAACTTCAAGGAGTTCTCAGAGGCTGGTGTCTCTCTCCCGGGCTCAATTACTGAAAAGTCTCAAGTTCCCTTGCTTTTCTTATCCACACTGACAAATTGCAGAGAAATCATCCAATTTGGCAAATAAAGTGGTCTTTCAGATACCAGAAGGAGCCCTATCTGCCACACTATTTTGAAAAAAAAATGCAGCCTAAACGTTTTAGGAATAGTTCTTTTGGAAAATGAAGATAATAGACATGAACACTTGACAGGAATAATCTTCTACCCCAAATCATGAAGCATTTAAAGCCCATTGTAGAGACTGATGTCATAAAAGTATTTTTGAAACAGAAGAGTCAGCCCAGTAGCCAAAATTTAGGAAAGACAGAGGGTAAAACTTTCTAAGAAAAGAAATAAAATGTGTCAATGAAAAACTCTTTAAGCTTGTTCTGACTCTACCAAGCAGTTAGAAGCAACTGAAAGGAAAAGGAATACTTAAGTTTTACAACTGCAGGCAAAGCATACGTTTTGGCAGTGTTTATCTACACCCATCTGCATACTGAGGCAAAAAAGTTCTTTTTAAGGGGCTTGTGCATAGGTGTGGGATTAATCTATACAAACAATTCAGCTACAGACATGTGATCTGGGCTCTTTCTCTGTGGTTTTTCATATTCACAGTAGGTGACTTCAAGAAGCATGCTATGGTTTGAGTAAGTTATTCAGAGACAGGGTCAATGCTCCTAGTTGAAAAGATGATGTGGGACTGCTCTACTCAATGCTTGAAGACTTCAGTGAGCGCATAATATTAACGTGATCTGTGCTCCAAGCAACAGAAATACAGATTTCTGGAAAGGAAGAATCCTTCAATGTGCTGCTGTTGTGTGCACTACAGTAAAAGCTACCAGAACTCCTCCCAACGGTTCCAGCTTATCTATGTCAGTTTCTCCACAGCACAAGTTTAAAAGCACATACAGCTCAGACTGCTCTCCATGAAACTTCTTTGCTACAGAAATAAAAAACACAAGCACTTTTCCTTGCTTATATCTGTCAGAAAAAGAAAGCTGAGGGCCTTAAAAAGAAAACTGGTAGGTTAATAATGCTGACCTAGATGAAATTCAGAAGCTGCCTCAAGTTAATATTTGGGTTGACCGTTCAGTGATTTTTATGCCTTCTTTTGTTAGGTTATAAGTGTAAGCTAACAGGGTTTGAAATTCACCACTACTCAAACACAAGTGATAGTTGCTACAAAAGACTATCTTCCTGGGGAGGTGCCACAGTAACCGATTTAAAAGGCTAACTTGTAACGCTGGGGAACAAGATCACTCCGTGAGGGTAAAAGCCTTACAGAGCTGTGAGAAAACTCTGGTGGAATACCTAAACCTGACAGATTCTGGAGGTGGGGAAAGGCTCACTGCCATAAACATAAGGTCAGCTCTTAAGCTGCTACAAAGGAAGGAGAGGCAAAATTACATGCTTCTCCTTTGCTTTGGGCTTCCTGTAATAGAGCAGGTGAATCACTGTAGCAGAAAGGACTGTTTGCAGCTGCATCCCTCTGCAGACAGGAGCTTGGAGAGTGTAGACAGTGGAGAAGGTGAAGCAGTAGTCTTGATGAAAAATAAACCAGCAATTTCTTTCAAGATATACACTGGATTTTTGCTTTGCCACTAAGTTCTTCTTTCAAAGAGAAGACACTCCTACAAGAGAACATTTACAGATCCCAGGATGACACCAAATACCTAGAGCCAACAAATATGTGTTTTTTTTCTCTGGGTTATTTTTAGGGCTGTGGGATTAAAATCTCTGAAAACTTGTTGCTACTCATGTGGTGCTCCCATAAACAAAGGGGGAAGATACATATGAACACCAGAAAGTGTATCAAGCCTTAAACCATGAAATATGACTGCAAGCCTACTGTTTTAGGTAGTGGCCTACAGAAAAGCCATGAAACATAAAGGATAAAACCAAATTAAGACATAAGCAATAGATCAAAAGTCAGGTAGCTGATAAGACATGAGAAGATCTATGACTTAATCTGTAGGTTGGGTCAGGCTCCAGCCTTGTTAAAATACGTGAAGTAAGAGGTCACAGCAACGTTACTGCTAGACCTCTACTAGTTCACGGTCGCAAGTCTTCAGGTATACACAGACGCATCCTTTCAAACTAAGCATGTCTCTGCCTAAGTGCTCAAAAGTACAAGTCTGATCTTTTTAAATAAAAGTCTCAAAAGTAGGACAAAATTGGCTTGATATTTCTCAGTTTGTCACTGAGAAAATGGTAAGACGACAGTGCAGCACTTTCGTGAAGCAAACTTACAGCCTTGCAGGGCAAGTAACAAAACTACTATTTGTACCTTCGTGGAGTTATAGAATAACAAAACAAGTTATTGTTGGCATGAGAATCTAGTGACTTGACATCTCAGGCTGATGTTTGAGTAAACATCAAAATCCAATTAAAAAAAAAATCTTTTGAAAACATCTTGATACAAGAAGCATTCCAAAGCTCTAACAAGGGGTTCTAAATTGCCCAAGACCTACACAGAAACAAGCCTTAAAGATTCCTTAATCTAAGAATTTCATTACTCAGACAACATACCGCTGTAAAATTAGTTTGAAAACTACCAGGAAACCAAGATTTTAGAAAATTCTTCATAAGCAACATTTGCTCAAATACACTAAATTTCACAGACACCTTCCAGTCTCCTTACCTCTTGTCCTGAAAGGTAGTATGCTGCTAGAAGACCACCAATGAAGCGAATATTGACCTCAAAAACAGAGACTTCAGAATTCTAGAAGAGAAAGAAAGAGTAAATAATTAATCAACTCCCTAATCAAAGAAGAAAAAAAAAAAATCAGCAAGGCAGAGTTGAGTACATACCCTAAACCAAACTGCACTCAAGGGTTTGTACTGTTTCAGTATCTAGATCCATACTGAAATTCCTGTGCATGTCTTCATGACACAGATAATTCTAGTTACAGTTTTAACTGATTTTTAAAAAGTCAGATTAGTTTTTCTCCTGCTCTCTAATTATATTATCACCACAAAGTGCAATTAAAGTTGTTTGGGGATGGTGGGAAAGGCGGCAATTTCCATTTCCATAATTCAGCATCTTTTCTCTCACATTTAACCATGACACCAAATCTTCTGGGTTTACAGGATAAAGTAGAATAATAATTAGAGAATTCCTGTAATGTGTTTTCTTAACCTGAATTAACAATGTGCAATCTCAAATTCAGAGCTGCATTTCAACATAGGCTCTGTCTAGGAATAGCCTTTATGTATTTATATGACAACAAGTACTGTAAAACCACTGAGAAACTAAAGAGAATAAACCATTTTAATGCCTGCCTCCACATTTATATGGGGCTAAATTTACCAGTAGCTTTTGAACTCATTTAACCCACTGAAAAATTAAGAGGAACTAGACAGTTTTAACATCTTTCTACCTCCCTCTGCACCCCATTCACTACTTTGCCTGTATACAACCCATCTTTCTTCCTATAAACTTCATTCAACCCATTAGACACAAAAACGCAGTTTTATTAAAAGATTTTGAGATAAGGCTTTCTTTTATGCAGAAAAGTCACTACAATGTATACTGTACACATGGACACACCAATCAGTTGAAGTGACATTAATAGGTATATCTTTCCTTTCACATTCGTTCTATGTCACCTGCAGTTGTAACATGCATTTTGCTTGTAACCAAAATAAATGCATTTTGCAAATATTACTTATTTCAGAAAGATTATATACTTCAAAGATTTCCTCAATGAAAGTCTAAAGTTTGAAATACTCCCAAACACAGGTTTTTAGTAAAAGATGTATTTTTATTCACATACAGGTGATACAAGTAAA
>NW_020799091.1:126629923-126632895 GCF_003259725.1 Athene cunicularia
ACTACCCTCATCATAAAAAATTTCTTCCTTATATCCAGTCAAAACTTACCCTCTTTCAGTTTTAAAACTGTTGCCCCTTCCTCTGTCACTGATATAAAAAGTCTGTCTCTATTAAAAGCGCCCTCTATATATTGAAAGGCCACTATAAGATTTCCCCAAGAGCTTTCTTTTCTCCAGGCTGGACAACCCCATCTCTCTCAGCCTGTCCTCATAGATAGGAGAGGTGTTTCAGCCCTCTGATCAAATGGATTTGCATTTTGATCAAAAAGGAAGCATGATTAGTTAACCCATGTGAACTACAAGTTTTCCGCTTTCTGAGGTATCACTATGTTGCTTCTTTTCCATTTGTCAAATGGAGTTAACAGGCCAAATTAACCTACTGGAAGTAAAATATATGAAGACTTCTTATCTAAATTGAACCAGACTGTTTCCTGGTAATCTCTGCAACAATCCTTTAACTTCTATAGGAACTAGACAGGTCTTTATTATGCTTGGGGGTGGGGGAAATTGTCTTTCACAGCTCAGTTATTTCCAATCACTATCAGTTAGTAAAGTCTCACTTTCTGCCTTCATTTCTCAAGCCCTGTTGATTCTCACTGGCCACTTCCTTTTTCTGCCATTATCCAATTATAATTTACACTTTAAGTAAAGATACATCTATTTACTGTATTTTCAAAGTGTGAAAGAGTTGGGGTGCATTTTTTTTCAAAATAAAGTTACAGAGAACTTCATTAAAGCTTACATCTGATATTCGAATCATAAGTTTTTTAATTTCCAGCTGAAAGATCTCTTCTGTCTCCTCCAAGAGGAACACTGTGAAAAGTACTAGAGAAATTAGGGCAAGTTCTACTCACCACACTGAAATCAAGATTTTTGTCAATCCACTCTTGTCCTTCTCTGAATTCGTCGTGAAGTCCCATGATATAAAGAGTATCCAATGCATCTACTATGGTAGCACCCATTTGTGAGTTTCCTACATGCAGAAACACAGATTTCTATTACAAGTGATTATTTCATTACTTTTCTTAAAGATCACAAGCATGAGAAAATAACCCAAGCAGTAGCAAAGCAAAGTTACTACAAAGATGACAGGACAAAAAATAATCAAAATGAGCAAGGAATTAGCAGCCAATAAGAGGATCACCCTTCTCTTTTCAAAGCATCAGTCCTCTGTCACAGTTTGGCTTCTGTGGAGAAAAGAATAAAGATAGAAAATAAAACCCTCTTCATCTGCCTAACCTGAACATAAGCAACTGTACTTTGACAAAAAAAGGGAGAGAAAGACATTCAGCTTCAAAAAGCTTTTAGGAATTCTAGGATAGGAGTCTTTAAAAAGCATATACAAGATAAAGCAATCGCTACTTGCAGTGGTGCATGGTACTTTCCAACATTTACTACTGAAACATTCAAAGTTTTGCAAGTATGGAAGCTACCTAGTCACTCACTGAAAGCATGGACTGATGAGCAAGGGTGCCTTGACTTGGCTTGACTGATAAAGTCTGGGCCTAAGATGTCACTGCCTGCAGGGACCCCCACTATGAGCTGCTAATGGATTCCTCAATTGCAACTATTCAAAGTGGAAAATTTAAAGCCAAATAAAAATCAATGGTGCTCTACCCTAAAATGTCATTCACTTGAAACAGCAGCAATTTAGGTGACTGATGAGCGACTCAACAGTTTGTACAAGGGAGATGGGATGAAGAGGTGGTGAGCCACTGCCCACTTTAGCCTTGAGCTCCTTAGGCCATCCCAACCTAAGCTGTTACCCTTAGTAGGCAGAGGTCTTTGTTTCTAGAGGAAAGCAAAAATTACCACAGGTTTATTTATTTTCATGGAGTGTATGAAACTTCCTATGCACTAAGAAAGTAGCCGAATTTCATACCAGTATTCTATAAAACAGTACAATAACTACATGATTGGCAATTTAATGACAGTAGTCTCCTAATGAATTCAGCCACTTTTTTTTTTTTTATTAATGTGCTTTTTATCCATAATGGAATCTCTACAGCAGTGTTCCTGCTTAGTTGTTTCTATTAATTCATTTCTGATTTTTGCATGTTTATAGAGATATATTTTTTACCTATCAATCATAATAATAACTGAATTAAGCCATCACCCCTAGTGTTTTTCTTTCAGACATCTAATAACTGATACTTACATGCAAGCTTAACTCCCATTTTCAGGGATTTCTTTCCCTGAATAAGAAAGAATTAAACACAATCTCTATAAGAGTAATCACCAACTAATTTCTTCCAAAATAGCTGTGCATCTGTTTTAATTAATTTAAACTAGATATGGAAAGCCTGAAGTCAGTGGTGTTTGCTAAGAATATCCAAGCACTGATAGGGACAATAACTTTTGAAAGTTTAATTAAAAGACATATCCTTTGACAAACTGGCCACCAGGCATATCAGTGTCTCAGGAAATGAATTCACCTCAGTGCCCAAGTACTGTGAGGTTTAACACTGTCAGCCAAACGACTAATTCCATCGCTTGTGCTGAAGTGGAGGTTGCTTCGAGCAGAGCTACAGCATGCACTAAATTTTGCAGCTTTTCACAAGCATAATGTGACAGTTATCTAATTTATCACTTCAAAAATATGCAAATCAGACCATGACACAAGGACTAACTTCAGTATTAGCTGACAAGGTATTTTTGACATAATGTTGGAACGTGTTATACTGCTATGGCACTCAAAGTAATTTCTGTTCCTTTACTTAAACCGCATTGATAAAATCTTCAAATGCACAAGGTGTTTGAACAAATAGGGATACAGAGCCTTGGGAAATCTGAAAGCTGCTCTTGTTATCGTTTCAGAAAATAAAAACCTTCTAACTTAAACACAGTGATAACCACATCAGTAAGCTCTCATATTCTACAGTTATCATGAGGTTAGAAAACACTGCACCAGGATGGATTGGTGTGTCATTGTGTCATGTGCACCCCCGTCCACCCATCCCCATTCCCACCTC
>NW_020799091.1:126632945-126691990 GCF_003259725.1 Athene cunicularia
AAAAAAAAAAAAAAAAAAAAAAAAAAAAAAAAAAAAAGAGTTCAGACCACTCTACAATCATTCAGTTTTCTAGATGTCAGAAGTACATTCAAGTGTCCACAAAGGGGGTTAGGCACAAGAATATCTGCTTTCCAGCTCTACAAAAATATCTTCAAAAATACAAATTTTAACAACCTTTTTCATGAAGTTCTTTGCACAGAACTATAGAAGAAGGACCATGGAAATGCCAGTGATTATTTTTGCCATCTCACAAATCCAACAGATGCATTCAGACAGAAACTAAGAGTGGAAAGGTCAGAACTGCTGGAACAGAGCTCTCCAAAAACTGACCAAAAGTGTCCAGGGTTTCCTAACACATCCCACACTGATTGAACAATATGACTTCGCCAAATACAGACAAGAAATTTGCTTTCATCCTCACAGTGTTAAAAGCGAGCCTTCAACCATGCGGATAGAAATCTCACCTAAACCAATAGTCCCCAACAGGGATTGACCAACAACTAGTTTCACACAAAATCCTCCTGCGTTGTTTCCAGCCACAGAAATAAATGCAGTCCAATAGAACAAAAGAGAATTGCTCAGCACTTTTTACCCTTAAGAGTCAATTAAAGGCATAGGTTCATACTCTAAGCTTTTGTCTTGGCCACACTCCAGTAATTTGTTCAAGCTCTCCTGCCTGCTGCCTTTTTGCCCTCTCCTCTCATCATTTAAAAGTCTTTCCTAGACCCACAAACACCCAACAAAACATTACTGAGCAAAGCCCGTTCTGCTCACACACGCCTCTTCTCTGAGCAGTAATGGGTGCCTATTTCTGAGATGTAGATCAGTATGGTTATGTTTTCTAGACCCCATGGAAGAGCTCAACTATTTCTTACCACAGCCTCCTAAAAAAAGCATTTATATCTCAACTCATAATAAATTATTTGCTTTTCTTCTTTCTTAATCATAAGGAGACTATTTCAACCAAATTTGGATTATTTTTCCTCCTCCTTAAACACAAGATAACTAATCCTAACAGCACACCAGCACTTCTTCCTTGAGGAAGGAAGACTCAGAAGAACAATCTTTGTTTTTTAAACCTTTTTGGCTGAACACATTTCCAAAAGGTCAAGAAATAACAAGTCAGTATTCTGTAACGGACTGTCTACCCAGTCGTCTTCTTTTAGTCTCAGACAGCACAGAGCAAGGTAACTGCATCCTCCTGTGTACTGAGGGAGAAGAGTCCAAAATGTAGAGTTCGTACCCAGAAGTCTTATACCTACAAGAATAGAGGGCAGAGCTGGACATAAGGCAACACAGAGGACAATAGACTTAACACCTTGGCTGTCCTGTGTTGCAAGATAGGTACAACTTAAAACTATGTGGGCTACATTAGGCTGGGTTAGAGAGCAAAATCAATTGCTCTCAGTTTTTTTCTTGGACTGTGTGGAGAGGATGTCATTTCACTGAATTCTTCTGTGTCTGCTGAGGTCCACAACCCAAACAGAACAGGCAGTGATGTTGTCATAGCTGTCTTCCTTCATCTTAAAATATACTGCACCACCAGCAAGGCATCACCTGAAATCTAAAGCAGGAAGAAATAGCAAGTGTTCAAAGATCACCGGTCTGCATTAGCATCACACATGGTGCTATAGGGAAAACAGACTACAATGCATAGGCAGCAGTACTTCCCCTTCTTGGTGTTGATAAAAATCATTCAGTTTAAAGTCCCAAAGAAAAATCATTTTTCATTCGTAATCTAGTATAGGTTTTTTTCCTTCCCTAAACATGCTAAGATCCATAAATTTTGCCATAAAGGACAAGAGGATGATCTTCCTGGACTTAAACTGCAGAAGGTGTCATTTGAAAAGTAATAAACTAGCTCTAAACAATGAGATAATGGTTTAGAGGAGTATACACTGTTTACTACCACCTCAACCAGTCTGATCTATTATTGCCCCGGATACAGAAAGAGCAGATGTATCACTGTGGTGAAAAAGGCTATAAAACAATTAAATTATAATAGAAAATAACACTTCTCATAGCTGAAGGCACTCCTCCCAGGGTCTGCCTCTGTTCCATACAAAGGCTCAGTTGGTCACGTTACATAAGATAATAACCGATTCCAAAAGGGCTTAGTTTTACAAATGTCAGATTAGGAAGTTTCCTCTCCATATAATTATAGTTCTAGTTGATTGAGCTCCAAATTTAATGAAGTTTGCCTAATGAATGCAGTGTTCATTCCTCTAAATAAAACAGAACATCCATCATGAACTAATGAAAGGAATTTAGCAGTGAAATAGCTGAACTATTAACAAAATCATGCACACTCCCATTAAGCGAGAGTATTATTCCAAAGGACTGCAAAATAGTAAATCAGATTTATATTTAGGTAGACATCAGTTTCCTAGGATGAGACAAATAATTCCTTCACTTGATAGCACATAAATCTAGAGTCTGAAATATCTAGCAAATCATATGACTAAGTGTAAACAGCAGGGCCATTAAAAGAAAAATGGTCTTTCAGTATGCCAAATTGCTAGATGAAGAACTGGTTTATTTATATCATTTTAAAGTCTCACAAGAGACTATCAAAGTACCAGGAGACAGATCGTTGTCATGTGTTCCATGACAAAAGGAATATGAAGGAAATAAACAGCCCATTTTCATTATACCAGAAGGGTAAGTATAGAGAGTTAGAAAGTCTGATACCAGCTACAGGGTTGTTTAGTGTATTTATTATGCAGAAGAAGAGACTATGAGCAGTGAGGTACTAGAGAAAATATGTGAACTAGCATAGATCAATTATGGTCAGAGAAGACTGAAAATTTGACAAACAGATACATTATGTGAATAAGGAACAAGATGGCAAGTTAGAACTCTACACCAGCAAACTGAAGCTACACATTCTGAGTTGAAAAGTAATCATCAAATAGGTGCTTCACAGAATCTCTGATTATTTGACATGTTACTCATACGCCCATTTTCAACAGGTTTATACCACACACAGGTATCTCAGAACTCCTTCCAAAACACACTTTCATGAGGGCTTTCATCAGCCCAGGTTGAGGGCTGGGCAGATGTACTGGGCCTGGCTGGGATGGAGCTAATTGCCTCATAGCAGTCTGTATGATGCTGAAGCTGTGCTCTGGATTTGAAACACTGTTGATGACACAAAACAATTTGGGCTATTGCTGAGCTGTGCTTGCACAGCATCAAGGCTTTCTCCTTTTCCCCCCCTGTCCCGCCACAGCAAATAAGTCAGGGGTGGGAGGGGACACAGCCATGATAGCTGACCCAAACTGACCAGAAGGATACTCCATACCATATAACATCCTGCTCTGTGGTAAAAGCTAGAGGGAGACAGTGTGTTTAGTCTGGCAGGTAGCCATTTCTCAGCTTCAGTCTGCTTGCCAGAGGTGGCAAATGATTGTCTTTGCATGACTCCCCCCTCTCTTCCTTCATTTATTAAAATACTTTTTATCTCCACCCATGGGTTTTTCTTGCTTTCATTCTTCCTATTCTCTCCCCTGACTCACTAGAAAAAGAATTTTCTTTCTTTCCCTTTCACCCCTCTGTCTGTACTCTAACACTCCTGTGTTACAAGGATGTTAGTATCTTACAACACACAGGCATCTATCCAGAGACCAGTCAGAATAGTAACAAACCTGAAGGAAATACAGTGTATTTAAACGGAACTCATTACCAAAACACATGCTACAAAGTCAAGGAAACCAGCTTAAGTGGAAAAAATACCACGAGGCCACTCTTCCTCTAAGGAAAGTCACATCTAATAGGCCTAATAGGTGCATGTAATCATTTTTATTCCTCTACCTTACGCAGCAAGTGAAAACTACCTATTTTATTATTAAGCAGAAGTGATAGCAGATGAAAAATCCAGAAGTGGGATTCTCGTTAGTTTGTTTACAGTCAAGGCACAATTTTAGTATTTCCTAAATCAGTGACAAAATCACACAGGAATCTAATAGACTCTTGTTGGTTACAAGGACAGCTTGCAGATACCACCACCAGGTATGTTTAGAAGAAAGCTAAGAGAATTAGCAAGATTGCTTGAGTCAAAACAAGTAGTTGGATAAAGCATCAGGCTGTTACTGAAGACAACTGCCTCTATATATCATACAAACAGTCCGTCAGATTGGAAATTGGCCAATGTGACACCCATATGTAAGAAGGGTTGGAAGGATGATCCAGGAAATTAAAGGCCTGTCAGTTTGGCTTCGGTGCCCAGTAAACTGATAAAGCAGCTCATCCTGAGTACCATCACAACACACATGCAGAGCAACCAGATGATCCAGCCCAGTCAGCGTGGGTTTATGGAAGGCAGGTCCTGCTTGACAAACCTGATCTCCTCCTATAACAGGACAACCTGTTTACAGAATGAGGGAAACCATTTCCCACAGCATTCTCCTGGCAAAACTGGCTGATTGTGGCTTGGATGGGCACACGCTTTGCTGGGTAAAAAACTGTCTGGATGGCCGGGCCCAGAGAGTTGTGGTGAACAGAGTTAAATCCAGCTGGCGGCCAGTCACAAGTGGTGTCCCCCAGGGCTGGGTGTTGGGGCCACTCCTGTTTAACATCTTTATTGATGATCTAGATGAGGGGACCAAGTGCACCCTCAGTCAGTTTGCAGATGACACCCAGTTGGGTGGGAGTGTTGATCTGCTCGAGGGCAGGGAGGCTCTGCAGAGAGACCTGGACAGACTGGAGCCATGGGCTGAGCCCAACTGGAGGAGTTTCACAAAGGCCAAATGCCAGGGGCTGCCCTTGGGCCACAACAACCCCCAGCAGCGCTACAGGCTTGGGGAGGAGTGGCTGGAGAGCTGCCAGTCAAGGAGGGACCTGGGAGGTTGATTGACAGCCGCCTGAACATGATCCATTAGTGTACCCAGGGGGCCAAGAAGGCCAATGGCATCCTGGCTTGTGTCAGCAATAGTGTGGCCAGCAGGCACAGGGAAGGGATATTACCCCTGTACTCGGCACTGGTGAGGCTGCACCTCAATTCCTGGGTCCAGTTTTGAGCCCCGTACTACAAAAAGGCCATTGAAAGACTTGAGCGTGTCCACAGAAGGGCAACAGAGCTGGTGCAGGGTCTGGAGCACAGGTCTGATGGGGAGAGGCTGAGGGAACTGGGTGGGGTTTAGTCTGGAGAAGAGGAGGCTGAGGGGAGACCTCCTGGCCCTCTACAGCTCCCTGAAAGGAGGGTGCAGAGAGGGGGGATGAGTCTCTTGAGCCAAGGAACCAGTGCCAGACCAAGAGGTAATGGCCTCAAGCTGCGCCAGGGCAGGGTCAGACTGGCTCTTAGGATTTCTTTGCAGAAGTGGTTGCTGGGCATTGGAATGGGCTGCCCAGGGCAGGGGGGGATTCCCCATCCCTGGAGGGGTTGAAGAGTCGGGTTGACCCAGCGCTGAGGGATCTGGTGGAGTTGAGAACAGTCAGTGTGAGGTTAATGGTTGGACTGGAGGATCTTCAAAGGTCTTTTCCAACCAAGATGATTCTGTGATTCTGTGAAATAGCAAGCATCTCTTCATCAAGACATCTCTACTACAGAAGTAAGCTTTTTTTTATACTCTAGAAAGCCAACTTTTCTTCATAAGCATTAGAAAGCTGGAATTTGTAGTTAGTTGTGTGTAGAGACTAAAGATCTGGATGTAAGGAAATGTCTTTCACTCTCAAAACAGCATAGGCAATGAGATGATACTGATGGACTGAACCTTAAGATACAAAGAGACCTCCTATGCCAGAAATAGTACTGGTCTCAACCACCCATAGCCAGTTCTTGGTTTATTTTCAGGGCCCTGGATAGACATCCTTTACTGGAAGCAGAACCTACACCTACCAGTGCAGTACACCTTTGATTGCGGGTGTGTTTAATTGAGGGTAGGGGAAGGATCAATTTGCAGAACGAGTTTAAGAGGACCAAAGTCTTGAGGGATAATTTAACTTGATTCACAAGTTAAATGTCTGCTCTGGAAGGCAACCTGAACTTCAGAGCGGTCCAACACTACTGCCAGAACAACCAGAGAACTGGGGTGTGCCCAAGCATAGGGCACATCCTCCCTATTCTATCGCAGTGATTCCAGAAACAAAATAGGGGATGTAAAGCCTCCTCATATAACCTGGTACTTTGAACCTAAAAGATTAGTTATTTTTCACATAGGCAGGTATTTTAATCTCTAGCAGCAGAGCAAAAATGTTTCCTTGATAAACTCAGTCTGACATTAAATACAGAGTTATTACAGTCTTTAAAAAATATTCTTGTTGATATTCCTGCCTGCCCAGCTTCAGAATGGCCGAAAAATGTAGACTTAGCAAGACTGTACTGATCTAGGGAAAGTATAGCAATTTCTACTCAGAAAGATTCAAAAGAATTCAAGTTTTCAGACTACAGGGTTGCTTAATGTGACAGACAATTACAGATGTGGTAGAAAAATATATAACATGAAAATTAAAAGCAAACAATTATCAGTCCCATTTTCTGTATCTCAAATGAGACTCTGGTAATAACGCTGTCACTACGGAAGGATACCACTTGTAAAGTATCTTAATGACTCACAAGGAAGAAGATAATGTTTAGGAAAATGAATTAAACTTTTGAACAACAGTTTAATTCCACTGTGAAACAAGTGCCTCAAAATTAGTCAATGAAACTATACATTTCATACAAAACTGCAACATATGATTTCAGCTAAGCCATAAAATGCAATGAATAAGCCTTTAAGTATCCATGAAGAAATCAATTCCCTTTAACATCCTAGACTAATTAAAAAAGCAGAACAAAAAAAACTTAAGCATGTTGATTGCTTAGTTCTGTTAAATTGCTGATAATAAGCAACATGAAAATGAGTTCCTAATCTTTTATACAAGACAAGTAAAGTATCTTAGCATATAAACACATTAAATAATCAAATTGTAATGCTTTCCTTAATTTTAGAAATGAGGAAGTAACAGTAGTGAAGCAATGAAGCGTATGCTCGTCTTTGAATCTATTAAAAAGCGACCTGCAGGTAGATGTTCTTAATAAACAAACTGTGCTTGAATACTTATGTCCTTAAGACCTTAGACAAAGTTTTTAAATTTGGAATTTATACTACAGTAAACCTTCCTCTTCTCTGCTCTTCGCCTGATTGCTTCCCTTTGCTTTCCAACTAAATCACAGCGCTTCAGTTTAATTAAAAATTCATACAAGGCAGAGTTGAATGCAGTCCCTCCAGTACAAAGCCTGAACATCCTCAAAACTAAATTTGAAAAGGACTTAACATATTAATACCAGACTGCTTTGATTTTCTATGTTTCTTTGCAATTGTCTTTCATATTTTTTTGTTATTCTGTTTTTAAGCACAAACACAAAACTGAATTACTGTAGATAGGAGGAGGAATATGTGCAGACCATAATTAAGATTAATGCTGGAACTATTATCTGAGCTAGTGGAAGGTTAAGACCTAGTGATAACTGAAAGGCTGCAATGTCAGGAAATAAAGACTAGGATGAGCTTCAGAGTAGGAAAGGTAAGAGGGAGAGGAGATGGCATAAAATTGAGCACAAAGGAGGGGATAAAAGTATATTGGAAGGCAGGCAAGAATAACGGTCAAGAAGTGAATGTCGATGGCAATCAGCTACACACATGAAAGCAGTCAACTGAAACTAACCAAAAATACACACCTGGAACAACTCCATTTTGAGAAATTAGGAAGTGGAAGATTGAAGGGAAGAGTACCTATGAATGATGGCTCAGAACTTTGCAGAACCTAAATACAGGCAGTAGTCAAGGCCAGCAGTGAGCAAAGCGAGATTCATATTTGACAGTAAATAAGAGAGCAAGATGTTATCTGGACTCCAGTATAATTGTGTGACCTGAGTTCAGAAATCTTACATATGAAGCAAGCTAAGTACTGATCTTCTAAGACAGTAAAGGTACAATTTCTTACAGGCAATTGTAAGCTAAATGACTGTCAGCTAGGCAGTAGGAAAAGCATCACAAAACATGCGTGTCTACCAGCCATCTTGTCACATATGCTTTTCTATTTTTAGTAAAATCTTGTGCCACTTCCACATATTTTGGTCCAAACCACATTCTAAATTTTCTTTAAAACAGCTGAGGAGAAGCTGATTTCCATGTTGCAGCCATAAAACTTCATGAGAATGGGGCAAGAGTTGTGTGAACAATAGTAGTGCATTAGGCACAAGCACAGTACTGCACTCATGTTGTTGAGCTGTTCCTGAATTACAGCTAACAGTAAAGTGTACGTTCATCTGCCTCCCACTTTTTACATGTAGTTGTTCCTACCATATTTAGTTTTAGAGCTCTGTATGCTAATCTTTACGTAGTTGTCATGCCTGTTTACTTGATATTTTAACACAGTCCAACACAGACTCTTTAAGTCTTAATTTCCTTATTACACCATCTGTTCTTAGCTCCCAATGATAGGGAACAAGTTTGAATTCAGGAATAGCGTTCTCACAACCTGAACAATTCCCAAATCAACACAAACAGAAGTCCAAAGATTGCCAACAGGAAACAAATACATTTTTTTTTCTCAGAGCAAATTATCTGGTTTATAAGTTAAAAACAGGAGAGGATGCTATTAGAGAGAATAAGAATTCTCAATTTGAGCCTAAGCCCTGAAATGCAGTATGACTTAATTTCTTCATTAGCACTTAATGTAGACAGCAGGTTATACAAATGAGCTGTGTTTATTTAATTCCACTTTAAGTCTGTGAATCTCTTTTATTTTTTTTTAAGGCAGAATTTTCAATCTTCTGAATAATGCCATAGAATTTATACAACAGTTCTGAAACATGTAAAAAAGCCACTGAGAACAACTGACCTAAATGTGTTGGTACTTGAGCTAATAAAAACTGGGTGAGAAGAATTCAATGGGAATACTATATTATTAAAAAGAACAGAAAACAACAGCTGCTCATGGTGAATTTTCCTGATATGCATAGGCACGCTTGTGACAGTTTGATGAAACAGCAATAACATTCAAAAAATATTCTTAGCTATCCCGTTCTCTTTATCTATGGCACCAATACTGTAAAACAGTTAAAAGGGAATGTGCACAGCCAGATTGCATCCTGCCTGCACACATTTGCAAGTTTTAGAGAACAACCATATTCTGAATAAACATGACATCTATTGCAGTGAAGCAAAACAGTGTTTACAAAACACTATTTGCCCAGTTAGCAGCATCAGTCCGAGGACAGCTTTAAATTAGGTGAACTAAGGAAAAAACAGAAATTCTGTAGAGAAAAATCTTACCTTAGCATCAACGTCACAGTCTTCTTAAGAAGACTGAACTTGCATATGGACAGAGAATATATACAGAAGATATGTGAAAACAAAGGCTCCTAAGAAAACTAAACTGCCACAGGATAAGAGAAGATTGTTCTCACACGTATTATTTTTAAATCACCGTATTATTTTTAAATCACTGTATTATTTTTAAATCAAGTCATTCAGAAATACTGTATACAGTGGATGAGGCTTTTGAAAAAGAATGCTACTGCAGAAAAGCCACCCTATAGTGAGTTTCTAGACTCATTAAGGAGCCTAAAAGATGCAAAATATAATTAGGAAAGGATCAGTGAACAAAACAGAAATCAGAACAAAGTTTTAGTTTTCCTCTCAAAGAAAAAAAGAACTTGAAAATATATAAAGAAAGGGGATAACAAGGTATAAGGTGTGGAAGAAAAATATGTATGAGAAATTACTTAACAAGGCCAAGACTCTCCAGGTAAGACAGGCACACAACTGAGGGCATGTGCAGTTCTACAAACTCATGAATGGCAAAGAAGAATGGGTGGTTGTTTTCCAATACCAAAGCGAGCTACCTAAGACAGAGAGGATGCTTCAAAACTAAAAATTTTTCTACACAATATGGAATCAAACTATGGAACCAGTCATAATGGAATGTGGCAGGTGCTCTGAAGTTTTCATGGACTCAAAAGCAGATTGGACACAATAAACAAAAAATAAAGTGATTAAATAAAACTTGCCGCCTCTGACCACAGAAGCACTAATGCTGCACAAACTTTTGCAAGCCCCGAGAGTGCTCTTAGAAAAGCTCACTTACAACAACAGGCTTTTCCTGCTCTTACATTTCCCCAGTAAGTACATGCCATGAGCAAGTTTTTGGAAGCTAAGTAATGATCATGTCTGATCTTCCGTCCCATCTGAAGGAACTCTTCTTGCATTATCAGAATACTGCTCTAATTCTAAATTTGGCCAGCAACTCTTGAGAGTTATGCTCTTTATTTAAATCTTATCTTTGCAAAATTTCTGTTATGGGCCAAAAAAATACGCATTCAATGTATACATAATATTCCACATTGTCTCAGCATAGTCACTCATTACTGATTTTGCAGAGGACACAGCTCCATAGACCTGTCCTAAGGCCAGTTTCATTTACTTTAAAATTGAATAGGACCTGAAATACAGAGATAAGGCTGAAATGTGCGCCATGAAAGTACCTCTCTTTACAAGTTAGTGTGAATGGGTTTTCTTTCCCCTTTCATGTGCCACAGAAGGCAACAATGGGTAGATCACAAAATAAAAACTACTGCTCACCAAATAGGACTTTTTTTTCCCATTAGAACAAGTGAAGAGCATATTTGTTTACATATATATTTCTCATCCCTTTTTTGTTTTCACTTATCCTTCATACAGACTCAGAGGCTGAAAACATGCACAGAAAAAAAATGTTAGTCAAAAGTTTCTCCTGTCTGTCTCTTCATTAGGGTTTTACAACCAGAAGTTTTTATCCATATTTTCAAAAGGTCATCCCTCTTTTTTACTTTAGGGTGTATAACTTATTTTCTTCGCAGTAAAAGTGGGTCTCCATAATGTTTATAAATTTGCAGGTTATTTGGCAACTAAAAAGAAAACCCCACAGGAATACAAAAGGCCCACAAATCTCAACACCCTTGATACCTGATTACATAAACTTCAAAGGTAAATGACAACTAATCAGATGACAACAGATGATAGTGTCAGAACAGCTCAGGCAGCCCAATAACTGTTACAGTGACAGATGACAAAAATGTCAAATAAACTAAAGAATATTTCCCATGGTAATTAAAAAAAAAAAAAAATCTGTTAAAGAATTTTCTTGTAGTGCTTAAAAGAAATATTCCACTTCCTGTTTTCTAGACCACAAACTGGATGAAGAAATCTCATTACTCTCCGAAGCTGTATCATACTTGCCAAAGGTAGAGGAAAAATAGACTCCTTTGCCTGACTCAGCTCCTTGCCACAACAGCCTCATTCCCTTTCAGTCTGACAAATGCATTTTCTCTGCTGGGCTTGGGAGCATTGTTGTTTCTGCTCTCCAGTATAGCAGAGAAATGCACTGTCAGATCTCCATTGCTTAGCAACACAGAAATCTGCGCAAGAGCTTCCCACGCTGCAGCAGTGGGCAGCTGGCAGCTGGCTCAGCAACTTTCTCCCAGGTCATGAGGGTTTATCAGCAGCACTGGTAGCAAAAGGCTGAGATAAGGTTGTGCAGCAAGCCAGGCAACAGGACACACTCAACAAGGTGGTAGAAACCAAGTAGTCCATGGCTAGTTTAAAAAAAAAAAAAAAATCAGCTTGCTAGTTGACCCAACTGAATCCTTGAGTTGCTCCCTTGGATACATCTTGTTCATTAACCAACACACACCTTAAAATGTCATTTTTTCCCGTATGTATGAAGCAGCAGCACATTGCATTGATGAAACTGAACGTGCCAGACAAAAATCCCTCATAAAAGAGCGAACAGCTTTATTTGGTCATGTGTTAAGGAAGAGATATGGCACTGCATTGCAGCCTTGAGGCTCTACTAGGTAACACAAATGCAAACACAATGTGACTTCATTGACAATTTTCTCTTCCTCCCAGAACACATTATCCCAAGACAGAGCTGGCAGACATCTCAGATTAAATTAGCCATTTCCATGGCATGTGAGTTGAGAGAACAGGAGAGGCATGAAAGCACTATAGATGTGCGAGACAGTTCTAGTGTGGGAAAATATGAAATAATTTCATTACATTTTTGTGTATGAGAATGGGCATGTCTGTATGCAAGCATCAACAACTTTAAAACTCCACATCATCATTACTTAGGAAAGGTCTTTTCACACCCTTCAAAACATATCTAGACATATATCTGTATGTGTACATTATCAGGTCATCTTCACATAATGCAGCTAGGACATCTCTAGACAGAATACATCCAAATGCAAGGTTTAGAAATGCACTGCTAGTAATATAGGAAGTTTACAATTTTGCCAGTTCGCATTGGTACTTTGTCATGTACTTACTACCTGACAAACTGCACATCTTCATTGTATTCTTAGACAGTTAATATTACAAAAACACTCCACATCACAAATTTCAGAACTCTCAGAAAGCATCACGTAAGACGACAACTCACAATTTCTAGTTTTGCTGAAGACAATGTTCTGAGTTACTCAAGGATTGTGGTCTTTATTTTTTTCTCAAAGTCATTCAGGTTCACAATCAAACATTGGTTTAGAAAAATAAAGATTGGAGACTGATACAAACCCACTAGTACAAACTGCTTGGTTTAACTCACAATAAAGCATCTTCAAAGCTTGTGCTATGCTAATTATTTAAAAAGATGTTGAAGTAAAAGATACATATAGTATAGTAAAAGATAAAGTTTAAAACTCTGAAGCATATCTGGACTGAGTGATTTTGAGAGTGTTTCCATAAGACGTTCACCTAGGGGTCATCAAACAAGTGCTGGGACAAATCATCTTTAAACAGCATGTTTCAGATGGTTACTCTGATCCTCAAAAGCAAATCCAAGCAGATTTCATTACAGCAAGAGAATCTGACAATACCATCAATTACTCTGGGTTTTGCTACACCCAGAGAACCTTCTGAACAAGATCAGTGTTTGTCATGCTTGCTCATTATCTAACATGCATCATTTTCCAACAGCCTTTCTCTTCAACCTTTGTGTTCCAATGAGAACTTGACACCGACCCCACACTACTCCCCTCTGCAATAACACCCTGTGGCTGTCATCAAATTATTCCAGCAATTTAAGCAGCCAAAAAAAAAGTTAACTTTTTTATTTTTAGCTTAGCTGCTACTACCACCAGCAGAGTTGCAAGCAAAAATTTAAACTGGAATGAGAAATTATAACTCCATGCTATACTTTCTCCTTGCAGGGTAGGCATAAATAACAAATCTTGATATTAACAGCCCTTTCAAAACCAGGTAACTTTTACAAAAATAGGAGCAAGTTATCACCCTGCTTCAACCAACACAGGTTTGTTACATATGTCTTATAAATACCTTTAAAAGCTCGCCAATTCCCACTCATACTTTCCCAAAGCAGCACCATACTTTTAATGCTGTGATACAGCTGTTGAAGAGGTACTACTTAAGATTTTAACTACTGACTGATTACACAGTTTCTTAGGGAACATTTTTAGCAGTCTCTCCTTTACAAATGTCTCCTCTCAGACATCTCAAAAAGACTGGCAGGAGTTTCTAGCTGCAGGTCAAGTAAAGCAAACCCAGCAGGTGCTGTTATACAAGTCAAACTAACCATTGGGGCAGCCCACTAATGTTCTTGCTGGAATGCTTCAGTGAGGCACAGAACGTCTTGCTTTAAGAAGTTGATCACCGTTCCCTATTTTTTAATGACTTAAAACCAAGATTCATGAGAGCAGAGCAGGCCATCTCCTCTCACCTTCTCTGACCCCACTCTGAACCCTGATAGATCTTGCAAAGTTAGGAACACTTATGTTCCTCTTGGTACAGATATACAGCGCTTCGGAGGGAAAGGGGAGTCCAACAGAGAAGATTAATGGCTTATTTGCCTTCTCATCGTGTTTACCTCACTTGAGAATTATCAGTAAACCTGATTTCCCAAAGATTCATGCAAAGGGTTGAGATGTCACCCAGCAATACCATCTCCCTGCTGAATATCACAGACATGCTATGAATTGAAACGGTACAACAGACTGCAGTAATGGGTCAAATCATCTTTGAGATGAGTAATAAAACCAGGTTTTGCTGAGCAGCTTTTTATTCAAAATAGCATTGGATTTCAAAAATAATTATGTAATGCCTTCAGAAACGCAAATACCTCTGGGAATGGTTTCATTATGGGTAACAGACTCGTGAAGTACCAGCAATAACAACACAGTCTAGACAGTCCTCAGTACAAGGACCACTTTTTTCCCCCCATTCTCATCAACCATGCACCAAATAAACAATAGGTGATTTTATTTTAGACTCAGTATATACTGAAGTCTACATATTACAGAAAAGTTTCTCATATGAAAAAGCCTTGAACAAAGCAATCATAACATGATTTGGCTAAAAATTAAATGGCACAAAATAGCATCTGCATTTTAAAAGGATAAACACTTTGCTAGTTAGCTGGAATAAGACGATCCAAAACTTGAATGCAGAAGCAGCCTGCAATTTCTTTCAGACAGCAATACCAAAATTCCAAAGAATAAGCATTTTGAGAAGAAAAAAGGAAGTTCTCCAGACTCATTAGGAGACATGTTAGAAGTATGCAGAGGAGGAAAGAAAATAAAAGACTGGAGTAAAACTATAATTCAAAATTGCTTCAAAATACTGTGTCAGTCACATTAAAATCAAAATATTAGAAAAATGTTTTCCTGATATATGAAGAAAAAAACCTCACTTCACAGAGAGTCTGGGTTACAAACCAAGGCTAATCTAAAATTGTACTTGGCAAATTACGCAACAGAATTGGATGTAAATTCAACAGCAAATACTACATGATCATACAGGTGAACATTAAAGACTTACACTGTCAGACTCAAACTCATCAGATGGAAAAAAAATATAAAGGAAAGCCATAAAATAGAGACAACATACAAGTAAATCACAGGAAGCTTCAGAGGAGATTTTTCTCACAGAAATTAAAGCAGTGCCAACATAGAAGGTAGCAAAGAAAAATTATGTAAGAATATTAACAAGACTCTCCAGGAACCTAAGAAATGTCCTTCTGTCTGTCACAGCAGGAGCCTGTTGCTCTGTTCTTCCCTGCAACCTCACACTCTCTCCTTGCACTATGCTCAGTACTGACTGCATCTTAGACTCTTCTATTTTACTCTCCAAACTCCTCATTCAGTCCAGATGCATTTTTCTCTTGAGCATGTTAACTTGCTCATCTTCCTCCTCTCAGACAACTCTCCCTGACTCAGTCACTGTCATTATAAAGAAATAGAAAGAAATAAAACCAGTATCAGCTTTCACACCATACTTAAGTGTAAGAAACCAGGTTCCAGTACATGACCAAAAGCAACCAATGACAGGCTCTACAGGTTTGCTTGCAGTACCACAGATCAGTCCAGTACAGCAGCTGAGATTATTCTCCTATGGATTTAAATAGGCTACTGTGCACTACAGGCCTGGGGGAAAAAGGTTTATTCGTGGACATTTCTGGAGGGGGTTTTTTGTTTAAGTATTGCAGGAAATGCAACTCAGATGCTCTCCTTCCATTCCTGGGAGCAGGGGAGAGGAGCAGAGTGCCTAGTTAAAGTTCTCCTCCCTTCTCTATCTCCAGCATTTATTTAAGGTTCAAGTTCACCATGCAAGTAAATTTGACAAAAAACTGTTTGGATATAAAGCAAATCACTTATTTGGTAAGATATAAGAATGGTTTCAAGATAAAATTTAAGAAGATTGGGGAAAGGGACTGAGCAAAAAACAAAAAATCCATTTAAATATTACAATACTTTTGAAACAAGTCCTTTGACTCTTCTTTTGGAATAAGTTTCCTCTGGGAGTTTATTTTTTCCCTACAAATGAAAACAAAAATCTAACTAAATTTTAATTTAAATCAAAATAATTTATTCTGGGTTCAGGCAATAAGCACAGGAAACAAGAAAATGACACAATCCTAATCTGTATTTCTATCATTCACAAGAAACAAATTCAATGTTTAAAGACAAACAAAACCAATTACAATGACAACCAACCTCACACAAAGTCATTAGCCAACTACCTTACAATAAAAGCCATTAAAATCTTAATTTCAAACAAACTGTTATAACCAATACTAACATATTTAAGGTATAAACAGTATATTCACACTTGTTCTCCGATACCAGAGTGGAACACAGTATGAAACCCTGAACAGAATTCATAAAACCCTACCCAGTCTTAGAGCAGCTTTCCTCTGTGTTTCAAAATAAATGCATGAACTTCATGACTCAGTCATCTTAGATGCTGTGCATTCTGGACCAATCCAGGCTTAACCTTAATCACTAACATCAAGGTTATGTGTTTTGCTATACCAGAAGATGAACCTACAGAACCTCCAGGGTTCAGTCCTCAACAGTGACAACTAGGTTTATTGAACCATCAGTCCTACAGAACTCAGAATTTTAAAAATTAATTCTTTCCTGGCTCAAGTACCAATGAAACTTTGTCACTTTCCGATCACTATTCTACTTATTCTATTCTGGTGCATTTACACCAAAAAAGCAGTACCACAGATCACTGATATTTTAAGGAAAAGCCATCTAAGTCTGATCATACATACACAACACAAGGCTATTCAAATTCTTGATCTTTACCTTCCTGTTTCATACTATCGTAAATGCCATTTATAACACTCATTCACACTCCACTGCTCAAATATTCTCACTCCATCCCTTGAATTTCTTCCAAGCTTGCCTCTACACTCAAACTTCTGTATTTTGAATGGGTTTTTTTCTTTCATTCCAGTCTACAGTTTCAGAATCCACAAGTCACACATGAAGTAACAACATCATTTTTGCCTTACTCAGATCTTTTTTTAAAAGAGGCTTTAAATTTCACCTTGGTACTAGCAGGTTTTTTGGCATCTTGCATATGCATTTTGTCTTGTATCACATTCTCATGGAATTAAACACAAAGATCTACACAAGATGAGGTTGGGTTTTTTTAAAACAACTTTATATTCATGGCCTTCCAAAATATCATCACTGCTTTGTAACTTTTTTTTTTATATATATATGCGTACACAAAGTAACAGTGCAGGTAGACACACTTCACTTTTGCAACAGTAACAACATATTACTCCCAAAATATAGTTTAGTTAAGTAATTCATTGAAGTACCATTGAAATAATCAGTACACTTCTGTCATCCACACTTCATAAGATTTATATTAAAACAGAATTTCCTAGGAAGTTTGAGTAGATTTTCAAAGAGGATAGCATGGACAGAAATATTTAAAAAGAAACCTAAATCAGAAAATATAGCCTACCAAATATGTTGGTGGAATGTCCTTTCCGGGCAATTGGTTTGAGCTCATTATGTCCCCATCCATATTGTCTATAATTGTCCCAGGCATGCTTCATCATCTAAGAGATGGAAAAAATAGGATTCAATTACATTATAAAACCACTTTGTATGAATACAATATTTTACTCCTTATTTGAGACTTCATCTTTCACAGTCATCCAGCATACTGATAATTACTTTGCCACTATTTCTATCTGTTACAGAAATCAGATTATACAGCATGAATAAATTTGGAAACAACTTCAAGTCTATTTGATTTGAGCTCTAGAGCTTATTGCTCTGCGTTAGGTTATTTTCTTGTTCTTTCTTTTCCTAAAATATATGCACAGACATTTAAGAATTTAAGCATAAGGAATTGGTGAAAAATACTAACAACTAAGATGCTAACCAAAAGAAAAAATTTCTACCAATATCTGAAGAATAGGAGATTTATTTACACTAGTGCATCAAAGTATGACTAAACAATTTTGCAAAAGGGATAATAATTTTTTTATTAGCCACACCTACTTGACAAAGATATACTGTCATACAACCTCTACCAAAAGAAATGCCAAAAGCTTTGCTCTTTAGAAAGCATAATGAACAACGCAGTATAAAATTATTAATATTTGCTCCACAAAACATTCTCAATTCTTTTTAATAAATGTTTTCACCATCTAGTAAGCCAACTCCATCTAAAAACATCTAAAAAACAGAATGTCTCATTGACCCATAAGTATTAGTTGTGCACATCCACCGCTAAGCAGTGCTTTTATGGATTTGCTAAAACTTTTCAAATTCCTTGCTTGTTAATATACAGCAAAAATTCAGCAGCTAACAAATTTCAAAGCAAATGCAGTTAAAAAAAATCAAATATTATTAGTTACCTAAACAGATCAAAGCAAATAAGATGAAGAAATCAGATTCCAAAAGACAGTGCCCCAGACACAAGAACTGCTAGGAACAAACCTGTTCTAAAACAGCTATGTGGCTGTATCCACAACATTGTACATATTTTATTTTTATACTGCATCTTAAAAGTTATATTAAAGTATTGTTAATATAAACAAAAAGCCCCAAAAAGGTATAGGACTTAAATCACAATCTCCACAAGTTTGAGAAATGTTCTCTAAGAGGAGAAACTATGTTAATGTAATTAATAGATCAATATTAAGTCTTTAAGAAATTGATTATATCAGGGCAAGTAAAGATTTCACTATGATTTACAAGACTGTATTTTAATCTTATTTTAATCAGAGAGTCACTGTACCCACAGAAAACAGGAGGGAACAAGCAGATGCTGGCTAAGAAGTGAGGTGCAGCCAGCTGCCTTACCAGCACTACCTCACACAGAAGGAGCTCTCCGAGTTCAGGATTTAGTGGAAGTCAGCATCCAGTAATCCCAGATCTGCCAAACTACATCTAAACTGCCTGTTAAGACATGCCAAACAAAGTCTCTGTTTCCCTACAATCATCGAGAGATCCCTGTCCAACCTACACAGCTGTAATTCCTTTGAACATATACTCCCTCCAAATTTCCCATGGCTCAGACCATAAATGTGAGCCACAACAAAGGTATACGCACAGGCCCAGAAGCTGGGAAGCACTCCTGTATTAAACTAACATCAACCTAGGCACAGATGTCCATCTCAAGAAGACTGAGATCTCACTCCTACTGCTTGTCATTCAAAGTCAGCTCACATGTTGCTTTTGGTATTTGCACTAAAAGATCCTGACACCCACTTAGGCAATAATACTGTATCATTTCTTTTAGTGTCATGAACCTGTAATGTAAGAAAAAGAGGATGCAAATACTATACTAAAAGAGGAGAGAAAAGCTATTTCATTAGCATTCACAAATTCCTGAGTGTTTACAAAGCACTTATCAAATTGACCAATTAGTAGCTATTAGAACCTCAAGCTGACTCAGGTAAAGTGATCTTCTCTTGACAGGTAAGAAAACTACAGCATGACAAACACAATAAAAGCCTGATCACAGGCAGTATAGAAGGTCCTCTGAGATCTCTTACTAACATTATCCAGAATCAACCTACGAATTTTTATATAAAATTGTTCATTAACTAAAGATCATAGCATCAAGAATCACAACATTGTTCAAGCAGAAACGGACCTCCGGATGCCTCCAGTTCAATCTCCTGCTCAAAGGAGCATCAGTTATGGGATCAGACTAGGCTACTTAAAGCTTTATCCAGTCACAGTGGATTTAAGATTTTCCCAGTCAGAATGAGTCAGTCAAAGCCTCTGTGAAGTGTCCTCATCTAACTCATAGCTTGCCCATTCAACTCCAAGTCCTAAAAACTTTATCGGGGAAAAGAGAGACCTATAGATTAAGAAGGCACTAGAGGATGAAAATTAAAAAATTACTGACTAGTGAGATCTATGGGAGTTTAATAACAGATAGATGTCTAAACAGCAAGGTGACCATGACATGGCCAACTTGCTTCCACGTAAGGGAAACTGGGCTTCTAGGACCTTAGATGCACCAAATAAATATTTTGTGAAGGAGAATCAAATGACCATTGACATTTTAGCTATGTAAAAATCTCAAAGTGCAGGCAAATACCAGTATAGATCAAAACTAGCTAAGTCTAGAAAAACAGACACCAACTTGTTTCCTCATGACAGAATGTTAATTGTGAAACATTCCACTGTCCCCATTTGCTATGCTTCTGGGGGGAAGATCCAGAGGTTTGGTTTGTTGGCTTGTTTTTGTTTTGTTTTTTACAGACTGTTCAAATCTGAGGAAACCCAAGAAAATTGTTGAAATTAAAGGGATGGAATTAAATATATGACAACATAAGATGTTTCTATATCCAGAAGATCATAAGATAAAATTATCCTAAGATAAAATTTCATTAAGATAGAAACTGTAAAGGAGTCGATTTCACCAGACTCATTAATTAATGCATAAGTAACTTAATACACTACAGAGACCAGAAACTCTGTTGAACACCAAGAGACTAAGACACAGTTGACTACATCATCTAAGGTTCTGAGATAGGAAATTGTATTTTGAGGACACTAAGCTACTTTGATAAACACGAATGCATGCCTATCCTATCCCCTCTGCCTCCTCCGAACTGTACCAAGAATATGGTGTTGTAACTCCACGAGAATGGTTTGACTATTACACTAACTAGTCAACTGATTTTTTCCAGATGAACACTGAACATTACTCAGGCATGCAGCTCATTACCCGCCTCTACCACAAAGTGAGCAAGCTTCACGATATCACGTTAGCAGATAACTGCATGCTACACACAAGTGAGAAACCCCACAGCTCTTGTATACAATATTAAGTTTTGTAAAGATGATATGCCAAGAGATCTTATAACAACAAGGAGATTTTTGTTACTAGCAGAATTGGTAGCATGATACACTACAGATATAACATCTATACTATTGGGAGCAGTTGTGCACACAGCAGTTTTTGGGAGACAGAAGATGATAGATGCCTCTGCCAGCTAAAATCTTAACAGAGGATGACACTTTGGTTCAGGAATTACAAGCAACATGAATTCCTGATCTGAAAAATAAGATTATCTCTATGGTTATGCCAGATAGCATTTGCATAGTGAAAGCTGGAAATGCTTCAGGTGTAGATAAGCTTTTCTCAAAAAAACCCTTGTCTTTAAGAAGAGGGAAGTCTCAGACTCTGACTGGATCATCAGTACTAATGATAACAGAAAGAAAGTAAAAATACTTGAAAAAAAACACCCCTAACCTCTAAAGAACCCATGACAGAGGCATATGCTCAGTAGAGTGAAAATAACAAGCCAGTCCAAGATGAATCAATAATTGTGAAAAAGACAAGGTATAGATTTCCATAGATGAAATTTCCACACCTGATAGCAGTTTGTCTAAGAGTATGCTTGGAGCTTGGTGGCATATCAACAAAGATTTTGCAATCTGTCCACCAGGGAACAAATGGTTTTAGCAATGGACTTTATACTGACACTATTAATGCCAGATCTTACTTCTGAAAGCATTATCATTGCCCCGCATATGGTGCATCCCATAGTAACGTTTTCAACAGCCAGCAAGATACAGTTGCATGTACAGCTTGGTAATTCTACAAAAAGAAAGCCAGAATGGCAAGAGTCGGGGCATACCAAATGAAACTGATTTTGTGGGTACACCTTTATCTAAATGCTTTTACTGACTTTAGAACATGTTCATGGGATCTGACCCTCTATAGTCATTGGGAAATCAGAATTTTATAGAGACAGGGTTGTAATGATGTCTTTTGACAAAATCATAATTGTAACAGTAAAAGGATGTTACAATGATTTCAAAGAGACTTTTGTAAGGGAGTTCTATCGCTATCACTACAGCAGCATGTTAGAAACAATACTTCAAACTACATATTGGTTCAAAAGCCCCTTTCCACCCCTCAGAAAAGGGCAGACACCTAGCTAACAGAAGAGTATCGAGAAATAAGCAAAAGAAACAACTTACAGGCAAATTACAGTCTTTACTGGTTGTGCCTAGAAATCAAACTAATGCCATTCCATCAAGAAATAGGTTCTACTTTCAGAAGGGTATATTCCGGTTAAGGGTATGATTTCAAGAGATTTATATAAACCACCTTCAAATTCTCTTTTAAAATTAATCAAGGACGTGCTAGACAAGATTACTGCTCAACTGGCAGATTTAAAATTAATAACCACTTTACGACTGTCTGCAGAGAATACTTTTTGGAGGTTAAAGAATGATCTTTACCTTGTATAGATACTCAGATTTTTGAAGAAACTTAGAAAACATACAAATTATTTTAGTCTTCTGGGAGCTATAAATCTCTACTTAAAGAGACATTATTTCAGGCTTCAGACTGTGCCACTGTCATACATTTCTGAACACTGTCACTGAAAGTCTGTTTGGAACATGCTCATAACACACACAGAAAGCCGGGTTTTCTTTTACTGATTAATCTAGTAACAAATCCATTACTAAAAACAAAATGTTTATCAAATGTATGCAAAATGGGAAGCTTGTCCTTTTTTGTTGTCATGAAATTACATGAAGTCTAAGACATCTGATGGAACTAAGGGGAAAATACTTCAGACTGGTAAGAACTAGAACAGTAAAGACTCTAAACTTGGAGAGTTTACAGCCATGCACCAACTGCTCAAATTTGTACAAGAACAGCAAATTTATTTGTACTCTTCATTTCCTGCCTTCTAAGCAATTTCTCCAGGCAAAGAGAGACACAACCCTCCATCCCGTGGCTTAGTTCAACAGCTGTTAGTGATAAACCTTGCCAAACATTTTTTTCTAAATTATGTATATAACCTTATCTCCCTTGATCACATGATTGTTGACTCTTCGGGGGAATCTTCTATAGCTATGTGCAACACGTCATCATTAAAAGCATATTGGGAAATCTCAGCTATCTGTGTGATCAACAATTCTATTCCCTATTCTAGATTGCTAACCTGCAGTTCATTCACTAGGCATAGGGGTCTGCAGTTCTTTGATCTCCTTCAGAGAAGGAGAAAAGAATCTCTTTCAAAAACTTGTGTCTTATTAGCTACTTTCTAGTCCTCTGGTAACAAAGTAAAAAATAAGAATACATGCCAGCAGTGCAAATCAAGAATCCAAATCTCAGAGCAAACTAAGTCACAGTAAACTATTACGAGTTTCAGGTGTTACAGTACTGCATGCAGATGGTCTGTGTCTTAATGGAACACACCATAAGAGGTTACACATCAAATATGCATAGCTCATGTTGTGTATCAATGACATCATTAATACTAATAATTCTGAGATTTAGCATCGTCGGGAAAACTATGTTAAATAACAGACTGGCATATATTCTGTGGAGTTCCTCTGGGAAACATAGAGAGGACAGACTACAAGAGAAATTATGTAAAGATGACTAAAAAGTAGTAGAAATTTTACTGTATTTAAAAGGATGCTCTTGTCCTCCAATCAAAGTCTCCATAGCTGAAAAAGCACATATTGTCACTTGTATAATAGATCTCGTATAATTTAATCTAGAAATCTTTCATCTAGCCATAACTCATGGTTTTTGCTACTAACACTTCCTATTATAGGAATAAATGGCACATAAAATACAAAATAAATAAAAAAATAGCAGCAAGGTCAATCAGCTATCATGAAGCCTTTTGATTTAGCCAGTTCTGAATGTAATTTATCTGGGGCTTTACTCATTTTTGTTTGGTTGATTTTATCAGGGAAGTGAAATACTTCCTTGTTTTCTTGATTTTATTTTGCATTTATGAGCTTTAAATACTGCAAATGTGCTAGTTCATTGCTGAAAGACACGTTCTTCTCACAGTGGTCTGAAAAAAAAAAGGTATCTTTAATAATATAGAGCTTTTTGAATTTTTAGCATGCTTCAAATAATGGACAAGTGCTGGCAAATTCTGTAACCACTACAACTTGAACAAAAATTGACCCATTTTTTAAATATCCTCAAACACAAACCTGCCTTCCTCATTAGAAGCACACTTTAAGTTTCCAACCAAAGCAACCTATCCAGGATGTGCAGATGATATACTGGACCATCCCCAGTAGGAGCTTTATTTTCATCCTCCTGTTTGAACAAAATAAATACCAAGCTACAAAGCTTCTCATAGGCATAAATTAAAGATTTACAAAATGTAAAATGAGTTCTTTATACAATCACCTCAACATGCCAAGACACAACTTTGTGCAGGGCCACTCCTAACTTGCCTGTACTGGCCAAAGTGCTATTTGCAGTTTTCATTCTAATGTATCCATTGAAAATTACTTTACCAAGAGACTTGATCAAGAAGACTCCATCCTTACTTTACACAGGTTTTACTCATTCAGTAAAAGATAAGCATTAATAAAGGCAGTGAAACTAAATTTAAAGCCAACTTAGCTCTTCTCAATATGCTGTATTACATTTGAGAATCCAGAACATAGAGAATCCAAATAGTGTGCAAACAAAACCACTTAATAAACAATGTGCATGTATGCATATGTATAGATACAAATACTTTTTAATATATATTTTTATATATATTTTATACAAACACACACACATTGCAGGGACTGTCATCTTAAATTATAGGTGATAATACTTATCGTGCTTCATTTTGATTGGGATCAAAGCCAGGACCAGTGAGCTACAAAATACAATGTAAAACTCTTAACATAATAGACATGTATTACTAAAAACTGATGTCCTGATCAACTAGAATTCCAAGTAAGTTTGATCAAGAAAACAAAGTGTCAGCAATAAGGAAATTGTTCTAAATTGGGTTTAGATGCTGAACAAGTCCCCCAGTTGCAGAAAGCAGCCTATTTGGCTGGATCAGAAACACTGCAATTACAAAAAAATAAATGAGATTAGCAGTAAAAATGGTATGAAGAGTAACTACGAAAAGAGGACTTATGCAGCATGAGAAGACCTCTACATGATTAAGTATTTCTTTTTTCTGCACAGTTCCTTTCTCAATAAGCACACAAAACAAATCAGGTAAAAAGGACACTTACTATTTTTAACCTGATTTCTTAAGAGAATAAGGCTTATGCAGTCTTGCTGCCTGTACATATGTCTTTTGCCACACACATCTGCACTAGCCTTTGAATCCATTCTCTCATTCCAAACCTGATTTTACAGAGTTGGAGGAACCAGATACTTGAGACCTACTCTTATTTTCTTTGGGGCAGCAGGGGGGTGGAGTGTGTAGGGACAGGGGAAGAAAAAAGGAAAAAAATATCTGCTGCGGCTAGATAAGGTAGACAGACAAATTAGCACCCCTACTGAGAGAGGAAGGCAGTTATGATCCAACCCTTTATTCATTCAGAGGGGCAGCACTTAGTATGCAGGTAGCTCTAAACCAAGCACAGGACACACTGCAATTCATGCAGTCAAGTAAGAAGGTAAGAGCATTCACAGTAATGTGTGCACGGGAAGAGAGTGGTATAAGGGGATGTAGGTTCAAAAATCCATAGGAAACCTTAGTTTTGCTGCTTATAATACAGCCTGCTAATTTTCAACATTATTAGTAGCCTCTTGAGCATCATCCAGAGATCATTATGAAAATACATTTTAATCACTTGTCTTCTTGGCACAATTCTAAAAGTATTTCCAAAATTGCTTCGACTAATATTAAATAAATTATCTTCCTACCTCCCATTCTAAGAAGCAACATATTACAAGTCACATTTTAAAATAGGATAACTGAAAGTTTTGCTGAAGGCCACAGTAAATTCACTGGTAAATGAACTCGTCAGAACATCCCCAGCTTCCCAGACAGAACCTTGTTCCTCACTTGCGCAAAGCATCCAGATTTAACAGCAACTCACCCTTGCAGGTACCAGATGGAGCAAGTGCTCTTTAATTGTGGCCCCTATGCTCCCTTGATACCCATCTCAACAACTTTTTCTTAAATTTCTTTCTCTGTTTCTTTTTATCAGAAAGCCATGACAAGCAGGACAGAAACAATGTTTAGCTGTGTTGAAAACAGTTTATCAGAAAGTAGTAAATTATCTCCTTGCTATCCCACCTCATTAAACATAGCAGCTTTTAAACTGCACAAGAAGCAAGCATGCTACAGCCAGCAGCTTCAGTCACTTCACAACTCTCTTATTTGTGTGAACACCACACCTCCTTTGAGCCGATTTTCAAAAGTCAGTGTACAATTAGCACTGCCTAATTACATCACTGCATACCACAACAAATGCAGAACAAGCAGTAGAACAGAAGCTTCAGAGAACTCAGATTTTCCAGTCTGTCTTTGAAAGCTAGAACTTAAAAACTGTTTTGCTCTTAAGCTTACTAGATGTGCTTGCGTAACATTCTGGAGAAGCTTTCTTCTAGCTGACAGGCTTAGCCAACAAACACCCTATCACAGAGTGGCTAGAGTTGAAAGGGACCTCTGGAAGTAATCTGGTCCAACACGCAACTCAAGCGTGGTGATATGGAGCAAGCTGCCCAGGTCCATGCCCACTCATCTCTAAGGAGGGAGACTCCACAACTTACTGGGCAACCAGCCCCAGTGCTTGGTCACCCTCACAGTAAACAAGGCATTCTCATGTTCAGATGGAGCTTCTCGTGTTTCAGTATGTGCCCATCATCTCTTGTCCTGGCACTGGGTACCACTGAAAAGAGTCTGGCTTTATCTTCTTTGAACTCTTCCTTCAGGTATTTATGTATAATTGGAAGATCCCCTGAGCCTTCTTTTGTCCAGGACAAACAGCCTCAACCCTTCCTCAGATGAGAGATGCTCCAGTCCCTTAACCATCTTTGTGGCTCTTTGCCAGACTCTCTCCAGCATGTCCATGTGTGTCTCATACTGGGGAGCCCAGAACTGGACACAGCACTCCAGGTATGACCTCACCAGAGCTGAGTAGAGGGGAAGGATCACCTCCTGCAAACTCCTGGCAATACTTTGTCAAATGCAGCCCACAATAAAAATTAGCCATCTTTACCAGAAGGGTGCACTGCTGGCTTCTGTTCAACCTGGTGTCCACCAAGACTCCAAGTCCTTTTCTGCAAAGCTGCTCCACAGTTCATAGGGTTGTTCCTCCCCAGATGCAGGACATAATCACAAAATTGTCTAGGTTGGAAAAGACCTTGAAAATCACCCAGTCCAACCATCAACCCAACATTAACAATTCCCAAGTACACCACATCCCTCAGCACTGGGTCAACCTGACTCTTCAAACCCTCCAGGGATGGGGACTCCCCCCCTGCCCTGGGCAGCCCATTCCAAAACCCAACAACCCCTTCTGCAAAGAAATACTTCCTAAGAGCCAGTCTAAACTTTCCCTGGCACAGCTTGAGGCCATTCCCTCTTGTCCTATCACTTGTTCCTTGGTTCAAGAGACTCATCTCCAAGTTCTCTGCACCCTCCTTTCAGGGAGCTGTAGAGGGCCAGGAGGTCTCCCCCCAGCCTCCTCTTCTCCAGACTAAACCCTCCCAGTTCCCTCAGCCGCTCCCCATCAGACCTGTGCTCCAGACCCTGCACCAGCTCCATTAACCTTCTCTGAACACGCTCAAGTCATTCAATGGCCTTTTTGGGGTGAGGGGCCCAAAACTGAACCCAGTCATTGAGATGCAGCCTCACCAGTGCCAAGTACAGGGGTAAAGATCCCTTCCCTGTCCCTGCTGGCCACAGTATTTTTGATGCAAGTCAGGATGCCACTGGCCACCTTGGCCACTTGGCCACACTGCTGGCTCATTTTCAGCCAGCTGTCAATCAACACCCTCAGGTCCCTCTCTGACTGGCCTCCAGCCACTCCTGCCCAAGCCTGTAGTGCTGCTGGGCGTTGTTGTGGCCATTAAGGACAGCATTTGCCCTCACTGAACCACATGAGGTTCCTGTCAGCCCATTTCTCCAGCCTGCTGAGGTCCCTCCTGGTGGCAGCACGATGCTCTGGCATATCAACCTCTCCTTCCAGTTTTGTCATCAGTCAACTTGCTGAGGGTATGTCCCTCATCCAGACCATTAAGGAGGATGTTGGACAGGATCAGCCCCAGTATTGACTCCTGGGGTACACCATGAGTTACTGGACCCCAAACAGACTTCCAGTAACTGATCACCACCTCCTGGGCCCAGCCATTGAGACAGTTTTCAACCCACCATGATGCTCATCCAGCTCATACTTCATCAGCTTCTCCATGAGGATTTTATGGCAGACAGTGCCAAAAGCCTTACCTCAGTCTAGGTAGACAATATCCACTGCCTACCCCTCATCTACTAAGCCAGTCATTTCATCGTACAAGTTTATTAAGCAAGTCAACCATGACTTCCCCTTTGTCAGTCCACACTGGCAACTCACAATCACCTCATTCATGGGTCTGAGAATAGTTTCCAGGATTAGCTGCTCCATCACCTTTCCAACGATCAAGGTAAGGCTGACCAGCCTGATAGTTCCTTGGATCCTCCTTCTTGCCCTTCTTGAAGACAGGAATGACATATGCTTTTCCTTCAGTCTTTGGGCACTTCTCTCAATCACCACGATAATTCAGAGATTATCAAGAGGTCTCACAATCTGACATCAGACAGCTCTCTTAGCACTCCAGGTACATCCCATCATGCTTATGCATGTACAGCTTGCTTCAGTATTCCTTCACTTGATCCTCCTCCACTAAGGGTACAACATCTTTCTTGCTCCAGACATTTTCAGTGGTCACTAGGGACTGGGATTCTTACCAATACAGATTAAGACAAAAAAGGACCTCAGCTTTTTCCCTGTTCTCTCTCACCAGGTCCACTGACTCATTCAGCAGTGGGCCCACATATGCTTTAATCTTCCTTTTGTCATCTGTTTAATTACAGAAGCCCTCCATGTTGGCTTTGACATCCCTTGCCAGATTTGCTTGCAGTAGGGCTTTGGCTTTCTTAACCCCATCTCTGCAAGCTCAGATAGTATGTCTGTATTCCTCCCCAGTAAACTGCCCTTGCTTCCACCTTCTTTACACTTCCCTTCTGTGTTTGAGTTCTGAAAGAGCTCCTGGCATTTTTTGCCTGACTTGCTGCTCACTGGAATGGACCACTCTTGAGCTTGGTGGAAGTGATACTTCAATATTAATCAGCTTTCTTGGGCTCCTCTTCCCTCCAGGACCTTATACCACAGGACTCTACCAAGCAGACCTTTGAAAAGGCTGTTAAAGGATTTTACCAGTCTGTGGGTATCTCTACGCTTACTTTATTAACAACTCAGAGTTGGGCCATCACTTCAGTGAGTGGCAACAGCTGACAAAAAGCATCTTATATTTATATGATTCTTCATAACATGTAATACAATACTAATTCATCATCAATTTCAAAAGTCCATTATATTCCACAGCTCCAACTAGTTCTCGTCCTGCTCCGGTTTCTCTTCTGACATCGCTGCTCACTGATGCAGTCTTTGGTCATCATGGTTACTTATCTTGAGTATTGTTCCTAGAGCAACTGTCCATACTGCATTGAACTGTTAGTATGGTTCCTAGAACACCTGTGCTGTATAAAACATTATCTATTTATTAATATTCCTGCTATTAATAATATTCTAAGAGAAAAGAGATTTCTAAAGTTTATTCCTTTTACAGAGGCCAAAGTCCACTCTCCTGAAGTTCAGGGTTGTGAGCTTGCTTTCTGCCCTTCTCCCTCCTTTCAGAAACCTAAACTCCACTATCTCATACTCCCTACTGCTGCCTTTGAACTTCATGTCCCCAACAAAACCTTCCTTCTTTGTAAGTATGAGGTTTAGCAGAGCACCTCTCCTCGTTGGCTGTGCTATCATTTGGAGGAGTAAGCTGTTATCAACACCCTGCTGAAGACTTCTGAACTGCTTATGCCCTGCTGTGTTGTGTCTCCAGCAGATACTGGGTTGAAGTCAGCCACGAAGGCCAGGGCCTGCAAACACGACACTGAAGAGTGCATCATTCACTTGTTATTCCTGATAGGGTGGCCTATAGCAGACACACACTACAACATCATCCATACTAGTCTGCTCTTTAATCCTTACCCATAAACTTTTGGTTTATCATCCATCCTCAGGCAGAGCTCCAGGCGCTCCAGCTGCTCTCTCACATAAAAGGCAAATTCACCCCTTCATTTTCCTGGCCCATTTTTCATAAAGAGCCTGTATGCTTCCGGTGCAACATTCCAGTCATGCAGGTCATCCCACCACATCTCCATCCACCTCCACATCTTCCAACAAGATGCAACTGTACACAGATCTGACTCATTCCCCTCACCACACACATTATTGTACATGCGCTTCAGAGAGGGACCCTGGCACACTGATTTCCCAGAAATGGTTTGGGGCTTTTCTCCATAATGGTGCCTTGTAGGCACTTTTTCACTTACATGCAAATGCTAGGTGACCTTGCTTAAGCCTTGTTTTCTTGATTTTGTGATCCCTTTCTGACACACCACTGAAGACCTTTTGCTCATCCACCCTGTCAATCACTCCCTCATAGGGCTGGTAGTTACTCTTCCCCCTCCCATTGTGTCTAGTTCAAAGCCCTCCTTACAAGGTCAGCCATCCTGCTGGCAAAGCTCCCTTCATGCTGCCACAGTGGGGTGGGTACCATCTCTCCCAGGCAGACCCTGCAAACAGGGCCCTGTGGTTGTAGAACCCAAAACCCTGTTGCCCACACCAGCTCTACAACCAACTGCTCATGTATGTTGCCAGTGCCCTCCTCATACCCCTTCCCCTTACTGGTAGGATCAAGGAAACCACTACTGAGGCCCCCAGGTCCCTGACAATCACTGTCAGAGCTCTGTAGTCAGTACATATACAAAACTGATATTATATGTAATACAATACATACTTACTTGTATGTAAATATTGTACATTCATAATTTCAACACTTCTCAAAGCAAATACCTATGGACTGGAACAATCCAGGAACTCAAAATAAGTATTTCAATGTTTGAAAAAAAGGTATAAATAGAACATCCTGCATAAAAATTACTACCATTAATGAGTAATAATTTTGTGTATTTTAACAGGTATCCAAAATGAAATCTGGCAGTGAGACAATACTGTGAACTCTTAAGGTGAAATGAAAGAAAACCTGAACAGGGTGAAGAATTGTAAAATTTTCCTCATTTCACTGAGTAAAATTTATCTTCACAAGCAAACAAAACTCATTAAAAATAGCACTATGTAATGATTACACTTAAGCTGAAAAAAAAAAAATATTCTGAACACCATTTAAAGGACATAACGGAAATTAAGTGCCAAAAATCCCAAGCACTCATGCAATTTATATTTAATTTAACTTGGAAAGGAAGACAATGACTTCCAAAAGATGAGTTTTGCTCTTAATTTCTTTGCATTAACCACAATAAAAAGACACATCTTTAAATCTTTTTTTAAAATTATACAAGTTACATTTACCCTCTTATAAAACCATTTTCTCACCTTTCACTTAGTATGAAATCACTAAAATATTAATACAAATCTAAAGTGTGGCAGCAAGAATAATTTTCAGATGCCTTTATTCTTAAAATACCAGTTAATTAAAAACCACAGCATTTTTAAAAAGCCAGACAGCTAGCTAATATACTTAACATACTTTGTAGCACTTAAATTAAGCGGATGGAAAACCTTCTCAAAGATGTCACTGTGCATCTAAAGTAATCAAACAACTCATAGATGGTCCTTATTGAACTAACTGAATGAAAAGCTTGTTAAAAGAATACAGACAATTTATACAATTCTGTGAATTAGTTACAGTTGAGAATACAATGCAACACTAAATATAAATACCAAAAGATACAAAAAAAACAAAACCAAGAGATGCAGATTCTGCTCCTTCATAACCTTAAAAAGCTCCCTCTCTGTGCTCAGTAAACATTCTCTTATACAAATGCTTTACATTTACTCTTTCAAATGCTTTACAAAGCCCAAGATCATTACACGAATTATTTTTACTTTTATATGCACTTTAAAAAAAAAAATCATATTATGTATTTTTTAAATATTTAAGTACTGCAAAACCATCCTTTATAGAAAGATCCGTTAAAAAAAAAAAAAGACTTAACCGAAGTGTTCTTTGGAAAGTAAAATTAATAATAAATTTTTTGTAAAAATGACAGAAACTAGATCCCCATTGGAAGATTTTCCAGCCTTCCTCCCAACTGTTAAAGACCCATGTGCATGTTACATTTTGTCTCCAACAGTCAGCCCAATTCTACATAGTTTTTCACCATTTGATACTAGCCAAAATAGGCTGTATAGATTAATACATTTTGTGAATTTAAACAACAGTCTAAAGCTGTTCTGTGAGAGTGAAGTTCCTCAAATACACCTCAGGACACTTCAAAGTGAATCAAGGCATGAGCCAAATGCCTTCTCAATACCACCTGGAATTCTGAAGCCAGATACACAGCCTCCAGAGACCTAGGAGCTTCCCTGTGCTAATATTTTGGTCTCAATCCAGACAACATTATGTCTTGCATGTCAGAAATGCTATATATGCTAGGTGTTAACCTATGTTAGAGATACTGTCTCCTGGAACCTTTTCTTTTTTTACTAAGTCTATATCTCATCTATGAAGACTATTTGTTTTAGTCTACACTGGTTACAAAAAACAGTGAGAGAAGACCTCAGTGATGATCAAGGCCTATTTCAGAATGAACTTTGCATCTCTAGAATTGCTGCAGCCTTCTGTGATACATGACATGCTGTCAAAAACAGGTTTCAGGCAAAATATTACTCCTCTGACACTGTTGATATGTTTTATCTCAGCCATACTACATTAATTGCAGTGTAGCAGATGCCAAAATCCAGAAGTAGACCCCAAACAAAAACGACAATGTACCAACAATGGGTTCTTTAGCATTATCATTTGTCCATTCTCACTAGCAGACCTTCCACTCCTGTATTCTACACCTTCACACATCTAGCTGTAGAAGTAATAATCTGCTGCCTTGCATCAAAGAATTTAAAAATTCTGGAGATCATCTGGTAGCTACAGTACTAGCAAGACTGACTCAACAAAGGCAATTAACACAAAGACAAATTTCAGTCATACTAGTAGGATCTTGGACTGTTCAAGCACAGTGGTCACACTAATGAAGACTGATCAGTACAAAGGTATGATTACCCTAACTGAAGTACTTACCCACCTAATACATAGTCCCATAAAATCTTTAGCTTGGCTATGAAAAGCTACACTTCAGAAACCACAATAGAAGTTATGCAAAAAAAAAAAAACACCCAGCTTGTCACACGTAGGCTGATTGCCAAAAAAAAAAAAAAAAAAAAAAAAACAGAACAAGATTTGTGACAGCTAAGGATCACTAGAGCTACTACCTGGTGATCCCTACTCACAAGCTACCCTGGATTCCTTACTCACAAATTGTTACACCTTCGGGTTTAGATCAGTAAGAATTGTCCAAACTTTACTACTTATTCATGTCACCAAGAAAACTTCCGTTCCAGTGAGAGCCTTCTCAACTCCTCTGAATCTACATTCTGACCAAACAATAGCAGAAATACAAATACTAATCTTCAACCCTCCCTCCAATTCCAAGCATGATCTATCTATATAGGAACTTTAGTTGATTATTTCTTCCAGTTAATTCTTCACTGTTAGCTGTGCTCAAGTACTTTCACATTACTTGGTCAAGTCAGTTTTATTCTACCCATTAAATCCATCAGTGTCTAACTCAAAGGTATTTAAATACAGTAATCTATAATTAAACTTAAGTGTTGACAGCTACATGACCATACCATTCACTGTTCATCTTCACCCTACACAAGACACTTTGAAAAGCAAGATTTTCTGTCTGTTCTCACTGAAAATGTTTGAGAAGAGAGTTTTGAAAAGCAATAGAGCCTTCTGAAATCCACAATTCAGTGCTGTCCTTTGGGAAATAGCCGTAACCAGCCAGGGTGAATGCAGACCAGCATTCCACATACAACTTCTTGCTCAAAAGTGCTTCTGCAGTAGCCACTAACAGAACAGGCACAGCTTCAGGAAAGGATTTGCTATCTGGGAGATTCAAATAGTGATACAGGTCCATGCTGTATCACTCACATATCATAAGCAGTTATTCATTACTTGGTAAGAGTGTATTTCATCTAGTCATCATTAACACTCAAAGTAAAATTCCAACTTGGGTGATCTACCTGCAGTATGACACATACTCCAGCTGCAACTCCTCTCTATCAGGACAACAGGTGGATGACTGACTTATTTTTTGGTTTTCTGAGTGAATTAAACTCAGATTAGAAGATTCTGCTCATGTAACTACTAGGTACTGTGGACCTGGATGCTCTAGCCTGTGCTTGTTTACCTCTGGCCTGAACCACTCATGCTTGCTAACCCAATTTTTAGGCACAAAACTAATCAGATTGCAGGAACGAAAAAGATAGCTGCACAGTGTTTCTGCCATACTAGTTAGAAGCACAGACTCAGAAAAGCCTGGCAATAATAATAGGAAATCGGCATTACCATGGCAAGAGAAAGCAATAAATCTCATGGCCAACCAGGACTGGAAAGGATAAGACCAGTAACAGCAATTCCCATAGCATAAGCTGCCACAGAACCAAAAGCCTAAGCCAACATCTTCCGTTCAAATGTTTCACAGATAAACAAGGCTATCTACTTAAACGAATCTAGTTTTTTTAGACCCATTTTTTTAAACTGACTTCTTTTGAGAAGTATGTGATAATTTGGTAATTTGCAAGTTTTAGCAGCAATTCATTTTCTTCTCCTTTTTAATCCACTTTTTAAACATTTAAAAATATCTTGTGACATACTAACATATCCTGTTCTTTGAATGGAATCTGACGAAGCCAAGCTCTGTTTTAAAGATGCACTTCTTGCTGTTCCATGTGTTAATGACAAACTCACTTTGAACCCATACCACTGAATTGAAGACGACCTTAAAATCATTTTTAAGTTGATATACAGTGAAATATTAACACCCCAACACCAGGAAAACACATGCAATAATGCTGATGTTCATTAATACTTGTGTACTTCTAGCTTATTGTTTATTTAAAAGATTTATAGTCCTATTTCTCTTTTAACAGAAATCACAACAGGAACTAAATGCCATAGAAATAACTGCTATCAGATACAAGAACGGGTGGGACCACATCATCATCATCTTTACCTCTTTAATTTTGTTCCTCTTCTCTCGGATATCCGGGTCTGCTGGTTCTCCGCTGTTTATCCCTATAAGATTTGGTAAAGGAACAGGGGGCAGTGGCTTGCTGTCTTTCTTTTTCAACTCTTGCACTACTTTGTTCTTTTCTGTCTGAATCTCAGCTTGAATCTCATCCCGTGATTTCTTCAATTTCTCCTTAGCCTCTTCCAGAGCCTTTTCATGATCTGCTCGGATCTTATTTCTCAGACGTTCCTCTTCTTCTCTAGAGACACAAATTCTAGTCAGGATCTCATTACTAAAAACACATTGCTTATAAACAAACTCACCTTCAAAACAGAAGCCACATCACAAGTTGGTTTACTCTAATGATTCAGATGAGTGTACCGAATTATGTTAGTGCACAATCCTACACTATTTTTGCCATTAACCCTGAAAGAAGAACACTACATGCATCAGCAACACTATTGTAGAAAATCAAATCATATACAGGTTTTCTAGATTACATCTCAGCACCTCTGCTTGTCTGCTCAAGAATTTATAGAGGAAAAGCCTTACATCCTGTACTACAGCTACAGGATGTGTGCAAAGGCACATCTAGCAATCATCCACTTAAAGAAATCAGAAAGGCTCTTCCTTCTACACAATAAATATATCATACACAACTTGCCAAGTTTGGAAGCAACCACTAAAAAAAAAAAAAAAAAAATACTAATGCTGAGGTGTGCGCTTCAAGAGCTGCAAATTCCACCACAGCATGTTTTGTCTTGAATTCAGAACTCATTCCAATCAGTACAGTCCATGAACATCACAAATTAAATGCAGAGTTAATTATAAAGCCATTTAGGAACATAAGAGCTTTTAGTAAAACATGTTTTTGAAACTCACTGTCAACAAAACCAATATAATCTTAGTTCTAAGCACAATCTTCCATCGTGACCTTTAATGATCGGTAAAAGTTTTGCGATTCATACACAAAATGAAGGGTGTTGAGTTAAACAAGAGGTTATTCTAACCACAGCCAAAAATGGCCAATTCCAGTCCTAAAATATTTTAAGGCATCAGAAAGGTACACATCAAACTCTCAATATAACACAATCTTTTCAAACTTTAAAACACAGAGTTGCTTAGTGACTAATAGAATCCAAAATAGGTGTAAGGATTTAAAACAAGCACTACTTACAAAAAAACCCACGATCTCTTCCTGTTTCCTCCCCCAGGCAAAAATATTTTTTCCTCAAAGAGCATTAAGGAGAAGACAGTGGATGATGGAAAGGAAAGAAGGCAAGCAGCAAACCATGTAAAAAACCATCAAGCTTAGCCTAAGTTCTAGGAGAAACTTGACCCATATTACATGTTTTTTCTGGTATACTGAAAAAAGCAATGAAAAGGAGTAGCCACCATTTGAAATGTGAAAATTAGAACAGAAGAGTTCAATTGGAAGGTACCTAAAGCAATCATCTTGTCTAATGGCAATTAAAAGTCAATACAAAGTTTACTGAAAAAAATAAACATAAGACTAACACCAAACACTGACAACAAAAAAAAATAAAGTGTCTGCATATTTATATTGGGATATTTTCCTACAAAGGTTATTAAAAATATTGGACAAAGTCTATGATAAACTGATAATGTTTCCAGAGATTCAAACAAATTTTCAGTAACTTGCTGTGGTGCTGTGTTGGAATATTTGGGTATATTTGGAACATATCTTACTAAGCTTTGCAAGTATAATAGAACTGGTTTTATTAATCTCACAGATTGTGTCTATTATAGAGCACTGCTTCACCTTTACAAAAAAAGGACAAAGAATGAAGCTAATAATGATTAACTTGCATAGAGTTAAGATACAACAGTATCAGAGCAGTCCCACTAGACTGGTCAATTTTATTCAAGGTTTATGACTGCTACAGTCCTCTGACTAAGGAGAGCTTATTTTAAGCCAAAGTGCAATAAATCAAGCTTTTAGTTCCAGAAATTCACATTTCAATCTTCCAGTGCACTAGCCCTGACTGCTATTTCTAAACATCCAGCATATTTTTAAGTTAAATTTTATACACCTCTAGGCTCCAGTCTTCAGCTTCGGCTTAAAAGCTCAAATAGAGACTTTAATTTTTTCAGGCATGTGTTTTATTCTCAGTTTGACAAAGTCTGAGATCACTTGACATCATCCATAAAATAACTTCGCAGTTTACAGGCCAACATGCATATGATGCAGGGGAAAAATCATGGTACTCTTCACATGAATGCTCTCAGAAAAATATGCACTGTTACACAAAGAGCGTTTTATTAGCGCTTAATAGCATGTAAGAAAAAAACTTAAGATCTCATTAAAAAAAAATAGTAGCATTATTACCTTTCAATATTTCAGTACCAGAAATACAGTGCAATGTTTTATCAGATGCACTGACTGAGAGGCATTCAAACTGAAGTTCTTCAGCTGCTCTTCTCAACATGACCCATGTCACATCTGTATTTCTTCCAAACAATAAAAAATGAAATCCAAGCTCATTAACACTGTTGAATGGTAACAGCCCTTCTCTCCCTCAACTACAGAGCAAAGAAACAACTTTCAAAGTGGCAAAAGACTAGTCTAAACAGAGAAAATACAAGTAATACTATTTAGGATAACTTTTCCTCCTACTATGACCAATTTATGGGGGAAATTGACTTTCCTGTATTCCTGTAAAAGTTACATTCTACTGTGGCAGCAATGTGTTCAATTCCATAACAAAAGCAGCTGAACATCTCTATTCAGTGAAGATTTGAAACCCTAGTTCTGTTATCTGGAAAGTTTTTCCAAGGCTAGCAGAGGGCTCTGTGTAAGATGCAACTAGAGAGAATGAGGTCGCCAGAACGAGACATCATTCCCCACAGTCATGTTCTCACCAAGAAACAGCATGCTGTACAGGAGCCAAAGAGGTGGCTTACAGAGAATGAGAAATAGGAAGCATTCCTGAACATTTAAGTATCAAAATAATTCAGTGTGGAGATAATGTATTTTGGAGATGTGTTTCTCATTTTCAAAACTCAGTTTCTGGAGACAAGTGACAGCCTTTACCTTCTGACTAGATCTACTAATGTTTTGTTGATAGATATTGAAATTCTTTTTACAAAAGATCAACTATCACTGAAAAATCCGAATGTATCCCAGACCTCAATAAAAAGATATTCCACATTAATCTAATTTGAAGATGGTGCTTTACAGTGACTGTATTTTATTCATAAATAGAAATGGTTTTGGTAAAACCCATGGTTAATGTGCATGTCTCCAAATACAATCCCCTTGTGTGAAAAAGATTAATTATGTTTGAGTAGTTATAGTGAGTCAGACTCACTAAAACGAGTCTCTGGTGATATGCTTTGTGCACCTTCAGGATTTTGCACCATCAAGATCAAGTGCCATGAAGAGGTTGCCTTTACCTTTCCTTTAAGTTTTCAATCCCAGGTGCTGCATACAACAGTAAAAATAAAAGCTCCATCACTCTACCAACTTCATCTATTTCTAGATTCAAACTGCATGAAAGAACCATAAATTGGAAAACAGGTTTTGAACTCATGTCTGTTTACACTACAGGAACCACTATATAAACATACAAAAGCTGTTGATTTCTACATCACTATAATCCAATTAGAGTCATTAAGGAGGTCTGAATGACAGTCTACTTCCCTTCAGTCACCCAGCAGAATACCTAAGTGTTTGAAGAAAATACACAGAGACTCAGAGATTAAAAATTCCAGCTCTAACTGTATGATCAGCTCCCAATCTTCCAGGAAGTGACATTTTGAGACAAACATAAGAAAACAGTAAGATGAAGAGAAAGGTCAAGAGGTATTTGAGGGAGTTTACAGGAGATAGTACAAGAGCTGCTTCTGCAGACAGATATCCTCTATGCAATTACCAATGATGGACAGCATGAGCTACAAGAACTGTCATATCCTACATTCCAGCTGAAGACACCTTTTACCAAATATATTCAAGTATATGACCCTCATGGAAGAAAAATCACACCCGTAAATACCAATATCACATGTTTCTTTTGAGTTCTTAAGCAACAAGAACTAAGTAAAAATACAGAATAAAGTTAAGAAGGTGAGAAGATTGGAATGCGTGAGCAGTTGACATACCCACCCCTTCAGGTCATACCCAAACAACAAGCAGCTCCCCATCCAGGTGAAGAGTCAGCAACAGTTTAATGCACATAGATAGCACTACATTCAAATACTCAGAGTTAAAGAGACCTCAAAAAGGATTAATCTAAAAATATAAAATATTGGAAAGGATCCCAGCACAAACACATATACCAAAATGTGTCAGTTTCCCTTATCCACCTACCTAGCCCACCCTGCTTCTAGGCAACATAAGCCAACTCTTAAGATAAGAGCATTTTCAATAAATCTTCAAAAACCATACCTAACAGAAAGCTGCGGTTTCCTTTTAGCCTCCCCAAAAACTTATTCTGAAGTCTCAAGACAGAGGTTCAAGTGCCATAAAGCTACAGCAGTAGCTACTTTAAAACAAGCAATATTATTAAAAGGATCTGTGATTAGACTATTTTTGCCAAGCAAGAACCATAAATAGACCTAATAATTAGAATCTGAAACTAGAAACAGGTGCAAGATTTTTTTTTAAAACAATCACTGTAATTAACTATTGCAGCTGCTTATGCAGGAACACAGCACCCTCTCAAAGCATGCACGAGCTGTCTAAATGTCATTCAGAAAAGACCACAAATTATAACGCTTGATAACCGAATCACTAACTGAAACTTAATGTGCTTTAATTATGCACAAAGTAGTGAGCCTTCCAAACTTAACAGCTACTAAGGCTTCACTTGCCAAGACAATGACTTTTAATGTAAGTCTGTGATACAACAGGCTCTTTAGAAACTGAATTGCAAAAAAACAAAAATGCTTTCAAATTTCTTCCTAAGATTCAAGATCAAAAAAGGAAACAAAAATTAGAACAGTCTAGAAAAGAAAACTGGCCACCAGCAACTGTTCTCTCACACTAAGAAGCAGAGCACTGGATCACTACAGCAAAAGGACAACTAGTTTATTATTTAGATTTTCAGCAGATGGGTAGACAAGAAGTGTTAAAACACATACATGTTCGTGGAAGTCTGTCATTCAACCCCTGTATGGAAATTCTGAACTTTTACCCTTTTGTCAAGTTTAATCTTTAATCAGAAACTACTTTCAGAGACACAGTGAAACAAAAAGATACACACTAACTTAAAAAACAAAAAATCCTTGAGAGTCAGTGACTAAAAAACATTTTGCATGTTAACTACAAAAGTTGCTTTTCCCTCCAATTTTGCCGTATACACAATTTTGTAACATCTACACACACTACAAATCCATCATGTTTTCCAAGTATATGAAGGATATATATTCATGACACACAAGGACACTGGAGATACATGTATTGCCCCTCATTGACCAGAAAATTAACACAAACTGGAGATTCATCGAGTAGTTTCTTTCAAAGGTGACAGTAGAATTTCTGTCAAGTAATTAGATTTGCTCCTCAATGCAATTAGTTTGCTCCTCAAACACAAGGAATATGAGACAAGAGTCCTTATTCAAGTCCTCTTACCCCTTTCCATCCAATTTAAGTTTTTCCTCTTGCTGTAATACTTCCCCATTGACCTTTTTCATATTCCTATTTCCTGCCTTCCTTTACTATTATTTTTTACCATCTTAGGCTCCACTAGCTTACTTCCTTGGTCTGCTGCAAAGGCATGGCCAACACTCTGAACACCAGTTCTCCTTGCTTCCATCATTCCATTTCTTTAGACCATGCTAGGGAGAGGAGAAAATTAACTCACTGACACCGGCACTATCTTTTAAGCCTAAATACCACCCCCACCCCACCCCTTAAATTCCATATAAACCTCCTCCAAACAAAACTTCCTTCCACTTCCATGCAATAAATGATGTCCCTAACTGATTTCTTTTGCAGCCAAATCTTAGACCAAGAATCCAAGCCTTCAGCCACCTTCACCACTGCTCTCAAAAACTCTCATCTCTATGATGGATGCTCACAGATCCCATTTCAGATCTGCTCTCTTGTCTAAACCAAGACATCAGTATCTGACATTTCTGTGTAGATAGATGGGTGTCACCTTCAAGCCAAACGAACTGCAACTTAATCTTCCTCCCACATCTTTTGTTCAGGAGTGGAAACTTCTCCATTGTCCACATTGCCAGTGTCTGGGCACTCTTCCCATTTGCTTGAACTTGACTACACCTACATTTTTCTGCTTAGTTTCCATGTATTTTAAACAGTCTTTCTTAACCCATGTAGTTAGAAGCCTTCAGAGTTTGGTCGTGTTCTGTTCATCCAACAATTTTGTTAGGAAGACAGTCCACTTAACTATCTGCATACTTACATTGCCTTTTTGTCCTTTTTTTTCCTCATACAAAAACTGTAGTTCATTATATATATCTTTCTAGGCACAACAAAAAGAAAATATGGTCACCTCTAGATGTACAATATGTTAAATTCACAGATTTCTATGCTGATCATTAAAGGGCAGTGCTGCTTGCTACTGTGTATCTATCTCCACCCAACTTTGTTTTCCTTTGTCTTGTAATTAAGGCCAGGGCCTTTGGAAGCAGCTCTGGAATGAGGACAAGCAAAACCCCTGTGGAATATATTTCGAGATAATTTCAAAAACACAGACTGAATGGGCACATAGGACTTGCAGAAGGGAGTGGAGAGTTGAAGCACATCCCTTATGTGTGAAGAGCTTCTGCAGAACAAGGTCTTAATCTGATTGTCAAAGCACCTAAAATGCTAATATAGAGGGGAAAAAAATATTTTTTAGGAGTCAATTTAACTTTAAAAAAAGAGACTGAAAAGCCTTAATAGAAAAAAAGTCTTACTAAAAGATTATGAAATTTACAATCTCTTCATGTTTTGTTAATAAACCTGAATGATAAGAATGTTGCTACCTGCCCTGTGTAGAAGAATTTTAAATAGCTTCCTGTCTCCTAGCACCATACTGACCAGAGCATCAGATCTTCCTTTTCAATTAGTACCCCAATAAGACAGACTTTTAATTTTTTTAAAGGAATAAAGATGGAAGAGCTGTACAAGAAACAGGAGTGAAAAACACATAGACTACAGGAATAAGAAACAGAAAAATAAATCAATATTGAACAGAACTGAGTATGATAAAAAGTTAGAAATAGGTAAGATAGTAACAATGAACATCTGGAAATGGAGAGTTTATTCTGATGCAGGATTCAAACAGCACCAAAAACTAGCAGGATAATTTTAATTCAAAACTGCAAAAGCCTACTACAATTAATGCTGTCAAACCACAGAATTTTCTACTATAAACAACTCTAGGTTGCTAGAAACACTGTTGTTATACAAGTTTAGATACATATATAGCAATGTATTTACACTCACCACAGTCAAGTCTAAGACAGTATGGACAAGCATCTTGCATACTATATTATTTATTTATATAAAAGTTTGATGAAAGCAGAATAATACATAGCTGGTCCTGTGATACTGAAAAAGCAATGAACTGGGTTCTTATGCAAGAGCAATGCATTATCTCTGCTCCTTAAAGGAGGCATCTTTACAAATGAGCACATTTACATATTGGACAAAGCAGTCCCACTGATCTTGATCTCACACAGATGAGATACTAAGACAGAAGCAGAGATAAAAGAAAACAGAACACTCCCATTACACAGCATCAAGCTCTTAAATATTATGTCCAGTATCCTACTACAAGAGGGGACATCACTTCAAAAGAATTTGCCAAAAAAAACCCAAACCACCACCAAAAACACCCATACTACACATGAGTCCAGAAAGAACAATAGTAGAAAGAATGTACTCCTGGTCTACTCTTGTTTTGAAAAAAGACCAAGCAAACCATAAAACAGACCAAGAAAACTTTTGAGGCAACACAGTTAACAAGCAAATGCCTCTATTAACTCACTTTTATATAAATTAGCTTGATTTTATTTTGTTAAGAAGAGGGCTTGAAAGTTTTACTTAGTTTCAAAAAACAGAAAAAAGTTAAAGACCAACTGTGAGCAGTAATATTTGGCTGACTTCTGAAAATGTCAAATAACCTTAAGAACAGAGCTTGGGACACTAAAAAAGAAAAACAGGGTGCCAAAAGACATTTGCTGTCTAGAACTGTGTTTCAGGGTAGGGGGCTGTTTTTCAAGGAAACTAAGAAGCAGCAATCACTAAAAATTATTAGAATCATTTTATCATCCTAGCGATTCAAAATGGTAGGGCTGGAGCATTACCACCCATAAGGGACTCCACCATTTGAGCTAAAAGAGGATGACAGCCTCCTGCTATCAGTTACTATGTAGGTCAAGAACAGAGGAAGAGAAAAATACCTTGACAGGGTTTCACACATATCAGCTTGCAGCAGGCAAAAAAGGGTACTCCAGTTACAGTTTAACATTATATTTAAGGTGATTAATACCTAGCTACTGCCAAGTGAAAGGTCCCACTCAACCTTGCACCAGCTCTGGCACCTGTCAGTGGCTGGTGAACTGATGAAGAATCTTGGTAGTCTACTAAGACCCCAAGAGGTCTATCTGGGGGCTTGGTTGTTCTCTCCTAGGCATTTGTTTGTTCTGAGGTTTTTTGTATGCAGTTAGCTCCCTGAATTAGCGGATGATGGATGGCATCAGTTACAGACAAAGCTAACATGATAAAGAAGCAGGAGCAATCTTTCCTCTACAGACAAATCCACACAGCCTTCCCTTAACAGAGCCCGCCAGAGACAAATGCATAAATTTCAGGTTTAAGGTGACCGGTATAACAGGAAATGAAACTAACTGTAGAGCCAAAGTAAACAGTCAAAGCCAATAGTAATAAGGCAAGGATCTGCTGGAAACAGGACTATTGGATAAAATCACGGTGAGATAAATGAACTGCCTGGACAACCCACACAAGACCTAGAGCAGAGATCACCAATGCAAGCACAAGCCGTGGCAGGTCAAGCTTTGGGAAGTTCTTCTGACAAACTCAGAGGAGAATATTCATCTGCAGACCCAACTTCCAGTTGGAGAGGAGACGGCATTGTCTTCACTCTATGCCCAAAGTAGAGAAGTCCACCTGTGTGGATTTGTAAGGGAATATCCCTGGATGAGAAACAGTTGCTCACCATCAGCATGCAACCCCCTCCTGATCACCAGCCACAGTGCACAGAAACACAACTCTTCTGTTAATCCAGTGAGTCAGTGACAGTTCTGCAGAAACAAGTCACTACCATGTGAAGGATGCTTTTATGTCCATACATGTTGTTTTATTAGGCTAAAGATTGGTTGTGTATGACTGCAGCATTAATAATCAACAATAACAGTTGCAATATTAGTTTATGTAATAAAGGATATTGTGACTCTATATTCCTTGTGTTGGTCGCCATCTCTGTGCAAATGACTCTAAATTTCAGAGCTTTAGTTGCCCTCCAAAAGCAAGCCCCCTTACTCCTTATGCCTGTACTCAGGAGACTGGGCAACAAGCCAGTGGTGAGCTGAACCAGCTGAGAAATCACTGATCATTTCAGGCCAAATCAGGTCTCCTAACTGGCTGACTGCCCAAGCACTGCTGTTGGGGCAAGGATATGGACAAGATTAAATGGCTGGGGACACAGCAGAACATGACATAAGCTTCAAGCATTACAGAGCTTCATCTTCAGGGATGTTAAATTTCAGCCCAAGCTATAAAGAGCATGTTTTCTGCACACAAACCCACACAGACATTAACCACAGTCACTCCTTCCCCTACCATCACCTCTATTCCCTCACCCAGTCATAGGGTTTCCTCTCCTCTAGTTTATCCCAATGATACTGCTTCCTCCACCAGATAAGAGTCACTTCCTACCACCCTAAATTTTATTTAGGCCTTACTAAGCACCAACTTGCTTCAAATGTCTCCTCTTCCCAAGGCCACTCTGATTAGTCTTCAATATCTCACTCAGCCAATGCCTGCCTCTTCTTAAGTCTCAGACAACACTGATCTTTTTCTACTTAGAAAAAAGGGGAAGAAAGTGAAAAGCACTATTTCACAGTCACCCCTTTTATTTTGCTCCATGTACAGTTCCCATCTCCAGCTCCCAAAGAAAGAAATTAATTGCTGCTCCTCCCCACCACTAAGGTCCTCTGCTAGTCCTGGCTCAATTTCCCCCTCCAGGTTCCTGTTCCTAATCAGATACTCCTCTCCCTCTTCCAAACCCCTATACTGCAAAAATGAGAATTACATTAACTGAAGCAATGTCCGCTTCCTGATGTCTGTGTTCAAAATGGGTACCACAGTAAGTATGGTAGCTCTCTCCATTTACATCACAGGTCTTCTCATCAGCCTGATGTTCAGCAGTAAACCCCATGACTCTCACCAACTGAAGAAAAGCTGCCGGTGAAAGTTAGCCATATAAAGCAATAGCCATGATATTAGCATGGTCTTAGTGTAAAAATCCTCAATTGTTCAAATATAAAATAAATTGACAGCAGAAATATACATAAAGAGAGAAAGGCTATTACAAAGTTAAAGTAGCAAACAGCATATAATACAGACTCAGAAATGGCAAACTTTCAGGTAAGCAGATGGCACTAGACTTATCTGCATGGGAAACCCTCTGGCAAGTCCTACAGAGCTCTAAGGAAGTGACTACCCTAGCACAGATGTTCTGTCAACACAAGATACCACATTTCCATAATGCTGTTTTACTCACCCAGCCAGAGTTGCTTTGCACATCCCAGAAGCAACAGGGCTTTAAATATCCTATTGGAACTTCACGCATACTGACTGCTCAGATTTATCTTCTTCCTCCACCTCTAACTGTTACCATATAGCTATACGGTAAATTGATGCCTGTATATCAATGCATTTCAAATAAGAATAGTAGTCAACATGCATAGTGCTATATGCCATGCACTAAAATGTATGGCAGAGAGCTTGACGAGGAGGAGGTGGGGGAAAACACTAGGGTCTACCATATGACTGATTCAAGCTTTTCATTACAGGGGAACAATAATACTACAGGTGTGTAGCTTAATCCAAATACAGGTCTAGAGCAATTTCTCTTGACTTGCTCCTCTTGCCACCAAGCAACAGTTATGCACAACCCACCTGGCTAATAATCAGTGCTAGTCGCTTAGTCTTGCTGGGGCACTGGAGCAGCATTTGACTTGCCAGAAAGATACAGATCAGCTCCTTGCACCACAGGATTGCCAGGATCACACCAGTCACCAGTACTTCCTTCCCTCTCTGTGGCAGCAGTTTAAAATGTAGTCCTGCTTCACAGAAACTGGAAGAGTTATGGGGCAACAACAGAAAAAAAAAATTTATTTGAACTCAGCCTAATATCAACAGTTTTCAGAAGGTATTTCGTGACATGTCATAAGAAAAATCCAGACAGGACAGGAGCTGCAAGCAATGTTCTGTTGTTAAACACAGTCCTTACTTATTTCAGGGGAAAAAAGCGAAATATATACAGCACTTACACTGCGATTCAAAATTATTTCAGGTAAGAGGGCACAGAATGCAGTGTGGATGTACTTTTAACAGTAATATTGGATTAATTAAAATCAAAATACTCTATAAAAGTAGTTCTCCCATACAGCTCCACTGGGACTGGTTAGAATGAAAAAACAGCAAAGCTTTATACCTTTCTACATGGCAAATCAGCCAAACCAGTAACTAAAAGATAGAGCAACAAAATACCTGGAAATCATGACATACGGTCTAATCTGCACTGTTCTGCAGAGCAAAACTGTAACTCATTACTCCCAAAGTTCTTTAATCTTGTCAATAAAGCAGAGGATGAAAGACAGCTGTGTGACAAATTATTTAACCTTCCAGGTGCTTTCAATAAGTTTCCACATTAAAATAATCCACCCTGCTAATAAACTGCACAATTTTGGCTCAAGAGACAGGTAATTGAGTATTGGGGTTTTTTTCTTTTTAAAAAAGGCCAGAAAAGCAACACTGGATCAGTAACTAACCACGCCAAAAAAATGTAACAATGCAAGGCTCACACTACTCAGTGCATTTATGAATATGAAAAGCAGCTTTTTGCATGTCAGAAGAGTATAATCCTCATAACAAAGTTTGAGGTGGGAAGGGACTTCTGGAGGTCATCTGGTCTAACCCCCCTGCTCAAGCAGGGCCACCTAGAACTGGTTCCCCAGGACCATGTCCAGACAGTTTCTGAATATCTTCATGCATGTAGGTATCGTTACCATAAATTGTGCAGTGGAATTTCCTCATGTATAAGCAAACTGCAGAAAATATGAGTGATAAGCTTCACCCTGAAAAAAGACACCTTCCCAATTGCAATGTCTTCCCAACTGAGTAAATAACCAGGTTAGTAAAGTCCAGCACGTAGTCTAAGGAATGACTGACCCATAAACAAAGTAAGACTGTTAGCATCATGATGATAAATGCAACAGGATGCAAAAAAAAAAAAGTATGAAAGAAATTGTGATGTATAAATTATTTTTACACATTACAATTAAGTCAGATAAAGATGACTTGGCATTATTTGGGAACTGCTAAGCAGATCTTTGTTCCGCAATAAAAATAGTCAGGATACATGACGTGAAACAAAACACAGCAAAAGAGCAATGTTTCAGTAGTGTATATATAGAACTCTAGTATAGTAGTAAATCTATTATATACATCTAGAACTATCATGGATTTTTTCATAAACCTATGATAAAATTAACAGATTCAACTATAGCAATGAAATGCCAGTTAACAGCTATCGGTGCTATTTCCAATATCAGCAAAATACTTTAATATTAGAATGTTTTACAGACCACACATACAGGCTCTATACGTATGCCACAACAGATGAGTTGGACACAAACTATGCTTAACATGACCAAGACAGAAAATACACAGAAATACTGTAGCCCAGAGCATGAATCTAAAACAATGGAAGAGCAGAGGATATAAAATGTCTCAGCAATCTGATCTTTGAATTGTCTTAATCAATAGAATCTCAGATATTTCAGATAGCTTTAAAAACAGTTCACACTTAATTTTCCTGTTCATTTGCCTAATGCAATCAGTATATACATATACATCCAGCATCTATATACATCCAAATTTTTTCCTTCTCCAACACCACTGTAGTCAAATTTCTAAACTCCCAACAACAAAATGCAGCTCATGGACAGTTGTAGTCATATGTTTGATTCCTCTAAGACTAAATTAAAATCTGTTTCATTAGCTCCAATGATTATGGCAACTTCCTTCTCATGAAAAAGAGGTCATTTCGCTAACAAATATAACAGTACATAATTAAGAGATGACTCAAACAGGATAACATTGTTGATTTGCCTAATGGAAACTTTGGAACTCGAAAACAACCCACAACATTTTCCTCCACTGGCTGTAGGCAATAAAATCATGCTTATTTTGAGAGTTCAGACCCAAGTTTCGAACTTACTCATCCAGAGTAATCAAGCATGCAGTCCCAAAATCACCAAACCAGGAGATTCAACCCTTTACAACCCAAAGTTCAGTGTGAGCTTGGGCTCAGCTCCACCAAACACAAACTGTGATGTTATGAGAGGATATTCTCAGAGATGTAAGCCACAAAAGGTAAGCAAAAGAGTGAAACTGCTGAGACACTCACTTAAGAGAAAAATATTGACTCAAAAAGGCTTAATATCTGAGAAAAGGTGGAGTCTGAATATGCTGACTCAGCAAGTCCAAGAATCAACCCACTTCAAGAATCAAAGGAGGTTGATATTTTCCTACCTTACACCTTCCAGGCCAGCAGAGACTCATTGAGCCAGTAAGCACATTAATCCTCAGTAAATAGCCTAACTGGCTAGGCTCTCTGCACGAGCCAGCAAATAACTGCTGTGTATCTCCTGCCCTAAAGAATCTTTGTGTATGCTAGGAGATGCCCAACACATACCCACAGCAATTTTAGAGAAAGACCCTATTTCTGAAGATTAATGCTGTGGCAGAAGGTCATAACCTTGAAGCCACTGTCATGCATGGAAGTTAGTATTAGTTGGAAGTTCTTTTAAACTTTAAAGATGCTGCAAAATCAAGCACTCAAGACTAGGAAATGGAAGCTTAAATCCCTCCCCTATAAACATTATATCACCTTCACTCATTATCATTTTGGATTCCAGAAAGAAGTGATGGGAGACAAAAATAAAGAACACAAAACATGGTATTTAAAATGGCTGTCAAAGCCTAACGTAGCTTCCCTTCTTGAGGATTTCTTAGATTTTATGGAGGCTTTTATTTACTCTGGCTTCTCAGAGGTTAAAATTCAGTCATTCTTAATGGGTTAAAAGAAGATGAGGCAATATCAGCCACCCTTCACCACAAGGTGTTTCAGGACCATGTCTAGCCTTTTGTGGAAGAAAGGTTGGGGCAAAGGCTATCTGTCATCTGAAAAACAGCACGGCACAAAGTAACCTAAGAAAAACTTCTGGTTTAGACTTCCACCCAAGTCCTCCTATCTCCCTCTTCTCTCCCAGCTTTCCCATCTCCACATAAAGAAGCTGGTGACACTGTTTGAGATGTCTCAGACTGCACCACCATTGAATAGCACTTGGCACCTTCACAGCCCCGTTATTACAACTGTTGAGCACTGAACTGAAAAGAGTGGAGACAAATTGCTAAAAATAAGTGACCAATTCCACAAAAAGGAGAGGTAGAGCAGAAATGGAACATAAAATATAAACCCAAAAATTGTCTGCCACAAATGTTTTTGAATAGTTTAATGTAAATACAAAGGCTTTCTAAATCTCAAAAGACATTCCATTTTAAGCATTATTGAACCCACACGAAAGCTGGTGAGGCAAGGCTATGGCTGATGCGTTTAAGGCAATTTTCAAGGCAGCCTAGAAGAACTCTACTTACTGTCTGCACAGGTTGCAGAATTTTTTTCTTGTAACAGAAGTGAGAGAGAAAAACAAATTTGTTAAGTATCAAATTCAAGGAATATTTTAAATTTTTATGCTTTCATATACTTTCTAGTTACTGGAATACTTGACACTTACATAGTTTGCTTTTTTTCTGAAAATTCAATAGCAAGAACCCATGAAAATTCAAAACAAACTTTCTAGAGAACCAAGCAAGTAACTGACTGACTCAAAAATTACACACACCACTTTGGAGTTTGGGCTGGCTGTTGGTTTGTTTACTTGTTACTGTATGAAAGGAAGCTCTACAGACATTTCCTTGGGTTTTTTCCTTTTAAACTCAAAAGGAACTTTAAATTTTCCTGGCAGCACCACCAGCAAATTCTAGAGTACAAAGAATTTTGAATAAAACTGCATACCTTAATGGATTAAATCATGATCTTGTGCTGGGGACTGATCATCTGATTTGTATCTGAACCTCCCAGACCACGTAAAGGTGTCATTTTCTTTGCAGTGCCTTAAGATTCTCCTGCAAGTGTTTCTGCAGGTTACATTACCACTTGAAATGTCACATATTTCATTGAGCATAATGATTCAGGCATCTTTCCAAATTGACACGAATATGTCAAGCATCATTTTTCTTTGTAATAGCAGTAGACTGGATGATCTAGCCCCACTGTAGTGTGACAGCCAGATGCTATTCTGCAAAAAGAATGTTTAAAGAGGGGAGAGGGGATGTCAAGCAAACGGCTATGCATAACTGCAATAGCATATGCATCTGAATAAAATTAGTGCTCAAGTGATTTATAGAAACCAAAATAAACATATGAAAAGACTACAGATGTATAAAAAACAGAGCAAACCAAGAACCTGGGGTTCACATGTAGCATTTGTAACACAACCTCAAAAATCCTGTTGTTTCATAAACACGCACAAGAACAAAGTCACCATTAGGTATTTGATTTTGAATCAATAAATTGTTCCCGTCGCCTACTCTGGTCAGCAAGCAGCTATCAAATGCTGCAATGCCAACACAGGACTGGGTAAAAGCCAGCCAGAAAGATTCCAGTTTCTCCTCTCATATTTTTTGGTTTTGTTTTTGTTGTTTTCCACATCAAGTAATACACACATCAAGTTTTTTTGTTTGTTTTGGGTAAGGTTTTTTAGTGTTGCTTTTATAAAAGAGCTTCCTTTGGTTACCAATACAACTTTGAACAATTCCCAGTTGTTCTGTTCATCAACATCACTACAAGAAAAAGCTGAACCAAGTTCATAACAAGTTATTTATAAAAAACTTCCAATAGAATATCAGTCATTAACCATTGCTTTCAAAGTTTCATGTGCAAATACTGAAATAACAGCAGTGACAACTGATTATCCACCTCACTGAGCAGTTTACAGAGATCACATATACAGATACCTTGGTATCCTTCCATAGGAATCTGTCCCTTAATATGAGGAAATTCCCAGACAGGATATAAAACTAAAAAAAATTCTCAGTCATCAGGGTGACAGTTACTGCAGTGCAGTTAAGCTCCCTTCCATCACCTGGGACATGAATTAGTAATTCATTTCACACAGAAAGAGGCATAACATTCATACTCTATGAACTTTTCGCTGCACTGATCTGGACCAACTTAACAAGTCTAACAGTTGGTAGATCCAACTTGCGTATTTGTAAGTACCTAAACCAGCATTTTTAACAGTTCAGAGTAACCACCAGTTAAAACAATGTGCAAGATATAGTGATAAAGCCTAAATTAAACATTTGTTTAATTCTTAGCACTATTTCTCATTTGGTTTGATTTTTCCTATTTACTGGAAAATGGTTGTTTCACAGACCCATTAAATATTTTAATTACTGTGGATTCCACTGTCTCTAGAAGGTGGAATTATTCACAAAAGCAGAAATCTGAATTCCTTGAATACACTTTCTAACATCAGAACTCCATTATGCAGAAGAGCCCACTTACCCCTCTGCAGTATTTTCTTCTCCAGAACACTATGCATTGCAATTCAGAATTCAACACATGTTACTTAATAATTTGGAGAACACTTTCCACTCAAATAGAAGCCAACGACAGCAGAACAGATGCCTTTAGGAAACTAAGGATGTGTGATTATAGCACTGGGAAAACAGACACATGCTCATATCATCTGCAATTATTAAGTTTAGAATTAAACAGTCTTCAGTGTTTCCAAGATAAACCTGATTAACAAGAGATTTAAAAGGTCGTTAGAAACATGATTCTCAAACCAGTTCACCCTATGATTTTTTTCAGGACCAAATTTTCTCTCTCTTTGAGAGGAAAATAAAAAGGGGGCAGGGGAGGAGAATATTGTATCTTATCCAGAAAAATAACTCCCCTCCTCTCTAACAAGCATCTTTCCCACTAGTTTTGACATCTCAAACAAGCCCAGAGAGTGGTAGGTGTTTTCTCAGGTTTGTTTTTAAAGTATAGAACAAATTTTATTTCATAGAAGTAATGAAAACAAGCAGGAAGTTTGCAGTCCAGAATATCAGCTCTGGATTATGATTTCTAAAAATATACTAGAGAAAGGACGCAAGTATTCCAGAGCAAAAGCAGATTCCCTAATTTGCACAGGGAAAATAGTAAATAGCACTCAAAATGCAATACAATTGTAAAGATCGCAACATATCCAGAAAAACCTCCTGAAGGAAACAGCACATGCTGCAAGTTATTCTTACTAGAAAAACCTAAACCATGAGTACAACCCAGTGTATTCAGCACAGGTTTACTTATTCATCAAGGTATTCAGAGCAAGAACATGGCAGTTGTGATCTTCCCCTTCCCATTGAAAGATTTAAGGGATATGCTGCTCCCACAGGCAAGATATCTTTCTTACCCTTTGTGAGCACATTCAGTTTGATCCAATAAAAAGTAAAACTGATTAGTTTGATTTACCACTGACAGCCATCTGATACTAAGTGGCCTGACCATACACTTAAGCAGTTAAAACATGTCAGCAGGTCCCGGAACAAAATGGTAACAAATTACTGAGAGGGAGAAATTACTTATGCAGCTTGCCTGTGGAAGCTTCAAATGCCTTGCTGCCCTACAGTGCTAAACCTCAGATGAGATGAATGTCATCTTGCAAAAGTCTTCCAAGTTGCTAACAGCACACATTAAATGTGAAAACTGACATTTCTGCATGCTAGTGTTGACACAAAGTAATCTCATTTAAGAGCTCTTAAATCTTTATACAGCAAGAAAATAATTTCATCCTCTGCACTCCCTTGAAGCTGTAATTTTGCTCATGACATACTGATCAGATTACATAATGTTAAGCCAAATTAAGACCTCAAACTTGCACTCTCAAGTAGAATAATGGAAAATAGCTATGTGTCCATTGCAGGCCTCAATGGCAGCATGATGGCAAGCAGGAAGCATTTACAAAATCTTCTGGTGGTTTAAGAAGTGACTATCAAGTAAGAAAGCACATAAAACGTTAATGAAACTAATGCTGAATGCAAGGTAAACCAGTTGATGGGTCTGCATTATAAGAATATCTTAAAAAAATGAAGGCAGCAAGACAGAATCAGAAGTATGACTTGGTGTTTGGGCAAATAAATCCTGTAAGGAGCAGAAATAACATAGCCCCTTATTTCATACATCAATGGCCTTTTGCTTTCTGTCCCAATGTTTCCTACCTCCTCAGTAATGCACCCATTGCTACTGACACCCCATAAAACCCAGCTCTTTCCTGCTACAGCTTTAGTTTACAGCCACCCTTCTCCAGCAATCAGTGAAGAACAGGGGACGCATCTTAAGCGAACCAGCCCCAGCACTTGTGCAGACTGATTAGCAGCAGACCAAGTATTACAAATGACTCTTGGGCTCATAGCTCTGATTCTTCCTTCAGCACTGTCCCTAATTCAGGTCTTTCTCTTTCACCCAGCACTGAGATACACACAAGATAGAAAACTTATTTAGACAGGTCACCCTTTGCTGCTGATAGATGCTACAGGGGAGAAAGAGGAAACAGAGAAGAGAACAAGGTCAGCGAGCACCACAGGTGAACACACAGCACAGCTACATAAACTTTGTTTGCTTAGGAGACAAAGCTAAAGATACCTTTAAAAAGTAGTCTCTAGCTTGGAAAAAAAGGTTAATAAAAAAACCCTACCTTCTCAATTTTATTTTTTTTTTTTTTAATTTTAGAAACACCAGTGTACCTGGTTGGGTACTCAAAAAACAAAGCCAGAAGTTATCAGGGAAAATTATCTCCATTATTTCTTGAGATCCTCAAATCCTAACTAATACAAATGATACAGAACCTCCAGATCTTTGAGTGAATGGATGAAACTACATAATTTGCTCTGTACGGGACACTAGATCAGACAACAACATAAAAACAAAAGCCTACAAATTTTATGAGCAAGCAGGTATTACAAGAACTTTGTAGTGCTCAAGGCTTTTCGCTGTATTCCCCCCCTACCATGAATAAGTGTATTCTCTTTCAATACATTAAGAAAGTAAAATCTGTTTGTTAAATTTGAAGACAAATAGCAGCAGTCATACCAATCAAATAAGAAGTAAATAACTACATTGTAAATGCAGGCACTTTAGAAAAGTTACAATCATACAGGACATGTAGAGCCCTCAGACTTTTCATTTCAAGGGTTGGGGCAGCAGGGGAAAGGTCCTTATTTTTCCCCTTTCTTGGCCTCACTAACTCATTGGCCTGTTGAACACTCCTCTGCTCACAAATGGTAAACTTGCAACAGAATTCTGAATTTTGGTAATAAAGTGATGATCTAGTTACTGAATTGATAGCACTCACTTGAGCCTGCAACTGGAAGTGAAGGGAAAAGAACAAACCCCACAAGCTATATCCAAACATGCCCTGAAGTTCACACTTTGTTAGCTTGAGTAACTACTGTGAGAAACAGCTGCCTACCCATCAGACCACTTTTCTCAACATCAAGAACTGCAATAATAAAAGTGCAGGATGGTGGAATAAAAATGCTGACTGTTGTTTGGACTGTACAGGCTTCTTAGGGAAGGACGTCAGAGAAGAAAGGCATTACAAAATTTTTTCCTCTTTGCTCATATTTTGTCTCAGTTCAATTGTTATGAAAACATGTACACATACAACAAATGATGTTGCCAAACTTGTAATTAGTTTTACATACATTTGTTGTAAAGAAGCAAAATCCCATAACCCAGAACTACATGAGTAGGATCGAGATGTTTGTATTTACTACAGGAAACAGAGGATCAGAAGATGGGAGAACTCTTACATTGCAGTATGCCCACAACTAGCCATGCTGCTTACTATTGCCTACGCTGCTACCATCATCAAGCAACCCACATTTATGCTAAAGTTCTTTTGAGATTTTAATCTCCAAAACTCCAAATGAACCAAAGTGCTATTGCCTCCCACCCACTAGCTGGCCTAAATCCAGAAAGCAGACTTTCTGCAGTTTTCCCATGCCTGATTGTTTTCCAGCATGTAGACAAAGTGTAGATCATGCAGAAAACCAACAAGTCAAAACTTACTTTAAAAAAAAAAAAATGAGAAGGATAAGAACTGGAGAACACCATCTCATCTCCTGTCTTTCATAACACAGGAAATACTTTGACAAACTGGAGTACAGCAAGATAACTTGAAGAAAGCAGCACTCTACATATGATGTAGGCTGTTCAGCAGATGGGGGGGGAGGAGGGAGGACATCTAGACAGATGGTCTAGAATTTGCATTTTGCAATTCGAAGATGAAAGCATTTGTCAGCCTACAACATAATGCGCTAATTTCACCAGAACCTTTGAAATAATACAAGAGGCCACCTCTCCCACAGTCCAGTACAATTTAAGAAATTCAAATTGAGTTTAAGGGTATAATGTGGGACTCCAGAAGTCAAGAGAAATCAAAACCACATAAATCTTCAAGTACCAGCATAATTTCTCAAGCCTGTTGTCAAAACAGAGTCCAGAATGGAGAATGACACATTACTAAAAACTCCTGATGAGAAGTCTCCAGAAAAAGATGGGCAGTGCCCTTTCAATAGCTTCAGCAGCTGAAGACCGATTAAACTTCTTTGCCCTGAATGTACAAGACGTTTCTGAACTCTGATTTGGAACGTACTGTCCCTGCCCTCTTCAGCTCCACATGTGTCACCATGAGGACCTGCATCTCCTACATGTTGCACCTTAAACCCCCTTGCTTCTATATCAAGCACCTCAGTCTAAAACAGCACCCACGTTTCAGAGAGACTGTGGAGTCTACTCTGAAGACAGGTTCAATTTCATGCAACAAAAAATTGGACAGAGTACCAGTTGGGGTCCAAGCGGTACAGTGGCTCCTGATGTTTCAGGGATAAAAAACAGGTTCTCTGAGATCACAATAGCAAATAGTCTTAACTACACTAATGAGCTGTGCCTCAAGTAAAGGTGGGAAAGGAAGAGCAAAGAGTTTTATGCACTTTTATACTTGATGGCATGGCAGAGGATGACAGGAGACACTGATCCCAGTGAGTAATAAGAGGTTAAATTATCTCCTTTGCCCACTTCTACTATGTCTAATTAAGTCATATAGACCAGAGAAGATAAAGGTATTCAAAAGAAGCACATTAAGCCTTTCATGTTTCTTAAAAAAAAAAGGCAGGATTTAAAAGCAGCAATTAAGACTGAAAACTCTTCAGAATCATTTTTGTTTCTTTCACCTCTTAAGAGCAAAGACAGCAGCTGCCACAGAGAACCATATATTGAGCCACAGAAGAAAGAGCACTTTTAGACTATTGTGATACAGCTGCTGACCCACAACTGGTCATATCAGACTGCTGAGCATATATCTCTGCATAATATGGAAGTCAATATTCCTTAGCTTCACCAAAACAAAGTCAAAGGTGTGATTAATGAAGCAGTTGAGGTGGTCAATTGTATGAGCAGCACCTGCTAGCAATCTGATGATGTGAGGGTTGGTGGGTTTTTTTAAACACTAACAGGAATTATGACTTGAAGTAACACAGGCAAATTTAGCAGCTGAAGATAAAGCTCTGCAAATTCTGAAGGACTGAATTGTTGGCACAACAGCAGGCCAAGCACTGCTACAAAGTGGCTTTCCAGCTTTGAGCTCATAAAATTACATTATTCGTGGCCTCTAAGATTAATGTACTTTTGCCACAGAAATGATCTTAACTTCTGTCAAGTAATATAAAGAGCATCTGCTTGACACATCATTAAAGAAACAAGTCTGCTCAATTTTCATATTACAGATAATCTTATTTTTTAAAAATCTGATAAATCAGGGAGATTACAGGGCATTTGCATTCTCACTCATTTACATTAGATGCCAAGATGCCATAAGAATGTTTTGTTCAAGTTCCAAAGTTATCTTTCAGACCTGGTACTGAAGAATAAAATACCTAAGACAGCTGGAAAGTAACTGTGTAGGGAGAAACACCTCAAGTGGCAAGGGAGATGCAGAGGTCTGGAAGAAGTAAGAGTTCTCAAACCATGTAACCAATTTTGAGTGATGTTTAAGTTTGTGTGGCAAGACGTGTCTTCGAAACTGTGCTGCTCTCATTCCAGAATCTCTGCAATATCCTATTTGAAATGGAGAGAAATTCATCTTTGGGAAACAAAATCGATTTTCAAAAAGCACATGTGTGCACATATCTTCACAAGTCCTGGACGAGTCTCTTTCACTCTCCCTCCTCCCAGAGGCAAAACTTTGTGGTACACCTTTCCAACATCAATAACACATCCCCCATGCATTATCCTACAAGTGCACATGAAGAGTTTACCCATGAAACAGCTAAAAATTAGTATTAACGTGCATGACAGCCCATCCATTTCCCAAAACATAAATTGCAGTTTTATTCTAGATTTTAACCATGAGAAAGTTGTTTTTCTTTGTATAATAGGCAAAGACACTGTAATTCTTGAATATTTAAGACCATCAGGAAGGGAGTGAGGTTTCCCCCTCTTTTTCTGCCTGGAAGGGAAAAAGGGAAGAGGGGCAGGAGCAGTAAAAAAGCAGGTTAATGGAAGATGTAAAGTTAATGTCACCAAGGGGTAACCACTGTAACAATAACAACACTCAGGAATGTCAAGGGGGGCCAAGGAAAGAGGTGGGAAAGGAATGTGAGGAATACAGAGAAGGTCCAGTGAGAACCATTGTTTGTACACAGAACACTAAAGCATGGATGCATGACAACCCTCTACCTATGCCACTGCTGTTATTTTGCTAGAAGATAGCAACATGAATATCCTCCAGGAGCCTACAAAATTTACAGGGTAGGAGAAAATGAGCATTAAAATATTACAGCCTATATACAAGGGGAGACGCATAATATGTGTTTTTTATCATTTGATAGAAGTCAACACCATTCACAGAAGAAACACTTTCCTTTAGTCACTAAATCAAAACACCTGTCATTTCATGATCAAGTGTATACTTCAGATGAATGACCTTTGATCTTTGACCAGTTTCTTTTGAAGTCCCACAAATCTTGGAAATACAGCTTGTCAATTCATCACACTTCACATCTTAGACCACATTCTCCTTTGTATTATTCAGTAGGTTAATTTCTCTTGATCTTTTGTACCATAATTCCTCGGTGACATCCAAAACCCGACTTCGCTCCTTGATAGTAAGGTTTCCATCCCAAAGTGAGATAAGTAATGCAGAATTCACTACTGAAGACCCTATACTTTCTCAAAATATCATCTGTCAATGTCTCTGCAATACAGGCGCAGGAACTCAACAATGGAAATGGCTATAGGTGTTCTCCTTTATGAAAAACAATCACCACATAAGCTCTAAGCTAGCAAATAGCCTGTTGATAAGACTATGTGGCAATAAGCCAGAAAAGTTGCTCCAAAAGTAAAGCACATAACCTTGCATCACAATGCATATTGTGGCATTTACACAAGTGTCTTACAAGCAGGTTAAGCAGGCAGGTTTTTTTTAGTTGTTAGGACATGCTTGGAGGAATCCAATGGTTTGCAGGGCTAAACCCAACAGGAATAATATCTATTTTTGCTCAAATAACTCAAAAGGCAGACATAAACTGTAGGTGACAGGGACAATTTTGGGTGGGGAGCAGGGGGAGGTACACACATTCACAGCTAATGGAGGAGCCATAGAAGAGTTAACTGATGACAGGATAACCACTTTGCTTAAGAGCAGACTCCAAGCAAGCAAAATGCATTTAGCTCCAGTTGTAAGTTACTGCTTATCTACACGACAGATAAAAATAGTATGCACTTTGTTGCTGTAGCCTCAGTAATTACACTTGAAAGAGGAAACCTGAAAAGGACCACCACATAAGTAGGTTA
>NW_020799091.1:126692040-126758828 GCF_003259725.1 Athene cunicularia
TGCACCGCTGCGGCAGCGCCGGTGTCGCTCCTGGGCGCGCTCTTCGCCGGGTCGGCGTTGCCGGCGAGGGTTGGTCGGTCGGGTGGCAAAACCTGAGTTGGCTTTCTGAGACAACATCGCGCAGATCTGGCTGATCCAGATCCGTGTAATCATCCCGGGGACCTCGTAAAGCAGGGTCCCGTGGGGGCGGAATGTGTCTGGCACAGCAGACTCGTCCCTGGGGATCGCTGTAACACATACCAATACCCTACGAGGGCACCTGGCTGCCGTCCCCCAGCGCGGTTGTTCTCACAGAATCATCTTGGTTGGAAAAGGCCCTAAAGATCCTCCAGTCCAACCATTAACCTCACACTGACTGTTCCCAACCCCACCAGATCCCTCAGTGCTGGGTCAACCCGACTCTTCAACCCCTCCAGGGATGGGGACTCCCCCCCTGCCCTGGGCAGCCCATTCCAACGCCCAACAACCCCTTCTGCAAAGAAATACTTCCTAAGAGCCAGTCTGACCCTGCCCTGATGCAGCTTGAGGCCATTCCCTCTTGGTCTGGCACTGGTTCCTTGGCTCAAAAGACTCATCCCCCCTCCTGCACCCTCCTTTCAGGGAGCTGTAGAGGGCAGTGAGGGTCCCCTCAGCCTCCTGTTCCCTAGACTAAACCCCCCTGGGCAGCCCATTCCAACTTCCTAAGAGCCAGTCTGACCCTGCCCTGGCACACAGCTTGAGGCCATCACCTCTTTTTCTGTCACTTGTTCCTTGGTTCCTCACCCCCCCTCTCTGCACCCTCCTTTCAGGGAGCTGTAGAGGGTGATGAGGTCTCCCCTCAGCCTCCTCTTCTCCAGACTAAACCCCCCCAGTTCCCTCAGCCGCTCCCCATCAGACCTGTGCTCCAGACCCTGCACCAGCTCCACTGCCCTTCTCTGGACACACTCGAGTCATTCAATGGCCTTTTTGGGGTGAGGGGCCCAAAACTGAACCCAGGAATCGAGGTGTGGCCTTCCCCGTGCCTGCTGTCCACGCTATTGCTGACACAAGCGAGGATGCCATTGGCCTTCTTGGCCACCTGGGCACACTGCTGGCTCATGTTCAGCCAGTTTACCAGAGGGCACTGGCCGGGATAGCAGAGCTCCCTGCCACCAGCAGCTGCCCTGGGACAGCTGCAGACCTACCAGAAATAGTGCCAGCTCCCCAGGCTGCTTCAAAGCCGTGGGAATGTTAAAGCAGAAGTGCAATGAGGGCATAGATGAAGTGACAGGCAGAAAACACCTGCATTACCCTTTGCAAATATTAAAGGTGACCGGTTTACCCTACTCACAGTTTGCTGTCTGCATGCATGCATAAGGCAGAGTTCCCCAGGCTGTAAAGGATTTCATGCAAAAGCAAAAGGAAAGGTCAAGCAGAGGCCTAGATAAGGTAACTGCAGGAACCAGATTCAGAGAAGCTAAAAGAACAAAAGCAGGTCCATAAGTTTGGGAAACAAGTTACACCTACAGCTCTTTTCAAAGTAGGGTGCTTTTCACTTTTTAAAGATCTAACAATAGCACTGGAGCCTTGAGTACTCCCAGATGATGGAGAATGGAGTGTGTTTAGTGAACCTGGCAGACAAGGCAGAATCCCAGCCAAGGAAAGAGAAAGGCAGGGGAGAGGACTGGTCGGTTCAGCCTGCTGAAGTTAGCTGAACTGGAGAGGACTTCCAAGGTGCAAGGCAGTGTCCCCAGATTGTGGTTGGAGTGACAGGATGAGAACTGAATTGAAGCAGCATGCTGCAGCTCCCTTCGGGGAACCCCTCAGCCAAGCTCCAGAAAGGTAGGAAATCCAGTCTACAGGTGTAAATGCACAAAGAAAGCGGGAGAGAAAGCGTTGAGGCATGTGTCCTGCAGGCAGACAGAGCAGGCACAGAGCCAAGAGTGCCTTCTACTGCCTCTAATGCTGCCAGAGCCCATGAGTGGGGTGCCCTTGATCCCAGCCACAGCAGCTGCTGATATCTGAGCAGAGGAGGTTTGATAACAGTAATACCAGGCATTTAGGTCTGTTATCAGTCTTATACTTTGCTTTATATGTTTTGAATCTTTGGGGAATTAGGCTGGCCTGTGAAAAAAAGTCCCAAGTCCAGCTGGACATGCTGAATTAATGAAGGTCAGTGCTCGGTTATGGTCTGAGTGTGGTGTACTATGGAAACTAAGCTCTCAAGAGAGGTTAATTTGGGAGCATTCCAGGGAAAGCAGCTGAGCTAATAAAATAACTTGTGATGGTCAATGTAGTGGCACAGGTGTGGATGGGTCAAAAAAATCCGGTTAAATAAACACTTAGGGTCAGTCAGGTTACCTGAAGTTAACTGATCAAGGTGAAGGAGACCATCTTCTTTTACAGGAGACTAACACTTCCACTCTGATCACTCCTTACGTCCTCACATCCAAGCCATGAATTGCACCTTGATGGATGATTTTGCATAACGTATCAGAGATAATGGCCTTTCCCATCTGTCCACCCAGCTAAACTCTTCCATCAACTTATATTTTTGCTTCCTCTTCTCTGGTTTTAACAAAGGACCCACGACAATGCCATGCAGCAGGCAGCTGGATCCTACTCACTAATCTTGCACTATTAAAAAACAGAAAACGGAATAAAGTGAGAAACTCTGCCATGAGGTGATAAAAACCAAAGAACCAGTGTGTGACAGAAATACCAAAGAGAGGGCATATAGAAAAGAGCTGTATTATCAATGATACTACAATGAACTCCAACCAGTACGGCAACTAAACCTAACATTTTGTTGTTACTACAGAATCAACAGGCTTCAACTGGTCTGTTGGCCATTTCAGCTGTCTTCTAGTTTTGATCTGGTAAAGTGAAGTACCTTCAAATATGTTCAAGTCTCCACTTGTTATATTGCTTTCACACACAGTCTGAAAAAAAAGATCAGTCCATGAAGACTTTTGTTCTTCAGTCTTTTTGCCCTTTGCTTCACTCTGCCAACTGCCAGTTTTTCTTTTGCTTTAAAAGACTGAGCAGAAGCTTCCAATTTTTTTATAAAATGTTTCTTTGTGTTTAGCTCATTGCAAGGAAGTGACATTTCTTTAGGTTTTGTAGTTTATGATGACCTTTCCAAATGCTAAAGCATCTGTGTCTAAAACCATGATGAAGTTTTGTATTTCTACAATTTTGTGCTTGTTTTGACTTCTCTACTCTTTACCAAAGACTAAAAGTAATTTTTCATCCTTTTGTTCTGTCATACTGGGTAATATGCATATCCCTGTAAGCCGGCTAGTGTTTTTCCATGCTGCAGTGGTGTTGTTCTGTAGCTGAACAACATTAAATATAGAACTATATGTAATTAGCTGGTTTTTTTGTGACCCTGTGCTACACTATATAGACTCTGCATCTCTCAGTGTTTTCTCAGAGATGCTCAGAACATTCTCAGAAGTGTCCTGTGCTGAAATGTAAAGGTTTTCACAAGAATCAGGAATTTCCTTCACTCACCACCTTGACTTTGATCAATTACTAATGTAAGTGGGAGCTTGAGGTGCAAAAGTTCTTGATCATCAGCACTAAAGCCACTGTATTTCCACAGGCCAACATTTCTGGAAAGTTATTAGGGTAGTTCACGTTTTTCAAAGGCAGACAAAGTCCTGTGGAACAGATCCATATTCATGTATTACTTCTTTCTTCTTGAAATGACTGCAATGATCCCTTCTAGCATCACAATCTGAGCACACAGTCTGCAATCATTATTTGCAAAGCCACCTCTCCAGTTTTCTTCCAGGCACTTTCGATCTTTCCTATGGCTCCCACATTCCATGGAAAGTCTGACACAGCTTGAAACAGCATTCATGTCCCCTCAGGCCAGATGGTGACTGGGCTCCAGCAAGCACACTCTTTGTGAAATCTGGTGGTTTCTGTGACTGTCTTCATGTTTCACATCCTATCCTTCCAATCATTACTTCACACACAGCCAAGCTTTGCCACAAGACTTTGGTCTTTGGCCCATTTCACTGCTCTCTCTATACCTCCTCCCTGTGTTGTTGAATGTATGTAAGCGTACATTTTGCTATTATTTCTATGTGGACAATTCACAAATCAACCTCTCCAATTCAGATCCCATTTTATTACAAAGAACCTCTACCCTTAGATCTTTATGAGGAAGATGAGTCATTGCTCATCCTAAATGTGGATATATCAGGATGATTAATACTGTTATATTGATGATTAATTACTTGAGTGTGTCCAAAGAAGGGAAACAAAGCTTGTGCGGGGTCTGGAGCACAGGTCTGATGGGGAGCGTCTGAGGGAACTGGGGGGGGTTTAGTCTGGAGAAGAGGAGGCTGAGGGGAGACCTCATGTCCCTCTACAACTCCCTGAAAGGGAGAGAGCTGGGGATAAGCCTCTTTAGCCAAGGAACAAGCTGTGCCAGGGAAGGTTTAGACTGGCTCTTAGGAAGGATTTCTTTCCAGAAGGGAGTGTTGTGCATTGGAATGCGCTGCCTGGGGCAGGGGGGGAGTCCCCATCCCTGGAGGGGTTGAAGAGCTGGGTTGACCCAGCGCTGAGGGATCTGGTGGAGTTGAGAACAGTCAGTGTGAGGTTAATGGTTGGACTGCATGATCTTCAAGGTCTTTTCCAACAGAGATGATTCAGTGATCTCATTCTCCTACTTCCTTGCTTGATCGAGGTAGAGAACAGAATCTTCTCCTAATTCAGACTCATAGCCCATGCATGGTGTTTTGCTCTGAATACTCCCTACATCCTTGTATCCAAGTTGTGAATCACACCTTGTTGAGTTTTTTTCTGTATAACATATCAAAGATACGGAATTTTCTATCCATCACCTCAGCGAAACCTAGGCATTGTCTTGCTTCCTTGTCTCTGGTTCTCACAAAGGCAGTCTTGGACCATTCAGGTCCATTCAAAGTGCTTCTGGAAAGATAATTTTTTGTGTGAGATTGCCCTTGCTGTGTCACTTCATCCTCCCAGTCTTTTCTGACATGCCTCCCCCCTCTCCTAGCATTTCTGATTCATCACTAAGACACCAGCTCCTCCTACACCCAGTTGGCCTATAATATCAGCCTCCAGCACCTATTTATTAACGTTTCAAGTACTTCCATGCTTTCTTCTCTGCTTCCCTATGGCATGAAAGGACTTGAACATCAAAAAGGAATTTGGGAGCCATGAAAAAGTATTAGACTATACCAGTAAATTTGTAGCTATGAAAATTGAACTTACTCATGGCAACTTTTGTATAGAGGCACAAAAGGGGCATAAATATCAGACTGTAAAAGAAAACATGAGATCTACAAGTGTGTATTGGGATCAACAGCAGCACTGCCATTCTTTGGCTGAGAAATTAAAAAGTTTTCCACAGGTGCTCAGAAAAAAGGGCCAAGAGCTGCATGGCTTCAGAACCTTCAGACCAAATAGTTGCCTGTAGTGTGCACTGGGAGCACCATCCCTAAATTATTGGAGCTTGTTAAAAATATGGAAGATATATATATATATAACTTATAACAAGTTAAATATATCATCTGCATGGTGGTTTGAGTTTGCATATGATGGGACTTGATGACTGAGGTTGTCCCTGGAAATAAAACCCAAGCTGATCATTCAGATGGACACAAATCTCACACATTTGACGTTTTACATCCAAGCACAATCTGCTTTAAAATAAAAACAGGATTTATGCCCCATTTGTGCAATCCTAAAAATAGAATTGCTAAGACATCTTTACGATAATGGAGATGAGCAATTTCTAAGTAAATAAATTATAGCTTCCCGTTGCCAAAAGTTTATTACAGAAATGAGTCAAGATAAAGATTTTCAACATTATAAAAAACAAGTCAGAACATAATTAGAAAACCTGTCACCCATTGCCACAGGCATAGTGAGATGGACAACACTTAACAGTGGCAGATCAGTCAATATTCTAAAGGCTCATGTTTTTCTTAAAATTCCATCCCTAGTCTGGTAACCACTACAGGGGATCATGAAAATCAGCTTCATATTTCATCATGATGGGTTCTTCCATTCTGGAGAGGGCAGATTAAAATTTGGCTAGAAAAGAGAGAGATTCGCTTCCTTACAGCTATGTTTTCGAATATCTGTATGTCCCTGTTCCTCGACACAGATCTTCATGCCGGTCTCAGTGAGCCTTCCTGCAGGCATATGGGCCCAACTGCACTGATTACTTTGCAGAACTGGGGGTCAGAAATTACAAAGCCACATGCTTTATAATTGCAAACTCCCTAACTTATCCCAGTCTCGTTCAATGATCTTCTCCTTCCCAGCAGGGCCCATCTGTCACCATTTCACTAACTCCATGTTTTAATGAGATCCAATTGCACTCTTTGCTTTCAAGTTATTTTATTCTATATCTGTACATTGGAAAAAAAAAGTTTTCTATTAAAAGAAAGTCAGTCATAAATATGTAGAAAACTGAATGGTCCCTGCATATATTGCCATTTGACATTTTATGACTGCATTGTTGATAGTTCCAAATTATCTTCATTCTATGCTAAAAGAGTAGTTAAAGGACATTTCTCTTTAGAAAGAGAAAAACCATGAAAGAAAGATGGACATTCAAATCTAAACTTCCTTAGAACTACAACAAGCTGATAAGCCAATCTTTTGGAAGCCTAATCTTCAGGTAAAATGTTATTCAGCTCATGCTACTGAATTAGACTTGGTCCATGGACAGTCAGTGAAGAATTCTGCTGTTAAAGGAGAATATACCACTTGATATAAAAATAACATCAAGAAGAAAGGCTCTACACAAACAGAAGCTCTCCCAGGCTATATCTATATTATCCTTATACCTGGGATTTCCTAGGCTAGCTCCAGCCTGAGGGTGGAGTTGAAGGCATCAAGGCAAATTGACCAGCCACAGTACTTGTCATTTAGCATGATACACTGTGGACTATATGAGATTCATGTACCAATGCTCCCTTGTTCCAAATGAATGAAAAAAGCCAGATCATGAGCACCATCACCAGCTACAGTGGGCAAATGTATGACTTTGTTGCATGGACGCTATGCTCAACCAACAAATTCCTGGCATACTGTTGTCTAGCCTGCATGCACCTAGCTCACTGCAGACTGGCATGTGCAGCAGGAGAGCGGCATTGCTGTGGCCCAAGCATTGTGCTCATCCTTGCTACCTTGTGAAGCCATCAAGGTAACCATCAGGACTGAAAACAGTAAGGCAGGGATTTCCCATCCACCTCTGTGAAGGCTGAAAATCAAGCCAGTGGAACTGGTTACCATGAAAGATTATATTCATCACCTGAACACAAGGCCTTCTCTTGATTTGTCAGTCTACCCATTACACTTTTCAATAATCCTCCGCCTGACTTATCTAATACCTTCTCCCTCTCCCCCATCATTCTCTCCAAGTTGTCAAAAGCCACCCAGCCCTCAGCTGGCCACCGTTCTTCCTTCCCACAGTCTCTGAGCTGACTTTGTGTTTGGGTCTGTAATTACACATACCCAAACATCAGGCTAGCACTGCAAGGTTTCACTGCAGAAGTTGCAATGGAAATTTATCCAGCAAATGCCCTACATGGTGTCTCCAAAGCACCTCTAGTTAGCAGCTAGGATATGCCTTATGCACCTTCTAATACCCTCCCCAATCCCACTGCATGAGGCTTTCTAGCTACGAATCCTGGTGAGTCCCTGCCTGTATTCCAGCTCTGCCATGTGACACTGAGTGGCCTCCCACTGCTGGTCTAGGATTTCCCAGATATGCGTAGGTGTGTGTTGAGTAGTAAGCCTGAGCTTTTGGGTCATACTGTATTTATTAATGTATGAATCAGAGAATCACAGAATCATCTAGGTTGGAAAAGACCTTGAAGATCATCCAGTCCAACCATTAACCTCACACTGACCATTCCCAACTCCACCAGATCCCTCAGCGCTGGGTCAACCCGACTCTTCAACCCCTCCAGGGATGGGGACTCCCCCCCTGCCCTGGGCAGCCCATTCCAACGCCCAACAACCCCTTCTGCAAAGAAATACTTCCTAAGAGCCAGTCTGACCCTGCCCTGGCACAGCTTGAGGCCATTCCCTCTTGGTCTGGCACTGGTTCCTTGGCTCAAAAGACTCATCCCCCCTCCTGCACCCTCCTTTCAGGGAGCTGTAGAGGGCAGTGAGGGTCCCCTCAGCCTCCTGTTCCCTAGACTAAACCCCCCCAGTTCCCTCAGCTGCTCCTCATAATACCTGTGCTCCAGACCCTGCACCAGCTTCGCTGCCAAAAATGTATGTATGACACAATGAACCCAGCAGTTGCTGGAAATGCTGGACAGGCTCAACTGACTGAATAGCAGATGGATGGTAACTGAGTCCAGGGCATCTCTGTGGTGTTAGCTCTACTTGACAGGTATGCTCAACTGTGTGAGGTCTGTGTTTGAAACCATCATGACAACTGCACAGCTGGAACAACTATGCAGGAGACTTGCAGCCACTTGCATCTACTAGATACACTGAAGTTTCAGAAGTCTGAAATTCTGAATACCAAAACAGAACTTTTCTGGGGAAATCTGGGCATGTGGCAACAGGTGAGAAAAAAACCTTGTTTCTGCCTTTACTGGTCGTGTTGACCAGTGTTGTCACTGTTGCTGGAAATACCCACAGAGATTAGACTGGGAACTTCTGCTCTACTGTATCTATGAATATATACCTTCATCGTCATTATACATTCTCTTTCTTTTCCCTTCCAGAAACACACACACGTGTGCACACACTCTAAGAACACCGAGCCATCTCCCCTCAGGAAAAATGAAGCCAGCTTCTTCCCTTCTCTCTCAAGCACGAATAAAAATCTGCTGATCTTACCTGAACATCTTCAGAGCTCTGCAGCTAGTCCTTTCATGCCTCAGGGAGCCTATCCAGCCTCCCTATAAATGCTGTGATGGAAGTTTATGTTCCATCTGATAGTTAAATAATCGTTGGCAGATTATTGTGTTGTACCATTGCTAGATTTTCACATACTCCTTCATGGATAGATGCAGAGGGTGAAGTCAAGCTGCAAGACTGCAGCATGAGTGCTGTGCTTACTGTTAATGTTTTTTTTTTTTTCTTTTTGTTACTTAATATTTGCATTTAATAGGACTGGAATGCAATGGAATCCCTGAAGTGGAAATCACAAGTTCCAGTAAATATAGGAAAAAGAACAAGGCAGTGGAAGATAATGCCAGGTCCTGCACTTGAGACAGAGCAACACCATGCAACGCTACAGGCTTGGGGAAGAGAAGCTAGAAAGCTGCCTGGTGGGAAAGGACCTGGGTGTGTTGGTTGATGGCTGGATATGGCTGAATATGAGCCAGCAGTGTGCCCAGGTGGCCAAGAAGGCCAATAGCATCCTGGCGTGTATCAGAAGCAGTGTGGCCAGCAGGACTAGGGAAGTGATCTTATCCTTGTACTTGGCACTGGTGAGGCCACACTTCAAATGCTGTGTTCAGTTTTGGGCCCCTCACTACAAGAAAGACATTGAGGTGCTGGAGCATGTCCAAAGGGCAACAAAGCTGGTGAAGGGTCTAGAGAATAAATCTTATGAGGAAAGTCTGAAGGAACTGGGATAGTTTAGCCTGGAGAAAAGGAGGCTGAGGGGAGACCTTGTCACTCTCTACAACTACCTGAAAAGAGGTTGTAGCAAGATGGCTGTCCGTCTCTTGTCCCAAGTGACAAGTGATAGGACAAGAGGAGATGGTCTCAAGTTGTCCCAGGGGAGGTTTAGACTGGATATTAGGAAAAATTTCTTCACAAAAGGATTGTCAAGCATTGGAACAAGCTGCCCAGGGAAGTGGTTGAGTCACCATCCCTGGAGGTATTTAAAAAACGTGTAGATGTGGTGTTTAAGAAGATGGTTTAGTGACAGAATTGGCAGTGATAGGTTAACGATTGGATTAGATAATCTTAAAGGTCTTTTCCAACCTAAATAGATTCTATGATTCTAAGATATTGAATGAAAATTACTAGCATCAGAACAGAAAAATCACAATAAAAACAAAGTTCCAAAGTCTCTGTTGTGACACCATGTAAATAATCTGGCAGCTCTAAAAGTTACAAGAGATGCTGATGAAATCTTGAAAAAGTTCAGATTCAACCTGCACTTTCTATTGTGCATGAATATCATTAGGGCTAGTAAAACGGATGATGAGTAAAGGAATAACATTGGTTTGAGGAGTATTGGTTGCATTTTGTATAGGGAGATAAAAGGGAACATAGTTTGAAATGCTAATGCAAAGGTAGGAAGAACATTGTGTCCATAGGAAGAATTGCTACCCATTTTCTCTACAAGAGTTCAGAAAAAAGAAGAGGAAGTAGGATTTTTTTTCCCCATTGTGAAGAGTTTTGTTGTTTGTTGTGGGCATTTTGGGGTGGTTTATTTTTTTTTAATCAGCACTATTCATTAATGATCAGAAAACCTGTGATTCTTTAAAGAAAGGAATATCTAAAAGACCACAGAATCAAAATCCCAAAGGCCTTTAAAAGACACAGATTACTGATACTAAGCAATGCATTTTAAACTATTTCAGTAAAGGCTAGTAGGAAAATGAAGTATCAAAGGAAATAAACATGCCAGACAATGTCAGCAAAACAGCAGCTGGCAGGTGTAATAGAAAAGGTTCAAATGCCAAGCAAAAGCCCAGCAATTGTAGTGATGAGCCCAACTAGCTCACAAAGATGTACACATAAGGCAGGAAAATACTTAGGTTAAAGATGGAATGATTGGGAATAAGCTCCTCGTAAAGCAGGATAAAGGAAGATTGTGCAGTTTCCGAGAATACCTAATAAAACCAGGCACAAATGCTTCATATAGTAATGTATAAAATGGGCAGAACACCATCAGAGAAAGTGAAAGCAGAAATAGAAATAACTGAAATACAATTATTGAAACACAGAACAAGCTTGAAATATCAAAGAATAAAATGCTATGCTGGGGGAGAAATTCCAAGCCTGAGTAACCAGGCAGTAGCCATTCAGAGAAGAAGCAAAATGATGAAAAAAAGGTGCAGGGGTATACCCAGGCAACTGACTAGTTTCCATCAAAATCTCAGGGGGAGCACATGTGTTTGGCCTAAATAAGGAGTACGCAAATACAGAAAATCAGCTTCCTTAACAAACCTGACCCAGATCTGAGTGAGCCAGCTGCGTCACACAGAGTTGTACTCACAGGAAAGAGGTGTCTCTCCCAGACAAAAGACTATTTATAGAAGGCCTTAGAGATCACTGTAACTTGCAGGTTTTTTTACAATCGCTCTTCTGATGTGTTTGGTAGATATTGCATCATGGAACTCTTTCATAGCGTGCTCTGTAGCTTTTTTGTGCAAAGACCTGTGTAGTTATTTCCAGGCCTGGTTTCTACCTGATGCTTGATCCTGTACTCCTTCTCTCCCAGCTGCTTGCTTGTGTAGAGGAGCAATTCTGGCAGAAAGCCTGTGGTTAAACTGATACCCTCCTCAACCCGTTGTTCTCCTATCATTAAGTTTATCAGCTTCTCAATTTATCAGTTATATTTTTGTGACATCCCATGCCTACATTTGCTGCCTCCTTTGTGCTATATTTGAATCAACCTGGGTTGCATCTACATCTCAGTGTGCGAGGATGTTCCAGAAATTCATTCTTCATTCAGTCTTCTAGCAATCTGTTTTAACTTTGATTGGGCTAATTTGTAGCCATTAATTTTTGCTCAGATGTTACTGTTAGAGTACTAGCATTATCATTCAGTTTTTATTTCTCTTTAGGAAGAGTTTGAAGCTTAGTTTTGGCTGAATTTTTCTCATGGCAGATATTCAGATATTGTTCATGTATATCCCATTATAAATAATGCAAATGCCTGTAACATTTGGTGTAGATCTGTGCCTAGTATAGTTCTGCTTACGCTATTTCACTTTTTTTCATGTCTATTTACTTAATTAGCAACAGGTAGAACAAATGTGTTGTTTACATTAGACAGAAGGTTTTAAGTACAGCTTTATAGCACTAAAGTTCCTGTAGAGTTGGTGACAGTACATAAATCTTAGATGTTCTCTGCCATCAGCTACACTTCATATCCCTCACATTGTTTAACAATTGAAATGTATTAGGAAACTAATTTGGCACACTTTTAAAACCATTTAAAGGTACATAGGAACATAATAGTCTTGGCACAGACCCTGGGAAGCAAAAGAATGAGGAGTTAGGGCAAGCAACCTACTTCCACCTTCCACACCTCTCACAGAGGCATGTGAATTGTCCAAGTTACCGTCTGAATTAGCAGCTCAGCTTCTCATGTTCAGTTGCCCGGGAAGCCCCACTCCCTGTCTCACCAGCCCCCTCTGCCTCCGGGACACAGCACCGAAGAGCCACACCACCAGTCACAAACAGTCTTTTAGTCCTGCTTCCCTTTTTGTCAGCTCCTTCTTTTCTTAGAAATGTGCTGGCACTGCCGCACTCTTCACTGCCTGACACGAGGTATGATTAATGACAGTTCTTAAAAACTACAAATGCCTTTTTTGTCAGCATGGCCAACAACTAGTGTTTCATATGCTAGCAGCTTCATCAGTCTTCAAGCAGGAAACAAATCATGACACATTCCCCACAGGTCAGAATAAATGTTCCACTGCGGAACATTTACCCTTTATCATTACCAAAAGAGAAATACACCTAAGAAGAAAGCACCCAAGATTCATTCTGAAAAATCCTTCAAAAATTCCCTTTAGTCTGCCTTTGTTCAGTGCTCCAGAACACAGATTTTGGGAAGAAGATAAATATGTGCCTACACCGAGCATTTTTTTGGGAAAAAAAAAAAAAGAAAAATTGAGATTAAATAAATCTCAATACCTACATCATCTACAGCATAGTTTTACTGAATCAGTAATAGTAGCTTTGGTTAGGCTGCATAAGGGTTTGAATTCTAATCCCTTGTTTGTGATTACCCATAATTGTCTGCTGTCAAAAATTTCCCATGTGTGGTGTATCCAATTGCTGAATTTTCTTCTGTTAAGTTTAAGTAAAACCAGTTTCAGCCTCTTTCATCTGGAAAGCAGGGGGAATTCCTGTTTTGTTACCATCTTATCTCCAAAGTATCTCAAACTTGAACAAATGAGTTGAAAAAGAAAAGTTCTGATTTAATTAAGTGACAAGACTTTGAAGATGATGCCTGCAATCAGGGCATTTCTGACACAGCCAGGGAGGATTCAAGATGGCTCTCCCACCAAAGAAAAGCAAGCCCATTTTTATCAGACCCTCTGTCCTGATTTGCACTAAGTTCTCCTGAGCTATTTGTCTGCAAGCATGGTCTATCAATCAACAAAAGTCTTCCAGTCTTTTGCTAAGAAAGTGGGTGTTTTCTTCAAAATCATCTGGTGGAAGCTGTGGTCCATTGTACCTACGGTTTTGAGCTCTCGAGATCACAGTGAGAGACCTTGGGCTCTTCACCATGGCTCACATCTCATGTAGAGCTGCACCACAACACAGGCCTGCCGAGCACAAACCCATCTACCAGCGCGTGCTTAGTCACAGCATGGCTGCCCACAAGCAGACTCAAAGGAACCCACACCATACACAACCTGTTGAGCCCACTGCCAGCTGATGCTCACTGCTGAGTAACGGAACACGACTGCCCAGTGACAGCTTCTGCTTTGCAAATATATACTGGGAGCGGTCATTTAGCCAATTATTAACCCAGTTACTGTGGGCCGTCTTCTCATTGCACTGTGCAAAGTTTTTGATCAGTGTAATGAGGTACTAAATCATCCATATATACTATATCAATGTTGTCTTTATCAGTGTAACTTGCTGTCTTCCCAGCACAACTGTTTGAGCTGACTAATTTCCCTAAAACTATGTTAAGTGACATTAATTACAATCTTACCCTCCAGGTCTTTCTCAGCTAATCCCTTAACCACCTTTCCTTTATTTTACCATGACTGAATCAGGGTGACTAACTTATAATTAGCAGTATCATTCTCATTTTCTTTGAATATTGACTCAATATTATCACTGAGACTTGATTTTTCTAGTGTTTTCCCAGAATCGAGCTAAGATTTGTTAAAAATTATCAGAGATGCAGAAATCAACTCGGCCAATTCTTTTAGGACTCTTAGGAGCAAATAATTTGGGCCTGCAGATTTAACAATGTTAGCAGCTGTTGCTTAACATGCCAATAATTAGTGTGTCAGAAATTACTTCATCAGTCTAATTACTCATATATATATCACACTGCTTTCTTTCAAATGTAGTAAAGAAATTATTCTGTCTTTTCAGCACTGTTAGAAGCAGTTTTATCAGCTGTATCAAGCTGTGGCCCAAACATTTCTGGGTTTATTTTTTTCACTGTTACTGTTCTTAAATAACTTGATGTTGTCCTTAGACCTCCTTCTTCGTCAGTCTTATCCTCCTGTATCAATTCCTCAAGATTTGTGGCTTTTCATTCATCATTCTTATGACCTGTTTCCAATTTTTCCATTTGTTTTAATAGTTTATTTGTTTCTAATCATGGCTTTTCCTTAGCAACTGAATATAGTATGGCCAATGTTCTTTTCCCTGATGGTGACTTTTGGACAGCTAATAAACCCTCTTCAAGAGCCACCATCTTCCATTTACATTGTTCTACCCAGATATTTGCTATTTCCCCAACTGATTCTGCTTATAACTCTCTTGAGATTTGATAAAATAAAGCTTTTGAAGCTGTCCATGTTTGGGGCTCGTCTGTGGTTGGCCATGTTAAATATAATCCGGCTGTGAACACTGGTCTCTTGGCAACCCCACTTTTCAATTCAGCAACTTTCATCTTTATTCCTTGTAGTGAAGTCCAGAATATTTACCTTATGCTAGCTGGCTTTTAAGTTATGGAAGTGCCATTGTACCAGCTTTTCAGAGAAAGTGGTTAGGTCACCATCCCTTTGAATACGGAAGACAAGATTAGATCTCTTTTTAAAATACGTTCTTTGATCTAGTTCTGAAAAAAACATTATCCAGCCTCTGCACAGGGAGGGCCAGCCTAGGTGAACAGGGAGGTCCCTTCTGCCCAGGGAGTCTGAAAGTCTCTGAACAAAAAAAAAGAAACTCTACTGATGTTTAATTGGTAACTGCAAATCTTCCAGTTTTTAATTTCCTCATAACAGTGCAGATTTCAATTCTGCCTATTGTAGAAACCTACTTAGGTGTAACTCATCAATGTGACTGCTAGCTTTCTAACCCTTCTAAGTTAAAGGGTTGGCACTTTTCATATTCCTCTTATTCTTTCCTTCCACCCTGCTACCTCAGTTGCACTTTCCTAGACAGTGTTAGCTGGTGCACTGGTCTATAGGCATTCAGGAATCTGATTTATCTCTTTTTTTCAGGTGCACAGCAATAACATGAGAGGCAAAAGACACAAGTTAGAACATGAGAAATTCCAATTTCACAACAGATTTTTTTGGTTTGCTTTGTTTTGTTTTGAGTGTGGTCAGATAATGGAAGAGGTTGCCCAGAGAGGTTACAGGATCTTCTTCCCAGCAGGTGTTCAAGACTCAACTGGATATGGCTCTGAGCAGTCAGATCTAATCAGACCTGCTTTGAGCAGGGAGGTTCCCTTAGATGATCCCCAGAGGTCCTTTCCAACCTAAAGTATTCATGGTTCTATGATCTACAGGCCTAAAACAATGTAATTGTATCTTCTCTTTATAGTCCTACCTCTGAAAGTCTTGATAATGTCAGTGAAATTTAAATGTCTTTTTATTAAGGCTGTTCAATGTCTTCAGATCCTTTCCTCACCAGACTGCAAACCAATGCATCATAAGAACAAAGTCTTTCAACACATGTGTTATTTCAAATGTTAGTACGCCACAGTACTGCAGTACTCTAATGATGCTCATGACTTTTTGTAGGGTAAAAATAGTACAGAACAGAAATAATACACTGAAGAAGGTGTTTGAATGATGCTACACATAGGCAGACACATCTGTCTCAATTAAAGAGGTTTGGATTCTACCATTCTTGCACAACACTAGTTTTGGTACATTGCTCCTTCAGGCCTACATAAATGAATGCATTGGACAAGGCAGGTAGAGCACTACAAGGTATGCAGGGCTTTCTGATCTTTGAAGAGCTTGCCTTGGCAATATAAATGTAAATCTAGAATGTATTAAAAAATATGTTTGTGGATTATAATGATCCATTTTTTTGCACATTCTGATGGACCAAATATTTCAGAGCATTGCTAATAAACTCCACAGCTTTTTGCCTGAATTTGCCGGAACTGGAATGAGATAACAGATTTACATTAAATAACCTTGAAGAATATTTCAAGATCCCTTGACTGTTATATATAATGCAATTCCAAGGTGAAGTGAGTTCCTTGTAAGGTGAAGTACAAAGTGAGTTCTAGAAGTTACAGTAGTCCAAAGAATAGAGCCTAATGATGAGGGGTGACAAAATACAATAGGAACTGCAGTGTGCACCAAATAGATTTTTAGGAGGCCATAACTACAGAAACAGTCCATCAACTGTCCTGAAGTTATATATAATTAGAAACAACTGGGGTTTTTTTTCCTGGTTCATATACTGTTAATATAGTATGCACTCACACACAGGTGTATATAATGTAATGGTCTTAAAAGATAAGGTGAGCAAGTGTCTTACACAGGAGTGTACGATCTACTGTGAGGAACACATATACACATCAGGAGACAGAGACAAATATTCACCGTCAGGTTGACTATAGCTTTTCTGACTGCATTTCTGAAAGGAAAAAACACTACCCCTGTGAGCCTTTTACAAGGATGGTTACCTATTAATAAACAAACAAGCTTAAAATGCATTCACATCTGAATAAAGCAATATTTCCCACTACACTAACTAAAAAAAAAGCAAGAGAATGCTCAAATTAACGTTACAACTGGAGAATGGTGAATTAATATATTTTAAGGTATAGTATGAAGTCAACAACTGCACTTCAGATAAATGCAAGTGGGATTCAGATCGTGAAATTACCTGTTTGAGCCTTAAAAATGCATAATAATGGTAATAAAACAAACATAACCTTCTTTCAAGTCCCTTTGAGGCAGCTGCTAGACATATCAAAATTGCTGTTTATTGAGCAACTTCTGCCATTTTCCATTATTCAACATAATTGCTCCCGTTTCATTCAAAATGGCTCAAAACCCTCTTTCCCATTTTGGCAAGCTAATACTCTACAAACACCCTCGCAATGCAAGATGATTTAAGATAACAATTTCTACATATTTGGACACATACAAGTTATTGTGCACACACACTTAATCACAGTTTCTAAAGGTTACAAAAATTACTCACCAGTAGGCAAGCTATCTGTAGACTAGTTTGCAGAGTCTTGAACTGTTGTCCGCTTTGGATTGGCCTCAGGACAGCAGTAGTCTGCATCTTAATGGTCTAAGAGGAAACTACCTGTGCTGCTTACCCTTATGGATGGTATCCTTCTTTCTCTGAAACTCCCCAAATGTACTGAGGGATGTCACATATTGCATCTCCGAAATATGCTGTTTCCTCTCCTTTTGCTGTCCACTTTCACTTCAGGGGATTATCTTCAATTTAGCCCTATGTCAAATCCTGCAAATGGAACAATTTTGATGGCAGTTTGCATTTTGTCACCCTTTTTTAAAGCAATGGTAGAAGGGTCTTAAAATATGAAGCTTAAGGAAGACAGAACTTTTCTCAAATCCCACATAGAACAAGAGATGACTTGATGATGATGACAGTTTCTCTCATTTCCTCTGGCTGTTTAGTTTCATAATAACCTAATTCACCAACATTTTCTCTGACTTCATTGATACACCCAGTGCACCTGTCAATATTTGGTGCTCTCAACAGTTCTTCAATCATTCTTGGTCTTATTCGCAAAAGGTCCGGGAACTAAAGTAATTTTGTTTACCCTAGCTAGACAAAGGTCACCCTGGGCAAAAGAATTGTCTGTAGTTCCATTAATAAGAATTTCAGCTAAGCAAAGAAAAACAGCATTAACAGAACATAGCATAAGAGAGTATGGAAAGAGAGGTTTAAATACCCAAGCTTTGTTCAAAGGGACTTATTATTTCACTGCTACCTCCAAGTGATGGCCTCAAAGAGAAGATAGTTATTCTCCAAATTTACAAAAAAAAAAAAACCACAAAATTGTCAAGTTAACCTCTTATGTGATTGTTTCTATTTTTCAGCAATGAGTTTATTTTAAGTTTCATATAGAAAGCAAATCATTTAAGAGCAAAATCATCTGTTTCACATGCCAGTTCTCTTTTATAAAATTTCCACAAAATGGACTTGCACTGTAGAACAGACTACAGTCATATTATTTCATTTTCAGCCAGTATTTATTTTTTATTAGGAGGAGTGCTAAATTCTCTTATTCTGTGTGAGGACTTGAGTTTAAAAGGATGTGCTTTCTGCTCTGGTCTCAAATGTCATCATTCTTCCAGTTAGCATAATATAGAAAAACAGTGAGTGAGTCTATAGGATGCATGGGCAGGAGCACTTCAGTACATCAGCATATATACAGGGTTAAGTAACCTCATTGCCTGAATTTAAATTTTATGTATTTAATTCCCTTGTATGTTACCATCACTTCCACATCAAATAATCACATTTTGTTTAAACAAGTTGCTAAACCAGAAGCCATGAGAAAGAAATACTCTCCAAATGAACTGGATACTTTAATCTTCATCTCGCAAAACTCAGGCATTGTATATTAAATAAACTTTGCTCCCAGTTTAACTGGAACATCCTGTAGGACAAGTCAATTAAATAACCTTAAGGATTGATGTAGTCCTTTAAATGTAGTTCCCCTGCCCCATAATAGAAACTGCTTCTTCCTCTGAATCAAAACTAAACGAGCTGTGCCTGAGAGCTGTAATGCAATTCTCATCTCTGGACAACTGTTAGCACTTGCTGAAATGGGCCCTGGTACCAGCAGGATTTTAAATCTCAGTCTTTCCTGGGGGCTAGAGAGTTTTCCCAGGCACTGCTGGCCATTGCTCCTAGGAACTGCAGTAGGTACCTTCTATGAGATTTTCTTTAATCTCCAGAATTTTTTGCCATACTATGAGATGAGATGTGGGATGTTGTTTTCAGCAGGCATTGGTAATCCCCAAGACCTAACCAAAAGCCATGCAGGAGCTGTCTCTGGCCATGAGAGGAGGAAAAAGGTCTGTCCAGTTAGGGCCAAATCCATCAAAGTTTCTCAGTACCTAAGATGGTTCTTGGGCTGGCTTTAAGACATCTGCACACAGAATGACAAACATGAAATCCCCTTTGAAGATGTTACTTAACCTAAATTCTATAGGCCTCCAGGGTTTCAGGTTTCCAGGTGCCAAAACCTGAGATGCTAAGAGAGGGTTTACTAATTCAGGCCCTAGCAAGACCCAGTCCCAGCCAAGACCCAAGCCTTTTCTCTCTTTGTTGTGTTTGATGGATTTGACATAGTTGTTTGTCTCAGAACATATTTATTGAACCAGCCTCTGCACAAAATCAGATTGCGGGCACTTATTCCTTTTGAAATATGGTTAGAACGATGATGTCTCTCTCTGCCAATTAGATTGGGACTATTTTTACAGCTTCTTAGAGGTTAGATGTTGGAGAACGGCTTGCAGAGAGCAAGGCCATGGGTCTCTGCAGGAGCTGATTGCAGCCATCTGAGGTAAACAAAGGAAAAAACCCAGGGTACAGTCATGCTAACAAAGGACTGTTATGTTAACAAAGAGAGAAACTGAGGTACATTATGGCCTTGCATATGATAGAGGAACGACCCTGGGAGAAAAACAGGTTCAGAAGAGGGAAGATGTTGTGACATGCCTGAGATGGCACAAGGGGCTGGGATATTATAATGTAGCCTTTTACATGTATCCAATAGATTTGTGAGTAGTATGCATGATTATTGTAGAGTGCTTATATAAGGTGTGATTTCTTTCAATAAAGTTGAAGCCTGCTCTAGCATTCACGTTGAATCGGCTGCTTGCTTCCTCCGCCCGCCGCAGTCAGAGTCCTCATTCAGAGGTGCAGAAGGTGCAGTACAATTCCCAGTCCTGCCTCTGAGATGTCTGTATGCTTTTGTCTCTCACATTATGGAACAGCACTGTAGACAGCTATTCCCTAGTAGACGGCAATTCTCAACCACTCCTGAACCTGTGAAGTAAAAGAGGGAATACTGCTTTAGCTGCATGATGGGATCAGTCACACAGAAGAGGTCATTCTCAGTCTTCTTTTCTTAGCCCCAACCCACCATTAATGTATTCGTCATAATAATATTTAACACAAAACTCTTAATACAGTCCTGGGAGCAATAATAGAAACCCAGAGCTCCCATGTCCCTAAAGAAGCATTAGAAAATGGAGGTCATTCTGCTCCTTCTACCTTCTCTGACCCAGAGACTTCTGTGCGATGTGGAATTGGTTCAGAAGTGATTTGGTCCTACTCTAGGACTGTCTTTAGCCTGGTACCTGGTCCTGTAGCATGAAAAAGTAAGTCGGAATCTTCTCATGAGGACCATGAACCTGGGCCCCCTATGTCCTGAGTGACCCAGCTCCTAAAGAAGAGAAATGGAATTTACTTGCACTTCTCTGAGTGATGCATCCTTCTTTTAAAAGAAGGTGATGAAGGTGCCTGTTAGCAGAAGTTTCTAGACTGTGAATCCTGAGGGAAAGCAAGTACCTATTAGCACAGAATAAGGAAAACACATCCTTGAAAGCGGTCAGATTGAAGACACGTTTGTGTGGGCTTCTCCCATAGACTCATGTTGGTGGCTCCCTCCTCAGCGTGCTGGTTGTCAAAATTTCCATTCTGGGGTACCGCATCCCCCCCATGAACTGTGCAAACTCTATCTTTTGGCACCTCTTGTTTTCTCAATGTGAGCATGCAAAGCCTTAATTATAATAGCAGTCTTGCTGTAGCCAGGATAGTCTAAGTAAAGCAAAATTTGTAGAGAGATGATATTTGCTATTGGAGCAACTCATATAACAGGAAAAAACAAGCAGTCTGTCAGGCCTTTTTCAAGTCTTTTCAAGCTCTTCCTGTTTTTTCCACCAATATTTGGCTCTAATAACAGATATTTCTCCATCTACAAAACTTGCCTTATCAATTTATGGCAAAGAATGTATTACCATTTTTCCTAGATTTTAAAATTTGTCAGGTATAACCCACTTGGGGAATACTCCAAGCCAGGGTTGCTTTCATTTCTCTGAGTGAACCGTGACTGAAGCAGTATAAGCAACACAGTTTGGTTTCTCAATCTTTTTGTGCTTTGTACCCTCAGGCCACTTAGTGAAGGTTTTAGCCTTACTGGTATCCAAAAAGACTCTAGAGAGACAATTTCATAATCATACCTCCAGAGTCTCAAGATACCTCCTAACAATACCTTTGGCACTGTTTTTTACTGCCACGCACCTTTGTCTCGAGCTCATCTTGCTTTTTAGTCAGTCAAGCATCATTTCTGTATCAATATTTAATGTTCTGGGGCTAATGAAGAATGTCTTGGCATCCCTTATGCCTTTAAGAGAAAACTGAGATCATACACAGGGCTGAGGGGGTTCTCTCACCATAAACTGCGTTGTTCTCTTTGCCACAGGTGCCATCACCCTGGATCTGGGCTGCTCACAATTTCCCACTTGCCTCCCAGGTGGTGACTTCAGCCTTAGGCAATGGATCACACAGTTCCTCTGGAAGCTTTCTGGGGTTCCCAAGGAAGGCAGCACTTACTCACTTGCAGGCACACCATTTCCTAGATCTCTTCCTTCAGGATGTCCTTTACCTCCCTCCCAGTAAAACCCAATACCAGCTTTCTGAGAAAACCTCTCTGCAGCCTCATGTGATTCTGTGCACCAGATCTGCTTGCCTTTGACCATTTTATCCCATTCTTTTCCCACTCTGGCAAGTATCAACAAAACATCTGCTTACCATAAGTAAAATCTACTTATAACACTAAGCTGGTAAGTAGTACCTGCATCTACAATGACCAAGATTTCAGCCATTCAAACTTCGGTCCTCTGTCAGCCTGGAGCATCTACTGAGCGTGGGGGATACAGCCTGAGCTGCATTCACAGCCATGCTGTGAGTGGCTCTGTATATGTCCACATGTGCTTCAGTTAATCTCTTGCACATAATTTTATTGTAATATGTGTTCTTTGGTATCACAAGCAGCTCCAGACTAGCAAATCTTTTCAACCTGCACCCCTGCTGCACAGCTGTGAATTTCATCAAGGCTCTGTGCAGTCTGTAGTATCTTGTCCTTGCTGCCACATATCTCCAGGGGAAAACTCACAGAGCAGGAATCTAGGCTTCAAGGAAACATCTTCCCAGATACCTGTCAGCTTTTAGAGTTGTGCTGTATTAGGCACAATGTTTAGTATGAGTTATTTCAACAAAGAATGCGTTTCCTCTTTGCTGACTTGGAGATCTATTTTCAATCCTTACTTTGTTCTCCATATTTTTCCTTCAATTTCAAAGTTTTTATTTCAGAAACAGACAAAAAAGTGGCTGAACAGTTGATGAAAATTCACTCTTAAGCCTGGGTTTTCAAGTTCATTCTGCCTTTTTGAATACTTGCTTACCTTTTCTTCATGATCTACCATCAATTTGGGTTTTTTTTCCCACTAACAGTCTTAGACAGTGTTCTCACTAACCTCTTAAAAACCTTATCAGCTGCTAAATCCTAATTCTGTTCTACAAAATTCCCCCCTCTCTGTGGCATTCTTATGTAATTTTTATGTGTTTCAATTAAAGACTGATCTAGTTTCTCTTTCCTTGCCTACACACTGTCTCTGTCTTGCTCCAAACGTTTTCGATTCTCTTCTGAATTAGTCACATTGGTTTCCTATTTCAGGTGCCACTCAACAAGTTTTTAAGGGAGAATCACAGGCAATACATTGCAAACTGAGCTATCAGCATCAATTATCTATTATCACCTATAACAGTATAGGCAAGGCTAACCTATAAATGCATAGCAAAACTTTCACCATGAGCAAGGAACCAAACCCCACTGCATCAAAAGTTATTCAAGCTCATACAAAGGGCACTACGTCCTCATCCAGCTGCAACCAGCCTGGCTGGCTGATGTTTTGACTCAGATGAAAACTGAACTCAATAAATTTGTATGACATTCAGAGTTTAAATGGTGAGACTCTGTAGGCAGTAAGACAAAGAATATTTAGCATTTCCAATTTGATTACTTCCAGTACAACATTTATGTCTCATCCATCATTACTTTTGGTGACATCTTAAGAGTGGGGGGAAGATGTTCCATCATCTCTGAAAATCCTATGCACCTCTCCTGTTTTTCTTGGTAACTATAAGACAAAGTTGCAAGCAAGTTAAAAAAACTGAAGCGTGTATAAACCTCCTAGGTTTTAGAATTTTGCTGAACTTGTTTGCAAAACATTTAAATTAGATCCAAGTAGTTTTTAATCAATCTCATTGAAGAAACTATTATTTTGGTTGCTTTCACAGGAAACGTGAGTTAAAAGCATATTATAGTTCTCTGCTACAGACTGGAGAAAAAACTTCCCCTTTTTTACTCATAGCAGCCTACTTCTCCATTTTTATTCAGAGCTGTTGAGTAGTTTGTCCTGGACAAAGAAAGACGTGTATAGAAACTGATTTAGAATTAATTTCTAATAACGTTTAATAGGCAATAGATACAGGATGGATTTTTCTCTCCAGACAGCCCCTTTTTGAATGCCATGTTCAAACTGTGATTCATACAAAAATGTCTCAGGTGTGAATAATGTTTGATCTACAGCTGGCAAGCACAACTACAGTCATTAAGCTGGGCTGTTATGAGGCTCACTGCATGCACATAAGCTAACTTAAAACAAACCTTAATGGATGATAAAGTTGAAATTTTACTAAACTGGCAGAATCAAAATGAGTTTACAGGAGAAATCAATTCCATGTAAATAGTTTGGCAGTATAAGAAAATGAAGTTATTATTTATCAAAGAATTATACAAATAAATAGTCAAACACATAAGCACAACTTCTTTACTCAGTTATATAGAAAAATCAATTAGAACATGGCAATGGAAGCTTGTGGTAAAGGTATAGGCTTAAATTTCTCTAATTTCCCATAAATGTTACACAATCAGTCCTGCTACCACCTTTCTTATATAACAATCCATTCAACTGTATTTTTAATGTGTCATCAGACCTTAAATTAACTTGGTGACTTTCAGCAGCAGAGTATTGGGGAAGGACAGAGAGTTTTGTCTAATCTCATTCGAGAAACTTCAGTCCTTGTCAACAAATCTATTCTTTCTCATTCTATTAATACAAGACCTATTTAAGCAAACAAAAGTGAACGGAATTTGCCAGCCATGAAAACTAAGCCTATCCAAAAAGGGTTATTTCCTTCAGGCAAAATCCAAGCAAAGGTTTTCTTGAAGACCAGGGCTACACAGCAGCTCAGGGACACTGTGAGTAATACTGACACTTGTGAGAGAATTAAATGAGCTCTGAAAGAAGGGGAATTTCAACTTAAAAAGAGGAAGCTTCTTTTGGACAGAGGATGCTTGCTGTTAAGAAGCACATACATATTTGTGATAGGAACGGGTTGATTTTCTGTGATCTAGGCTTTCTGCATATGGTGTTGAACAGGCACTGAGGACAGAGGAAAGAATGATTATTTCTGTTGTCAAGATCCATACTGGAGTATTTTGCTGCCTCTGAGACAGGAAGTCTGGAAAAAGAAATAAGGTACTCCTTAGTATTGTAATAATGCTTTTGATTGAGTAGTTTTGCTTTTTTATTTACCTGATAATAATTTGAGCAGTTATTGAGGCAAGCCTTTGTAATGCCCCTATAAATGAGTAGGATCATACATTTGTAAAAATGTAATTGCTGTTAGTAAAGTGACTCCACAGCTGCTCTCTATTTCATTTGAGTCACAGCTGCTAATCGTAGCAGCCTCACACACATCCCTTATTCCCTAGAGCAAGCTGACTAACCCATAGCAGAATGAGCCAGAACCCATTCTATAGTGGCATCAACACAATTATTTCCTGAATTTCTGGAACAGAATGTTTATAATCATAAACTGGGCAAAAGGACCAAAGTGGATCTGCAAGACATTTTCCAGTTATGCATGTTATAAGGATGGCAGTCTTAATTTACAGCAGTACACAGGAGATCAGGTCCTTTCTTTCCAGCTACTGCAATTCTGATGGTTGAAGGGAGGCACCCAAAACCAAAAGGTAAAACCTCTTCCTTTAGCTTTGTAAATCAATTAATGTGTCATGAGAAGCCCTGTGAGAAAATCACTATGTGTTCCCAGAGTATCTGCACTAGAACTGAGAGCAGAAGGGCTTGACTCCTTTAACTGCACTTCTGAATATCACATCTTCATTTCATAATTGAGATTAAAAGAAAAAGTAGCTCCTGATCAGTGACCCTCCTGTTTAAGAAGCAGTATGAGCTTTGTGCCATGTGCCCAGCTGGTTATGAAAGACATTGAAAATAATGTAATATCTAAGGACTAAACATATATTGTATGGCTGCTAATCCTTGTTAGGTGTGTTTGAGTGTAGGTTAGGAAGCAACTACAGATTCAGCCTTTTGTGTACAGAACATATCTTTCCATGAGAGGTGCCCGGAAAACTGATTTGAGGATATGCCTGTACTGCATTGTGTAGCCGTGCTGCCATTTCCAGACATTTGAATGGATGAGGGCCAGTTTCGGAGTGGGCATTTGAATTCCTTCTTCTGTACCATGATTCTTGAAGAAACTTAATCAGCTGGCATTTCTAAATTGCCACCTGTGTGGGAACAGGCATGCGCTCCTTCTCTGTTTTGTTGCAAAGTCAAACAGGTTAGTGTGATCTGGTGATAAGTCAATTCAGCAATTGCTACTTCCCAGCTGACAAGTTTTCCTGACTAACCTTGAAGCAAGCGTGAGGGCTGGGAAAGGAGGACAGACATCACCTGGTGTGGTACCTGTGATGCAGAAGTAGTTCAACCAACTTGCCGGTTCTGTGGCCAGGTGTAGCTTAGAATGTGGAAAAATATGTCAACCTGACCTGTCCTTTAGGTGGAACTCAGAATAAGCACCACAGCTAATCCCAACAGATGTCTCGTTCTGGTTGATGATGTTCTTCCCCTCCGAATTTCCCCCGCAGTTTCACTTGTTGGAGTAGGTGTTCGCCTCCTATGATTTGTGCTGTGGGACCGCGTGTTGTTCAGCAGTTGCTGTGCTGTCTTTGAGATATCCACCCTTTGGTTGTGGATGAAGAATTCTGCTTGCAGAGGCAGTGGAATGCTCCATGATCTTTGGACCAAAGGTATTACTGAAATAATTGGTGGTGGTTAATTGTTATTAAAAGAGCAGTTTCTGGATGTTAGAGCAAAGCGATCTCAGAATCATAGAGAAAGTCATAGTCCTCCTGAAGATCTTAGATATCATAAGATATAATAATAAGGATGTTGTTGAAAGAAGGGATGGTGGGAAGGAATACAAATGTATTCAGAAATCAAAAATTACAGAGATGGAGGGTTTTTTTAAATGTAATAACAACATAATGAAACAACAAGCCCAGATTTTGGAAATGTAACTTGAAGTAAAAGACTGTTCTAAAAGAATGAACAATAGAAAAAGTTTAGCAATTGCTTATAACAGTGCCACCTTCTAACTGGAGAAGCATGTAGGAAACAAGTTGCCTGGATAGTGGTATGTTTTTAAAATGTGTCCCTTATGGATATTTATGTGGTTGTATGGCTTAGTGTTTGGATGGAGAGCATCCTAGAATTCTCTGACCTTGCCACATTAAGGGAATCTTAAATTATGATTTCCTTTGATAACACTTGTTCAGATGTGTTTACAACATGGGGGAAGGCTGGCAAATGCATTTTTAGCAGAATTTCATTTAGAGGTCTCTAGGGTAGCTTTCAGGTCAGCGTTGGAAACTCTTAGTCACAGATGTCCTGTCTCCAGGAGGCTCACAGCACTGCTCATGGAGCTACTGTGTTGCAACAGGGTGGAAATTTTAGAAAAATTCCCTACACTAGAAAAGTCAAGTTGCTTACTAGTTCAGTGGCCAGTTTTGTTTTGAGTTTATTATGAACTGTGGGGGAGGAGAGTCTTCTCATAGAAGATACGTATTTGATGTGAAAAAATCAACAAATTACATGTAAGAACATGTAAGAAAGGAACATTTTGAAATGAACTGAAGGGCAGTGGAGGAACTTCAGAGTCAAAGGGCGCACATTTGACAGTGTCTTTCAAAAGATAGTGACTACATCCAAAAATGGAAACAGGAAAAAAGAGAGCAAATGAAAACACAGGCAAGCATACCAGATAAAAAGCTCTTGTTTACTCCAAGACTTTCACGCCTCACTGTGCATATTGGGTTTTCACATGCTGGATTCACATGCTGATCTGGGAGGAACAATAGTCAGAAAGCGCAAGCCAATCTCAAAATAAGTTGCACAGGGCTTTCTGGAAATTGCCCTCAAAGTAAAGGCAGTGAAGTTGCCTCTTTTTCCTGAACATCAATCTTAGAGCTCTTCAGGGAAGAACCTGGCTGTACTCAGCTAAGTGGGAACTATCTCATGACTTTTCTCAGACTGGTTTGGGCCAAACCAAAGCAGTCATGAATAGGGACAATAAAGTGCGTGTACTCATATGGTTTATTCTCCTTTCAGTGATTGGACTGCAGAGATAGTCAATAAAGGGTGGAGTGTGACTACTGACTGCATAGTGACATCATTTCAATTAATATACTTCTCCATTTTTCATCTCTGACATGCACACATGATTTGTAATTGTGAGGCGTGGGGACATCTCCAAGAATGGCTGACAAAGCCTCAAAAGTCAACATAGATCTAGCCCTATTTAGCGAGAAAAACCAGTTACCTCCCCATGGACTGACCTCACATAATTCTGGATGTCAGAGATCATTTTTAAGCCCTGGATCTTCAAACCATTCCCATCTCATCGATTATCACTGGCATCATGAAAAAATGCCACTTCCACAACTGGATGCAGCCAACATGTGAACAGAAAAACTGCACATCCACACACAGACCTGTAGTGCTCTGAAGTAGAGCAGTGCTCATGCATTGGGCCATGGCCATGAAGAGGGCATTTGGCCTGCACCATTTGCGAGCCATGGGCAAAAGTCTGTCTTTCCTCTCTTACCTAGTCCCATTTGGCTGCTAAACAGTTCTGGGACATAACCAGCCTTTCAGCAGGCTGCAGATATAAAAGAGAACTGAGCACAGAATTTGTACTGAATATGTCAAAAAAATGGTGTAAGTAGACAACACAGACTGTGTAATTCTCCTTCCTCTCCTTGGTCTTCCGGACACTGGCTCCAAGGATTTGCATTTGCTGGTTCAAGGCATCTTGTAAAAAAAGGAGAAGAGAAGCTGCTTGGAGCACTGAGGTTTTAGTGTCCCGATTCATGATTCAGCAGCTCTCTATAAGGCAGCTTGCGTGAGAGAAGCAGCTTGCCACACTCAGTGACCTCCCTCTGCAGGGAACGTGGGTGTACCCTCCTCCGCAGACTCACGGGATCCTTCTTCATGCAACTATCCCAACAGCACACCTTCTCCTGGAAGACAGCTGCCAGGTAACCATGTAGGATCTCTGAGACTTCTGTCCTCACAGCTCCACATCCAAACTACAAAGAAAGGCAAGAAGTGTTATCTGGCATTTTTGCCCAGGTTTTATTTCTCTCCATTACTCTTATTTTCAGTTCTAGTTTTGGTCCTTGCTGTTGTGAGACAGTCTTGCAAAACATGACTATCTATAGCAGTACACTCTCTCTCCTTCACTTATGCTTCCAGTTGCTAAATTGTTTTGATTTCTCCTCTTACACACCTGCACTAGATCCAAAAAATAGGGCTATCCTTTTTTTTTTTTACTTGTCTAGAAGCAAAATTCTTATACACAGGAGGGAAACATGATTACTGAGGAGGTTCTGTAGTTTTCAGTGCTGGGCACAGGCAATTTTATTTAGGCAACCAGTTGTGTGGTTTAATTCTGTGGGGCCCAGCCTAGGAGGAAAACCCCTTGATAAAAGTTCACTATGTAGTAGGATGGCTGGAGCAGAAAGAGAATCAACTCTGTCTACACCAATGGATTCTGCACCAGCCCTCCCTCCTCTTCTGCTACCACAGGTGGATCACAAACAAAATTGTCTATATTCTCTGAGACATTTGGGCTTCTTTCTCCCCTGTCCTAAGAAAAGTCAGGATGAATCTGATCTAGAAAAAATACCATTCACAGTTCTAGACGTTGCAGTGCACTCAAAAAACATGTCAGCAGAATGAAGGGAATTCTGTATTTAACAGAAGAGGCTCTTGCTCCCTGAGACATGGGGGAAAGGTAAAGACCCAAGTGTACCAGCTTAAAATAAAACATGACAAAAAATAGGAAACCGTCAGGAAGCTGTACTACCAGTGAGGACAGCAGACAGCAATCTCACCATTTTTAAGTAGTATGAGAGCTGAAGAGTTTTTACATCTGCTCCAGCAAAAGAGGATTCTCTGGAGCTCTTTAAAGGAGAGTGAAGAAATATATGGAAAAGGTATATGAAAAACACAAAAGTGCTGCTAAAATGCAAATCATCAACCACAGGCCAGTCAGATGCAGGTGCTGCTCTCTCACCAGTGCATGGGAATGACATTTGCCTGTTTACTAGGATTATAGGCCATTATACCACATGAACACGAGCAGCCATACAAGTATTTTGTTTATAAGATAAGTTGTAGGGATTTTTCTTTTTTTTCTAAACAGATGCGAGCTTTTCTTGACGGCAAATTATGTGCTGTTTAGCCTCTTTAAACCATATACGATTTCTCTCAGTTGTCTTTTACTGTTGTGAAGGATAGGTTCCTGTTACAAAACTGAAGATCACACACTTCATCACTTCTGGTAGCTGACATCATTGTGCTCTCTCCCCCACCTCCTCCTTCTGTGTCACGCTTTCCTCCCCCTCCACTTTCAATTCCCCCATCTTCTTCCCCACACTGCCAGGCCAGGCATGCACCCCATTCCTCTTTCCTTCGCATCAGACATTTAGGGTACTCATCCTGTTCTTAGCACCCTGGGGGCTTTGTGTTCCTCCCATGGCATACCCCATCTGCAGTAATCTTGCATCACTTCATCTTCTCTGTAAACCAGAGATCTGTCATGGCATGCTTCTTGTTGCTAAAGGCTGTGAAGAACAGAGAAGTCCTTGCACCAGTCCATGGGAAAAGGTGAGGTTAACTTTCTCAATAATCTCTCTCTTGCTAAAATGTCTTACCACTTCTTTGGGAGTACTGGAGAAGGTACTGGAGTGTTTTCAACCTCTAATATACTTATTTCATTCTTCGTTCTCACAGTGTCATGGAGGTCTGCATACTCTTCCTTCATGCTATGATACTTCTCCCAGGTAAAAACCACAAATTTAATTGTAAAAACTGTTTAGATTATTTGTGTCCCACTATGTGATACTTTTTCATCCACTAAGAAGCTCATTCCTTAGTAGTAATTAATCATTTCCATTGCACAATCAAGGTCATATAGCCTATGTGACAAGTATTTAAATTGTGTGCAGGGACTCTATAAAATATATAGTAAGTACTTTCTCTCTTCAACTTTATATCTTTACATTACACTTATTTTTATGCTGCTTTTAAATTTTCAATTTAAATCTGTCCATATCGCCTCTATATATCATAGAACAGAACGGTATTAAACTGAAAGCTGATAGTTTGTTATGGGACGACTAGAGTTGTAAGGCAGCCGTGGAGATAATTTTGCAGTCTGGTGCTCTGAAAGAGCAGTCAAAACTTTTCACCAGAAGAGAGACTGTAAATCTCCTCCTCCTTTTGAGCACGGCAGAGGTGTTTGTATCTTCTGGGGCAGAGGAGTGCATTTCTCATTCCAAGGAAAGAGAGTCCTCCCAGCCCATCACCACCAATAATAATGGATGCATGCACTGATGAAAGCTGGAGAAAAATCATCCCTTGTGTAATATGGTTCATGCTTTCTTTGCATGAAGGCATAATTGTATTTACTGAGTATTTCTATTAGCAAGATCAGCAACAGAACAGTTAAATTTGACATTTAATCTGTCATCAAACTCTAGATTAATTACAGAACAGTTAAATCTGACATTTAATTTCTCATTAAACTTTATATTCATTCCTCAGTGAGACTGAAAGTCTTCACCCGGTTCTGACCTTCTAGTCATATATTCCCTAGACGCCAACATTTACCACACAGTGTGCACTTTACATTTTCATCAAAAACTGCAATGCTATGTTATTTTATTAGGAGAATGAATTCAACTTTTTAAAAATAAATTGTGCAACTATATATCTCCTTTGTGGCAGAATCTCACTACACTCAGGATGCTACATACACGAACTGTTTGGACCTTTTGCCTGCATTTAAGTCCTAAAATATAGATGCTCACAACCTCTGTGTGGTAGACCTTCCTTGGAAAGTAAAATACAGGAAGGGAAATAAAAAACAGTTTTATGACCTAGACTCCAAAGACTGAGTCAATTTGAAGAACTATGTGTCCTGTCATACATAGTGGGAGAATTTGTGTCTAAATAGTGGCGTTTTTATTTCTGCTGTCATTAAGTGTTGCCTCTGTGAGTGCAAAAACTTGGTGTTCTTTCTTAGCTGATGGAAATCTTAATTTCTTCTTTCTCTTTGTCTAAGGTATTGCTGCCAGTGTACATCAGGTGAAGTCATTTCTCAATCACACTGCATACCTATCCTGCTCTTTTCCAAACTCTCAGAAAACAGACATAAAGGATTTAAGAGTTTTTTGGCAAAAAGACGCTCTTGAAGTGGTGCATGAAGTATACTATGGCCAAGAAATACATGATAACCTTAGTCCTAAATATGTAAATCGCACCAAGATGGATATGGACAAATGGACCTTGCAATTGTCAAATGCAGGAATTGTGGACGAGGGACAGTATACATGTATTATACAGCACAGAGATAAAGGATCGCCAAAGGTCATACACACATCTGAGTGCTTACTGCACATCATTGGTAAGCAATCACTTCTAATTGCCATATGGTCCGGGTTTTTTGCGGGGCGAGGGGGTTCTATGTCACTTTGTTCAGTCCAGAAATGCGGGGTACTGTCCCCAAGCCACTGAAAATGTACCTGCACTGGAGCAGAATTTCTAAAGATGCTTTCCAAAGAGCTTCTCAATGGAAAATCCTCAGCTCAGTGAAAAGTGTTCAGGTGGAAGCAATTAGAAGTAGAAAATGAGGCAATAATTTGCTCAATATTGTATCTTTCTGGATTCCCACTCTGTCATACTTTACAGTGAAAACCATTTTGCCTTCTTCCTCTTGCCTCCTGCAAGTTTTATGGCTTTTAGGACTCTGGAAAATACACCACTTTATTTGCATCTGATGCACTGCGTTCTATTAAAAGCAGTAATAGTTAGCATCATTGGTGGTAAATTACAGTTGAAACATAACAAGATTTCTGCAAACACCCAGCTCTTTTATGATGATATAAATTGCAGGGAAAATAAAGAAAAGAGCAGCTTATATGTGGAGGAGTAGAAATTCATATGCTCAGTTAAAGTAAGACTGAAAATATCTCTGAAGAAAAAATGCAGGCATTGATGAGATTCAACCTGATTTCTTGCCTGTTATCAGAGGAAAAGGCAGAAAATCTTTTAACGGGGGAATGGGGTTCAGTGACGAAGTAATCTTTTCCTAATATTTTCTAATATTCTAGTAATTCCTAATATATTTTCCTATTCTATTTTAAGCTGCTCTGCTAGTAACGTTTGTCTGTATGCTTGTGTTCTCTTCCACTATGATAGTGCTAGTCATTAATAATAACAGCTTCCAACTTCCACTACTGTTTTCAGGCTTCAAAACTGCTTCAAAAGACAACAGGCCATGGTGTAACAGCACTCAGAAATGGAGTACCATGACATCTGAGTCTATTTAGCTTTGTGCTGTCAGCAGATGATCCCTCAATCGGCAGATAGAAAACCTAGATTGTTAACTTTGGTTCTGCCAGAACCCACCTGATGAGTATTTTCAGCAAAGTTTTAGAACTCAGAAACTCATAATGTGCACTCAATAGCAAGGCCTCCAATTTAAGAGATGCTTAGCCTCAACTATTTGGTTAATTCAAGCAGTTAAATTAGTTATATCAGCTTAGCCAACATCTGAGCAACATGTTATAGAAGTCTCATACTTAGGCACTAAAATTCTCCCAGACCTTTTATGGTTTAATTTAGGAAGACTGTTTTAACTCTGCTGCTGTGTTCCTTCCAAATGATTCTGTTCAGTAAGTTCCCAAAGGAAAGAGCAGTATAAAACAAAACCTTGAAAATAATTAGAAGGAAAATACAAAGGTACTTGTGCTTACCTACTGTTTCTTAATTGGAATCTCATATCATACGTGCAATATTTTTTTGTAGTACAGCATGTCACACTTAAAATGGACATGAGAAAGCTTGAGTGCTGTACAAGAAGGATAGGGCAGTCATACAAAGCTATTTAGATCACCTGGTGACCAAGCCCATTCAGAAATACTGAAGTACCTTCTAATACCATTTACATGAGTTATTTATATTTATTACGTTAGGAAAATACACAGATTACATGTATATTATATATATTGGGTAGAGTCAGGATGATTTATACAAGAACAATTAACACAGATCATTCTTCAGCAAGAAAGGAAGACTTCACAATGGAAAGCTTTTGTTCTTAAACAGGCAATGTATGGACCATGGGGACAAGCAGCGTAACTGGAAATTCTGCTGCTATAACATGGCTCTAATGCTTCCTTCAGATAGATCAACAAGGGAAGTAAATTAAACTAGGGAAGCTGTGTCAAAATATGTACTATTCAAAGAGTTGGGAGTGAAACGGATGAGAACAGTTTGTGTCCTCATTTTAAAGGGGATGATTAAAAAGTTAAAAGCATGGAGATCTACTAGAGTTATCTGCAGGCTGGAAAAAATACAGTCCAGTTGGAGACATGGAAAGATTGATCTGGTTACCTTATAATGCAGGAGACTGAGAAGAGTCTTGTTTTCAGAGTATGGGAACCTGAAATACACATAAAATACTGGATTTTTTTTAAAAAAAAAAAACAACTAATTACTTCAGTGAAGTTATGAAAATAGTCAGTGGCTGAAAAGAAGTGAGAAGTAAAGCACGTTGTCACTTTAGAAAATGGAACAAAACCAGGTAGGATGATTAAGCCATTGAGAAAAATATTAAGGGCTTGATGGATCTGTCACCTGAGGTATTTAAATCTAAGCCCATAGCCTTTTTGGAAGACACGTTTTCTTTAAATCAAAAGACTTCCTGAAACATGTTTTTATGTTAACAGTCCAAAGCTTACATATATGTAGTCCACACCCTGCATCACTTTTCAGTAAATTGAAGTTCCAGAAGCCATAAAACCAGAAGTGCTTTGATCAGGGTGTATTCCACTATTTCCACTTGTTTACTGTCAATAAGACTGAAACTCAAATCGCTTGGATGAGATCTGGCAGGTTTCACAGCCATGTATTACATTCCTACCCTCTCTATAAAATGTCAAGGAGAGAATAAATACTTCAGACAGAAGCTGGACTGAGCAGACAGCTAAGCAAGTCAGATCTCAAGGAAAAAGAGGAAGCTTGAGCTCTCCTGAGGGAAACTTAACTAAGTTTTGGGGTATGAAAAAGTTGGGGCTTTTTCCGTTTTGAACTCACAGCCATGGACTCTCATGGGGCTCTATGTGACTAAGCTAAATCCTTATCTCTGTGTGTTGGCATACAGCAAATAAAAGCAACATCATATTTCTTCATTCATATCAAGAATTCACTGGGGCAAGGATTAGAGCCTGTATCAAACATGTTGAGTGTGTGTGCAGAAGAGTCAGACCTTCTTAGTCTCATATTTTTCTAAGAATCGTTTTCCCCTTCTGCAATATTTCTCCATACTATCTTTAGTCCTACTGGCACTTAAATAATAAAGTATTTTCAATGAAGCCTTGAGTCCATTTCTTGTATTTTCTTGTGGTTTGTTTTTTGTTGGTTTTTTTTTAACTTCCTGTACGCCAACATGCAGTCAGTATTATGTCTACATTCTCTCCTTCTCCTTTTCTGTTATAGTCTACTATTTCTACTACAGCCTCTTAACCAAACAAATCCTGGTTAGGAATATTTGGGAGATTATTTATTAGAGAGTATTAGTTAAAAGCTAAAAGATTACTGACAGAAACCAAGGATATTTGTGCCTATGACAGCACTGGATGTCCAGCTTACCCCATCTGAAGTCCCTCAGATGATTTCTTTCTCTACATTTCACCATTAGAAGCTTCTGGTTTTCCCCTTACTTAAAATCAGGAGGTTGAGTGTAGGCAGCACTGTGTCCCATTCCCATTTTGTGCTTATGCACTGACTTGCAAGCAGGCCAGGCTTGATTATTCTCAGGTGTCAATGGACCTAAGAGAGGTGGGACAGACAAGAGTCCGTTGTCTGACTGATCAGACTTATGTCCTTGAAACACCCTGAGGACAAGGAGGAGCAAGTCTACGTGTACACCAAAAATATAACAAACCCTTCTTGGGACTCCTGTTGTTTTCCTGGGAAATGTGTTTAGACTTAATTCTGCCTGAAAATCTTAAATAATTGTCAGGAGCTGTCTCAAGATGTGATATGTCTGCCTCATGATGCTTTCTCTTTGGTCTGTTTCAGCCAACTATAGTCAACCTGAGATAGCACGGCTGGACACTGGGGAACCAAAGCCCAACGCATACTTGAATCTTTCCTGTTCTTCCAGAGGAGGTTATCCAGAGCCCAAGAATATGACTTGGCTAATTTCACACGAAAACGTAACATACAAGCGTATGCATCACATGGACGTTTCACAGGATGCTGTAACAAAGCTGTACAATGTTACTAGCAAGCTGAATATCACAGTTCCTACAAACACCCTTACTAATATTAGCTGCTTGCTTCACCTTGGAGGGCAGCTGGGGAGCCTTGTCTCAGTGCCACTAGGCATAGGTGAGTCTCCATTCACCCATTCCAATTTTTGCACGGATAGGAGCAGTGCACACTGTAATAGAGCTAATCACAGATAGCAGCATAGTCAAGGCAGGGAGTAAACCCTAAGTAGCAGTAGGAGTTGGTTACAAGCTTTGGATGTTCACCAGCAGCCATGGCCACCAAATTCCCTCTCCTTTTCATATGGCAAGTCTTATTACAGCAAGGAAACAGAAGGAAGGCTACTGCCACCCAATCCGGAACACAGCCCTGTTCATCCCCTCCTTAGATGCTGCTGCAGTAGTTGCAACAAAACAACCTGGATGTCAGGATTAGGTGGCAACCAGTCTCTGGAGGTGACATTTAGCTGTTAAGAGAGTTGCCACTTCACAGAATCAGAGAACTGTTGGGGTTGGAGGAGGCATCTGGAGATCATCTAGTCCAACCACTCTGCTCAAAGCAGGGTCAACAGGTAGCACAGGGCCTTATGCAGTTGAGTTTTAGAAATCTCCCAGGATAGAGACTTCACAACCTCTCTCAGCGGGTTGTTCCAGTAACAATGCCCTGATTGTAGAAATGCTTTTTTCCTGGTGTTTAGGTGCTTGAGCTGCTATTTTTAATCATTCCCTAGAGAGGGGCAGAAGGCTAAACAGAAGAGTCCCTTGGACCAGATTTGGCTCACAAACTGCCAAATAGACTGTGCTGTGTTTAAGTGTAAAGGCCATGAAACTTTGACTAGTCTTAGAAGCATTCCTGGTGCTTTTCCTAACATTTGGCAGAATGAAGTGTGCATTTCAAAATTACTATTTGGGGATTTTCTTTCTCTGGGATCGTGTCTTTTTTTGGACACCTCTTGCAAGAAAAAGCTGGGGAACAAAGTTCCAATAAGACTTTACTGCTGGGTTATGTTGGGGTTCCACATGACTGATCCTTTCTTTAAACTAAAGCTGTATTTTATTTATCTCCTGGGACAGGAAAACATCCTTTGACATATTTTTGCTCATAAGTTATGGCAAAAGCATATCAAAATAAAGACAATTCCCATATGGCTTGCACATGTCTCCTTTAGACAGGGTTGAAGAGGGAGAGCTGTGCATCAGCTGACAGGAACAGGGAGCCAAGAGGGAATGGTAGCATTGCAGGAAAGCCTACAGGCAGATGTAAAAGAAGCTTGCCACTCATTCTGATAAAAAGTTACACAGTGCAGTTTTCTTCCTATAAATTTAGCTAGAGGGTTAAGTCATCAATATGGCAAACTGCCTCTGATGTCCTTACATTCTAGAATTTTTAAATACTATATTAAAATACAATACAGGAGTCTTCTGAGGTTTGCACAGCCCTACATGTTGCTTATGAGTGTTAACATGGCTATATTAGCTACAGTGCTGCATCCTCCTCTTCCCTATTGAATTCTTCTCTCCTTCCTGGCTTTATGAAAGTAGCCACCTGATGAGCAGTGATGGTGGGTAAGAAACTAGGAACTCCACAGAAACAAAAGCTTTCTTTGGTGATAACTGAAGCTCTATCAGTTGCTAAACCTAGCAACCAGAACCTCAAAAGCACAGTAACCAGAAATAGAGGGAATCTCCTTTGCATTCCCTGCTACTTTCACGTCCCTTACGGCATTTCACTAGGGTTTGACCATCATTTCCAACAGACACCAAGTAGTAACATATCCCAGGTTCTTCAAACTTGCACAGTAACAAAGAGTAGCAGTAGCGCAGTAGCTGCCTCATAGGCTCTTGTATTAATCAAGTCACTGATCTCTCACATTACCCAAATTTCAGAAAGAATACTTTACCTTACTGTTGTTGAAGTGGCTGTTAAGACTTGGTGGTTTCGCTGTTTATTGGAAATTGAAATAAAGCAATATGGATAGTAATTTGCTGACACTATTAAAGCACTGTAAAAGCAAAGGATGCTGAGGGCCTTTCCCTACACTTCTAATTCACGTAACTTTGGGACAGATTGTTTAAGCTAACTGTCACCAAATTAAATCTTTGCTGTATCTCCTCTGTTTTCTTATTTAGAGATACAGGGGGAAAAAATGGAGAAAGTGAAGATAAATTTCTTTGGCCCACTTATAGCTGTGATTATATTGATCATACTTCTTCTGGGTTTTGTGATATTGAAGAAGAACAGAAATATCTCATCTAGCAACCAGAGTAAGTTATTACTTCTCAGTTTCACCTTTACTGTCCCTCAAGTCACAGGTTTTGCTCTTTGTAATCATCTCTTTACCTACATTCAAGCTGCTGACAGAAACTTAGGTTTCATGCCGGACTTAAGATAAACTTCCTTGGACAATTTATTTCCTGCAACGACTTAAACCATCCAGAAGTAAGTCAAAACACCTTTCTCCTGTCTTGTCCTGGGATCCACCTCTCCCTCTTCTTTATGCTCTGTGAGACAGCTATGGAACCAGCTTACCACTTTTTCCTGCAGTTTCATCCTTTTTCTCTAGTTTTGGCTCCTAAAACCATTGGGCTGTATAAACCTTTCTTGCCCATCAACATGTATAAGAAAGGTATAGCTGGGAGAGGGATGAGATGAGGCTTCCATCAAGTGCAAGTATCTCTGTCATCAGAGAGCTGAAGGATCCAAGGCATTGCTCCACCACAGGCTGCACAACACTGGACTGGAAGAATCATCTTGTACTAGGAACAGAATTTGATCTTTGCATTGCATTTCCATATCTTGTTCTAACACTAGGTTTCAGCAGTGCAGGATTTATTCTGCACCGAAAGGATCCTCATGCCGACATCAATCTCTCCTTCCTTGTAGCAAGAGGGAAATGTATTCCTTACAGTCAGTCTTGTTTCCTTACACAGCCAAAAGTGCTGAGCCCCGTCTCATTCTCTCTCCAAATCCTAAGGCAACTGGACATTTACTATCAACTCTTTCAGATCCTATTTCTCACATTTCTGTAAATGACATATTCATCTATTTTAGGTGTCAGCCTAGCCGTCTAGAAGCCATCCAGCTTGAAACTGAGGCCATCAGCCAGACTGCTGACTGGGAACCAACTCTGCACATAGCAAGGCCTGAGGTCCTGTGTTCTTAGATGCTCTGCCAGAATAAGAAACCTCCCCAGATACCCTACAGAACAACATGCAACTTTTTTTGTCTGGTGGCTGAAATCCACTGGCCAGTGCTCTCTGCTTCTATTTTTGCTTCAGAATGGTAGTAAATATGGTGCTCTGCCTGTCTGCATGACTGACTATCTTTTTGCCATATCTTTCACTATGCACCGTGACATTGTAAAATCCCAAGTGTCAATGAAGAAAGCAGAGCTGTGTGGTTTACAGAAGAGAATGTCTCAGAAATAGAAAGAGTTAGGCCACAGTCTGTGAATCATAACCATAACTGGAAACATGATCAGAGGCAGGCTATTAATCATAGGCCATGAACACTTTTGGCAGAGCCAGTGTGGCTTTGTAGCAGTAACTTTCTTGTAAAGCTCCACAGCAGAAAGAGGAACTTCAGGGCACTTCCCCACCTTCTGAGAAAAATCGTGCAATTCCTATTAGGCATTTGAAACTAGAAATCACCTGAAGGAAAGACTTGCTTTAAACATAATTTCTGGTTATCTTAAATTTTTTTTTACTACCATTCAGACTTCATATACCCGGACAGTTAGTACCTCCCCACTTTGTTCCTCTGTATTCTGACCAGATGCTGCACTAGTAGTTCAGGTAGATGCAGGGTTAGACTATGAAAGCATGAGGTATCATTCCTATGTGTATAAGTCTAAAGTATATAAAATTAAGCTAAGCAGATAGTGAAAAAATATTATATAAGTAGGTCATGTTCCAATTTGGTTGACTGCGTTCTCCCTTTCTTAGTTTTGCTTCAGACCTTGAAGATAGAACAATCCATACTCTGTGGTATGCTCAGCTATAGGAAGTAGTTTTACCTTTCAGTAAATATTCTCCGTTTCTCTCAAAATGTGCCAGTTCTCCAATCTTGATCAGTCTCTGCACTTTATATTCTTCAATAGCATTGACATCTTTCAGGAGAAAGAATGCAATAGAATTGAGACAAAATTCTTCCGAGGTCTTGATTGTATTTGCAGGTCTGACATTTTCAGCAAAAGCAGGGACATTAGCATCACATTCTCAAGACAAATTTCAGCTCAGAGTTGCAGTTTGGAGACATAAATTCTCTACGGTTTCTGCTGGGTACAAATATTATTTTCTGTTAAATGATGTTGTGAGTTGTTAGGTTCCACCTCAATTTTTGTTCTATTTTCAAGTGTGTGAGAGAATGTGCATGTCCTTCTGAGTTAGCTAAACCATTTGAGAGTCAGTTTTTTAAGCTATTACACTAACATTCCAAGTATTTTCATTCAGATTAATATCATTCAAATGTTATTAAAAGTTAAAGGTTTTATTTTTATGTGAAAGTTTATATTTGCTAGCAACCTTATTTAATGATTTATTAAAATCTATGTCTTTTTCTGTGTTGGTGTTTTATTCTCCTGCCATTAAAGCAATATTTTGGGGTATAATTGGGGAATACCCACATTTGTTGTTCTCAGGGAGGAAACACTCCCAGATTTTTCTTGGAAGCAAATGAATGAAAAAAGGTATTGATGCAATGACCAAGAACGGCACAACTGAAGGTTTCGTATGTTCATTCACAGAGCTGGATATATGTGCACAACTCTTTGTATGTGTACCTCCTTGACCTATACACCTCAAAGATTAGATACAAACTTCCAGTCTGAAAATTTGGCCTTTTGACTCTATGCTGCAGGTTGTTAAACATACCTCCAGTGCGTCGCACAATCTTCTCTAACTCTTGATTAACATTTGGTTCCTTAAATGTGTTTAACTATCAGGTATAATAAATCAGGTAGATACTCACTAGATTTGTGTTGTCTCTCCTGCTTTTTTTAACAGTTACTGTCATTCAGTTCATTTTTTTCAACATTTTCCCTTCCCACCCAAGTCATTCACCTCAAATCCTCACTAACGTTGAGGTTGTCAGAACAACAGCTAAACCTTATTTGCTCCTACCCAAACAACACTGGGAGTCTTTTGTCTTCTGTATGACTAATTCCACACACATACACATACACTCTTGAACTCGCAGTCTTGCGACTCTTACAAGTCCTTAAATTGTGATGTGCTGCTTATCTGGTCAGCTTTATGCACTGAGGAAAAAAAACATCACCAATGTTTCATGTTTGTCTATAGGAGAAAAACAATAACCAGTTCCTCTACAATGGATAAGATACCTGGAAAACTATGGTAGTACTCAAGAGTCCTTCTCTAGAACATTCACTTAGCAGAAAAAAGCAAGAAATTCTGAGCATTTGGAAATTCAGCATTTTTTTCAACAGGTCTTAGTACCTCTGACAGGGCTTTCCACCCTGATACACTTCTACTATCACTATCAGCAACTGTAATTAGTGAAAAAAGTCACATGGAAAGTTCAGGTTATGTTTTGACAACTCCCTTTCATCCTTAATTTGTTCCTAATTAATGAAGTTGTTTCTTTTTACCCCGTGCCATCCCTCTACTTTAGGCTGCCAACCTCCTTCTATTACCTGCTCAATTTCTTTACCTCCTCTTTTCCTGCTCTTACAATCAACTCTAATTCCCTCCTTCAGCTAAAGACAGTTAAGTGGAAAAATGCAGATGGACTTCAGGGAAAATATTAAGTTTGTCTCTATCTGTTCAAAGGCATTAATCCTATGTGATAGCAGGTGTATGAGCACAGTAGCAAGGCATAAAAAAAGCTCATGTGCTGGCATTTTTGTCCTCCATACAAATACATTCAGATTCCCAGGCTATCTCCTCACCCACTTCGTAGTTTTTTCTTTGACAGCATGCTTGCAGTCATTTAGTGACTCTATAAACATGGCAAGCAAAAGAGCATACGCCCACTACATACCACAGCATGTAACAGCTTTACTTAAAAACACCATTCCTTTATTTTTAGATGTATTACATATTTCAGAAAATGCCAACAAAGAAATGGAAATGGTGTGTTAAACCAGTATCCAATGCCCAAAGTTAGAATCCTGTCATCAGACTTACAGTTGTGATAGATGGCTTCAGGTTCACTGATTAACCAGGACTGAATCACAGAATAGTTGATGTTGGAATGGACGGAAGGAGATTATACCCCCCTGCTTGAGCAGTGTCACCTGGAAAATGTTGCCCAGGTCCCTGTCCAGACAGCTTCTGAATATCTCCAAGGAGGGAGACTCCATGACCTCTCTGGGCATCCTGCTCCAGGGATTGTCCACCCTTCACAGTAAAAAAGTGTTTCCTTGTGCTCAGAGGGAACGTCCTGGGTTTCAGTTTGTGCTCATTCCCTCTGGGCCTGTCACTGGGCACCACTGAAAACAGCCTGACTCATTCTTTTTTGCACCCTCTTCAGGCATTTATACACACTGATTCTCATCTCCAGGCTGAACAGTCCCAGCCCACTCAGCCTTTCTTCAGAGGAGAGATGCTCCAGTCCCTTCATCATCTCTGTGGTCATTGCTGGACTCCCTCTAGTATGTTGATGTCTCTCTTGTACTAGGGAGCTCAGAACTGGACACAGGACTCCAGGCAGACACTCACTAGTGCTGGTAGAGGGAAAGCATCACCTCCCTCAGCCTGTGGCAACGCTTCCCCTGATGCAGCCCAGACACTGTTGGCCTTCTTTGCCACGAGGGCGCACTGCTGCCTCATCTTCAACTTGTCCACTAGGTCATCCATGTCATTTTCTGTAAAGCTGCTTTCCAGATGATTTGCCCCGGCCTGTACTGGTTTATTCCTCCCAAAGTGCAGGACTTGGAATTTTCCTTTGTTGAGGTTCCTCTCTGCCCATTTTTCCAGCCTCTGGAGATCCCTCTGGATGGCAGCACAACCCTCTGGTGTGCCACTCCTCCCAGTTTTTTATAATCTTTAAACTTGCTGAGGGTACACTTGCTCCCATCATCCAGGTCACTAGTGAAGAGGAAAGTCAGTTTTGCTGCGGATTTCTTAGTGTCAGCCAGGGCTACTGCAACAAGCAATACTTTCCTATGGTTAACAGGTGAGGGGACAGTGAAGTGTTACCTTTCCAGAATATTCCACAGTCACTTCTGAGAGGATTGTCATTAAGAAACCATCTTATGGCAACATCCCTTAGTGGACTTTTTCCTCTTCAGGTGAATTATTTGCTACTGGAACTTACATTTGACCACAGAAATATGGCAATTCTATTAAAGAAATATAGTTCCTGTGTGTATTACCTCTAAGTTTTGGGTTCAAATTCTCTTTCTGCCTCCTTTCCAAACTCAGCAGGAAAAAGAAAAAAAAAAATGAATATGAAATACTTATCTACACTGGAATTCTAGGCTGTTGTAATTCATAACTGATCTCTCTTTGCTTTCCCATCTTCTGCACTGGGAGGGCCATAATGCTGGGACTGGGCAGGGTCTAAGGAGAACACGTGTTCTGATCTCAGGATGGGCTACCAAAAGGTTCTCAAGAGAAAAAATAGAATTAGGCAGGAAAGCTGGTGAAAGAAGAGAAAGAGGGGGGAAATTGGATGGGGGCTGACAAAGTTTAAGGAAAAGAGTAACACACGAGACTGGCTTGCAATGGGAAGTGCACGTGCATCAAGTGCAGAGCACAGGCACAAGCTATTGTTTCACAGACCCCTGGAAATAAAAGGTTCTGGCAGCTGTTTGCCCATTTCCTTCTGGGGAAGGCTACTCTCCAGCCAGCAGCAGTGCCACAAGAGAGGAGAACTTCTGCACAGAAGTCCTGAAATCCATAATATTCTCACAGTCCTTGACGTGCCATACCTCCTTATATACTTGTGACTTTTATGGAAGATATGCAAGATCAAATTTTCCTGCACTTGGTGTGTGCTTGATGCTGAAACCTGCATAACTTTTGTCCACTGCTTTTGTTGATATAGCTCTTAAAACAAAACCTCATTAAAATAATAAAAATTATGCCTAGCCACCCATTCCTAATAAGCAGTGCTTATGACTTCAGAAGGACACAGAACTAGGAAAAAATGGAAAGATGAGGTGAGAATAGCTCAAACTGCAGTTACATGCATACATGTACAGCTGACATACCAGGTATATTGTTGCCCACCCTCTTCTGAAATATACATAATCATAAATAGTTTGTTTTGGAATAATTTTCTAAACCTTTCCTCAGCCTAGGTCTATTGCTGTTCGCAAGAGAAACTGCTCTGTTTTCAGTGTTCAAAACTGAGAATGTCTCTACCACCTTGACAACTTTCTGTTACACCCTTTTTCATCTTTGCCCTTTCTCTGTCTTACAAATATTACACAATCCACAATCTGAGAGAGACTTTTCTCAAGGGTCTCAAGATAGATACACCATGAAAACAACTTTCACTTGCCTTTCAGTTTGCCAGAGCTACAGTCTGTTTCACAGCTCAGAGGGCTAGTGCAATCCGTGCGGGTGTGAAAACAGGACTATAATGCAGAAGCAGAGGAGGGATCTTACTTTTTATCTTGCACCGTTAAATGCACTACTGTATCCAGAACCAGAAGTCATATTACTAAAAAATGTTAAAATATTAGAAATAGAAAAGAAGTGATAAAAAGTGACTAGGGTTCTAGAAAGCAAGTTGACAATGTGAAGTTTGTGGAGTGCAATCTATGCAGATGATGAAAAAATGGAGAAAGGACCTGCTGAATCCTGGAATGGAATGACTGGATAGGTAAGGAAGATGTGAGAGATCCCTCCTACTGAGTGACTCTTGTAACTGGGGAGCCCAGAACTGGCCACGGTACTACAGGGGTGGCCTCATCAGAGCTGAGCAGAGGGGAAAGATCACCTCCCTCAACCTGCTGGCAACACCCCTCCTAACACAGCCCAGACACCATTAGCCTTCTTTGCCACGAGGACATGTTGCTGGCTCATGTCCAGCTTGGTGACCACCAGGACCCCGGGTCTTTTTCTGCAAAGCTGCTTTCCAGATTGTCGGCTCCCAGCATGTGCTGCTGCATGGAAAGAAGACAAAGAAGTTGAGCTAAAAGAGGCAGAGTAAGCAGGTTTCTGGAATGTATCTGAAAGAGACAGCATATAATGAAGGTTTGTACCATGGAATAGAAAGGAACTGATTTTAAAAAATATTAGATGGAGAAAAATTATGACACCTAGCAAGAGACTCTATGTGGGAAGAAAAGCCAAGACAAACCCAAGAAAAGACAAGAAGGTGCTCAGTAGCACATTCCCTCATCACTAGATAGCTTCTTGACAGAATTATCAGTGGTCACAGCTTCCACTACTCCAATTGCCTATGGCAACAGAACATATTGTGAGTTAGGTAGAAATCAAGCTTTTCCTGTCAGATCAGACATCTAGCAGAGGAGGACTCCTAAAACTCTGAGATCTTCTTCCTTCAGAGATTTTCTTTCTATGTCTGGGATATTGTACAAAGATCCACTCTCCGAGTACTGTTTGGAGAGTGTCTCAGATGAGCTTTGGTCTGATTGGATTGGCTGAAACTGGTAGAATTATGCTGATGGGTAACAACAGGTCATATGGCCAGTCATCTTTCTTCAGATGTATTGGAAAAGACCATTTAAAATAATGAACCTCTAAACTGCAACTAATCCTTTCTTCTGCTTTAGTTCAACTATGGTTAGAGCTGATTATACTTAAAAAGTAAAGGTATTGCTTAATATGTTTGAAATCATGGGGATGCAGGTTAGAAATGCTCAGGAGTGAAAACTAGATTGCAGACCTAAACCTGTATAGAAATTAAATTAGACTATAAACACTAAGAAGTTCGGGGTTTTTTTTAATTGGGTCAGTGGTTAAGTCCTTCAATGTTATGTACACACCCAGAGCAGAAAATGCATAAAAATAACTGTAGTACAAGACAGAGTAGGTTTTATCAAGCAAAATACCAAAATGTTCTATCAGCATAACACATTGATACATCAAAACCCAGCTTCCCCTAAAGTAATGCAAAGCAGCTGCTTGATCCCAGAAACCAGAGTTAGGAACCATGGCACATACTTATTTTCTTATATTAGTTTTTACCACTCCTTACCTTCCTCTCATTGGCAAAAAGTGAGTAGAAAACTGGATTCAAGGGTATCACATCCTGGACATTCATCTGCAGAGGAATTTTAGGAGGCTGACTGAAACTGGCCTCTCTAAAACCCAACACGAACACCTGCAGCAGCAGTACACCACTGAGGAAAAATGCCTTATCATGACAGTCCCTTGTCAGCCTGGGGTTGGCTCTTTATTTCCTCTTTCTTCTCCTTTGCTTTCATGGAATGCTTGACCTGCAGCGTGGACAGGCTCCTGAGCAAACCTGGAAGCCTCCTCCCACCCACCCAACCTCCCTGAGGCAGGGAGCGCCTCCCAGGCAGCCCGAGCTATGACCTATGGCCTTTGTTCAGGGAAAGGCCACCCGTGCTCACCCGTTACACTGACACGCCATTACCCTTTTGATTCCACATCAATTTTTTCCTTAGAAAAAAAAAAAAAAGTGTGGGACAAACGTGAGGGCCAGGCAGCCCATCTCAGTGCTCTCCCCCGTGGCGACAGGGGAGCTCCCCTCAGGGGGCGAGGGCCAGCTGCCCTGACAGATGAAGGTGCTGCTGTCAGAGGGGTTTGTGGTGAGGCGTGGGGTCACAAGCTGAAAGCATCATCAGGAGGTTTCTAGTCCACCTTTCAGCTCCAAACAGAGTCAGCCCTGAGGCCAGACTGGACGGCTCAGGGCTTTGTCCAGTCAGGTCTTGAAAAACCTTGGAGGATGGAAATGGCACAGCCTCGTGGAGGGACTTGGTCTACTGCTTGACTGTCCTTGGAGAGAAAAAGTTTTCCCTTACACCCAGCCTGAGCCCCTCTTCTTTCATTTTCTGTCATCTCTCATCCTCCCACCACACACCACACACCCCTGTGAAGAGCCTGGCTCCATTTTCTCAGTAACTCCTTGCAGCTGTTGGAAAGATGTGACTTAGTATCTCTTCTCCAGGCCAGACAAAGGGCACTCCCTCGGCCTCTCCTCACAGCACAAGTGCTCCAACCCCATCAACAACCTAGGTCATCTCCTGCCAAACCTGCCCCAATTTATCCATGTCTTCCTTGCACTGGGGAGCTCAGGACTGGACACACTCTTCTAGGTGTGGTCTAAGAAGTGTTGAATAAAAAGAGGTAGCATCGCTCCCCTCAATCTACTGGCAGTGCTGCTGTCCATACAGTCCTGGATACCATCAGCCTTTTTCGCTGCCAAGACACCCTTCTGTCATCATCCCACCAACATCTTCCCCCCTACTGATGGGACTCTTTTCATCTTTCCCCCAGCAGCTGCTAGCACTTTTGGAGATGAGGCATTGAGAATCTACGCATTTGTTCTGCCAGTCTTTAATGTTGCATTGTAGTTTTCTTGTTATTTCTCCTCCTCTTCTCAAGCCTGCCTCATGATGAACACCACAAGTCTACCCCACTCTCATCAAATTCTTTGCCATTCGTTCTACTCACATTTTGGGAACTTATCATGTAAAACTAGAAAGTAGCAAGAAGACGCAGAGAAAATGAGATTTATTCACATGAATGGAACTGTAAGGCAGTCTGGGCAGAAAAGAAACCATGGGACAACAAGACTGAGGTTTAGAAAAGCAGGGAAATTGATTATAAGGTGTGTTTAAAAGAGAAAAATATTCAGATAACAGAATGCAACAGGGAGAATGGAGTTCATATAGACCATTGAGAATCTGGACACCAGAGACATGGACAGAGACTGTTTAAGGGGAGAAGTTCCTTTTTCATGAAACTCTGCAGGTGGAAATTGCAGTTGCTAGAAAGCAATTTTCCTCTCAGGGAGAATGATATAATTTAAAGTTTACTTTTAAAAGGGAAATTGTGAAAAAAAAACAAGTAAAAACTGGAAAAGAATCTAGTCAAAGCATTTAATTTCAATAGTGTCAGTACGATACAATCCAAACAAAAGATCAGAATGAGAACATATAAAATATCAAAATAATTCTTTTTGAGTTTTAATTATTTGTTCCCCCCAACTTCTAAAGGCAATTTTTGCAAATGGTTTTCAGCATTTTCCAGAGGAACAAAAAATCTGTTGAAATTTTATTTTTAATATCTAAAGGCTTATCTGCACTGAATTCTCTTTATGGGCTGATTTCAACTGATCAAAAGAGAAACACTGGGAGATTGATCTACAAGTGATAAAAGAGGCCCAATAGTTTTGGTTAGATAGATTCCACTATCTAACGTGTCATTAGACATGTATCAATATAAATACAGTGGTTTTTAAGCTACACAGTAGACTACAACTCCATTGTGTATACTCTTCTCCATTGTCTGTATTTCCTAAATATTTTGTTGGTGTGAATAAGTACCATTTCAAAAATAAATAACATACAAAAAGAATGCAAGTAAGTAATACTGCTAAGAGCAAAAAGGTCAGACAAGGCCCTCCAAAGAGTCTCCATGTGGCAGAACTGTGAAAAAGCAAGAAGTGTAGTATTAAATCCTTTCAGTTTGCACTAGCACTCGATACAATCAAACAGCAACCATCCGAGACATGAAAATCCATTCCTCGGGCAATTTCCAAGTGTTTAGGTAGGTTGAATAGGCAGATGTAGGGAAAAGTTCCAGTGTCACTTTTATTACACACCCATAAAGACTCCCGGTGTGCGATGTAGCGTATCCTGATAGAAGTGTGAAGCTGGGTAGGGGTGTCACAGCAACATTTTGTGAAGCATTCTTTTGCCACATTCCCCAGTGACCTCAACATCTTAAGGAAACAGTGTTATCACGTCCTTATGGCATTACCTAAGGCAGCAAGCAAAGGAGATGTAAGGCTCTGTCAGAATGAAGCAAGTATTCCTGTGGTTATGAATTTTTAGCAGCCAACTTTTGCTTTCCCTGGGCATTTTAGGAGGTAAACTGTTTGAAAGTCCTGGAGACATTACTGCAATTATTTACTAGGTTTGTATAAAAATGTTACTTACCTGTTACTGACCTCCTCGGAGATACTTTGTGTACATTCCTACTCTGGCTATACAAGCAATGTTAACTGAAGTTTTTGCCTTGGCAATATATGAAAAATACTTTAAAAACCCACTCTTTTTTTAAAAAAAAAAAAAAAAAAAAAAAAAAAAAAAAAAAAAAAAAAAAAAAGTAGGGAATGTGCCACCCTTCCAGTCCTGGCAGCAGCTCTGCACATTCCAGGAATACAAAATATTCTGGAAGAAAGCCACAAATACAATTTGAGCTGTTGCAGTTGATACCTTGATTGTAGTAAGAGCATCTTTTTTCTACCTTTCACTGTACATGTCTGAGCAATTTGAAGTAAAATAACAGTCTCTGTGCTGATCTCAGCAGCCCTTAGGTCTCTTTTGCTCAGAAACAAAAGTCGCTGGACCCTCCATGGACTTAGCCCTGCTAATGTGAGAAGAAAAAGCTGCCTGAAGGCCAAATTGCAGAAGAAGCTTCAAAAACATGCAGGAAAAGCATCCAGAGAAGTACATTTCATGATTTAAGTGCACTTCTTGAATAATCTCTAACATGTCAACAAATACAGTATATTGGATGGCAGGCAAATGCAATGGGTCTTTGCTTTCCTATCTCTTCCAGGTGATGCAAATACAACCAAAATGTTGTTTATGTGGAAAAAAAAAAAATAGTAAGAAGACAGCAGATCATCACAAGCTTAAGTGATTTCTCTGCAAAGATTCTGAGTGAAAAAATTGAGATACCCTTGCAGCTCCTGATGAAAAGCTTCTGAGAATTAGTTAGATAAGTCTAGATCTTGGTGCATCAGGACCTTCACAGTAGCTCAGTGAGAGAAAATCAGAAAAAAAGATGCAACCCTTAGTATATTTTGGCAATACTGCTACTGAATGCATACTCAGCATTCATTGGGAAGATCCACTGCTTTTATTTCAAGCAAGTAGACCAATATACCTGGTAAAAAATATGGTGTCTGGAAAAAATGAGTTAGATTTTACACACGGTAGAGAATGTAGATTGTTCTAACATGCTTGCCTGGTGGTCTTCTCCCACCAATTAACAGAAATGTCTGTTATTGAAGTGGAACAAGCTTACTCTATTCCTCATTCTGAGAGCTGATCAAGCAGCTGAGTGATAGAGCCACTCTTAACTGATCTTAAGAAGATCTGTGAGAAGAGGCAAAATTCTGAAATTTTGTACCAGAAAATATAACAGGCCCTGGAACCAATCGTGCATGAACCATGCTGGGAACTGGTAGAAAAACAGAAGCCCCATCACTTATCTTTCTGATAAGTACACATAGACCAGCATCAGGAGGAGGACTTACTTGTGTGAGTTTGCATATTTGGAAATACAGGTGTTTTCAGCTTATTTACTGGGAAGGAGTAAAGACATTTGCCTGAAGCTCCATTCTATTCAGAAACTTCAGCAGCAGAGTGCTGGGTAGAATTTATTTTCAGTGAAAGAGGAATGTGGTTGCCCAGCAAGTCATCCAGTCTAATATATAATTAAACAACTTGTGTGATGTATCATAAGACAAAAAGTATTAAGGTGCCTTTTTTGTGGAAATCCTTTTTAAACTAAGTGAAATTTATTGATTCACAGACCAGAGGAGGAATCTGCCACCTTTAAGTCATAGAAAAAATGAATTACAGGGTCCTCTTCAATGTCACTGGCAAGAGTAAAAATGAAGTAACTGGTGCTGCAGACCCTTACCCTCAACAACTTCTCTCCTGAAGCCTAACCCCCACATGACAATAGAGAATTGAGATCTGGCCCAGAGTTATCTTCTACTAGTTTTCCAGGAGACTCTGCTATGGAAACACATCCTGAGAATGACCCTGCAATGGAGTCTCAGCCACAAGGAAATGTGTCTGAGAGATTAAGTTGCCCTGAATGAGGGAACCACATGAAGACCTGTTTAATTCTGAATGTGTTATATTCATCCTGTGGAGGAACAGCTCACTACTGAAATATCTGAGATGGACCACAGCAATTGTTTAATATCGCCTACAGACAAAAGCTTAATAGGAACTTAGAAGGACAGCTGCCTAGCTGAAAATTCCAAGGAGCTTATTTCCTGCATTTGAAAAAATTAAAATGACTGTTACCTTTAGCTGCAATCTGATTTATAATCTGGCATAATGAAACCGTTTAGCAATAGGGAAAGCTTGGAACCGAAACAATGTAGCTAAATGGCTCCAAAGAAGAACTGAGGAAGCACTTAGGAAACTATCTTTAAGGGAAGGCATTTGTGAAGGTCCCGGTGTCTTTGTAGCACCAAGGTGTATGTCAGGGCAGATACAGAAACTGGCATTGGAGCCATCTTGTCATTTAGGTGCTTAATTTGTCAGCATCACTATAATATGCAAGCAGTTCCCAAGGGAAGTAGGCAAGTGCTGTCGTGCTGTGCCAGCCATGGGAGAAGTAAAGCACAGGGTTAAGCAGTTAGACTGAAGTTATACAGGAAGGCTGAAAGAGCAAGGTACTGAACCTGATCTCCTGATAATCATGCCACTGTCTGATCCACAAGGCCATTCTTCCTTGTTGAGCCAACAGCTCAGCAACTGATCTCAGTCACTGCAGACCACTTTTCCAACAGGAAACCCACATTATGGGCTTTGCTTGAACTGGGTTAAAAAAGGATGTAGATGTTTCTGAACGACAAATGGATAATAAGCAGGTTTAGAATCTGGGCAGACTGATCTGCAAGGGAAAAAAAGAGTACAGCAGAGGAAACAAAAAAGAAACAAGTCAGGTCATAGGCTTGAAAGTAACAGTTTGGCAAATGTGGATTAAAGGAAGTATTGGTTTATCGCTTTAAGCATCCTATATTCTTGTCAGAATATGCTTTTGTACTATCTAGAGCAAATATCCCTGCTTGTCATCCATCCAAACAAGTATACTTAATCTTTTATTAATAACTGCATCTCTTAAACCAGCCATTGGCATTTCCATGGCTCCTGGATCCTAGATCGTTGTACATGTGCAGTCAGTACACAGCAGTGTTAATAGATTTTCCATAGTAATCCTTCTGCAGTTCCTTAGAAATGCATTGCATCAGCAGTCCAGTGCAGATACAGCTAGTGGGAAGTGCCAGGAAGCTGTCAGTAGGCAGTAGGGACCAGTTTACTAACCCAATCAGGAATTTTTGAACTTTACCGTGCTGGGGACAATATAGAAATAGATAGATTGCCTTGTAAATAATTTCTTGTATCATTTGCAGCCATAGAGAACATGCTTCCTTGTGTGCACAGCCATGTGGCTAATTGATGCCTCCATTAATTTCAGCCTCTGTAAAAAAACCTTCATGCTATCATCTCCTCATCTTACATGGTCAGGCCTCCTGCTCAGGATACATGCATCAGCACCTTTTTTTCTCTGTTGGTCTTGCTGACCTGTACCTTTTGACAGCTCTTGATAAAAAGCTGGTTACCACCAGGTGATGATCTGTTTGTTACTGACAAACATCATGTGCTCCCAGGCCCCCAGGTGAGGAGCTTTTGCATTGCTTTTAAACATAGTCCTTCTTAAAACTGGTTATGGATTTTCTGAAGTAACATTGTTCATTAGGAAAAGCTAATTCTTTGAAACCAACCCTGCTAGTGAGAAAAAGCAGCTTTTCAAAAATTGACTCAGTAAAAGGGAAAAAAATGATGTGGTTACAATATCTGAATTTAATATTTTCAAAATGAAGCCTTCTTTTTCAACTAGAAAATCTTTTTGTTTCAAATATTTATGTTTTTAAAAGTTTAAAATATTCAGAAGCTCAAATGGAAGAAGTGGGTTTCAAAATCAGTGTAACAATACTTCAAATCTCCCTAATCTTTTCCCCCCGACAGATTATTTCCCACAAAATTTCCATTCACTATGTTTTATAAGTGTAGGGTCTTTCTTCCACTTCAGGAAGAAGAGATACTTCAAAATCTGACCTTCACAGAAATAGAAAACAGGTTAAGACTCCTCTGTAAACTGTCTCTATTGTTTTCACATCATCGATGCCTATGCAGATATTATAAATCAGGCACTCTTCTAGAGTGGTTCTTATTACGGCCTTTGCCAATAACTTTGCCTATTTTCCAAACATCTGCTTATGTTTTAGTGTGGTTCATTTAAAATCACAGACATTGGCGAAATGAATGCATTCCATCATGCCCTTTCCTGTAGATCACTTTGGTACTCTAGGTGTTATTCAGACTTTCTAGATCAAAGAAACAACCACTTCATAGTTCAGTTCCAGGGTCTGGAATGCTGCAAGAACAATCTGATATATCTGTAGAGTATTGTGCTATTACTAGTTTCATTCTGGGCTGATGAGGTCAAGTGAAGAGCTATGTAAGCACTTAAAAGCATAAATCGAATTTGAACTTTGAGCACTCATGTTTAATACATTGGACAAAACATTCCTAGCACTGTCAAGCTCTGTATCTAGCAAATAAGTAAACCTCTATGCTGACTGCATCAGTACTGCAGATTTGATACTTGGGGCTCAGGGAGTCAATCAGCCTGCAGTAAAGGCTAAGATTTAAACAGAAGTGTTGCTGCATTGTCTATCCTGCATGTGTTTCAGTACGTGTGCTCTGGAAAATGTGGACAGAGTAGAGGTGTATATGCATAGAAATTGTTGCAAATGTAATTCATTCATTAGAACACAGCACTGAGTGTTACGTAGCTCATCTCTAAAACAGGAATAATAATACTTCCTTGCCTGGGCAGGCATCAGTCTCCCCTTTGGTAAATCACAGGTATTTCAGTACAAAGTCACATTTTGGTGGCCTTTTTGGCTATAGGAAAGGCTAGTCAGTTACTGATTACCCTACTAACAAAGTATTTGGCCCTCTTAAAAATTAAATCCCTGATGCTGTAAGAACAAGGTCCAAAGAGAAAGGAACAGTCTCCGCTGTTGCCAGCCCTTGCTTTCTGATTGCGTGACTTGACTTTGCACCCCAACTCTCCGTACATTAGTGTCCCTGATTGTTAGATAAGGTAATGGTCCCCCCAGCTACAAAAAGGCTTCAGCATCCCTAGACAAAAGGCACTGTGGAAGCACAAAAGAACTGTTTACATGAGTTAAAAAATAACTTTTAACCTTTGATCTTGAAGATCTATTTCACATGTGCACCATATGCTCAAAGGCCTGACAGCTTCAGCCTCACCTTTTTCCTGTGGATGCACTCTTTGACTTCACAGCCCTTATGCTTTTAGCTTGATGGCATCCAAGATGTTTCTTAGCAATCATATTCTGCCAGCAACACACATTCTTTGCTCCTCAAGATCTGGGAAATTTGATGCATTCCTCTCTTTTCCACACTGGTCTTTGGAGAAGTTAAACCCAAGCAAACAAACAAGAAATCCCACAAGCATAAGGGCTTTGCAGCATGCTGAAAATGCATAGGGGTGGAAAAACAACTCTGTAGTTCTCAGCTGAACCCAATCCAAACAATCTGATCAGAGATGATAACTTGACTTTGTTTTGTGCAAAAAGACCTTTGTTTATACATCGGGTGCACAACAAGGGGAAACCTTTAGGCACATTAAAGTAGCTGGCCTGAAATAATAAATCTGATGGCTAGAATAGAGGAACAGCAGCCTGCAGAAGAAATTAATTTTTTATAGGGCTTCTGGTGACAAAGGAGATGGTATGGAATGTGGAAGGTTTACTTCAGGGCAGATATTTTTGAACTGATATCTTTTCTCTAATATTTTATTTATTTTATTTAGGGAATGTTGTGGGGCTATGAAAGGGGCAGGAATAGGAACAGAGATGGCCCACAAACACTTTACATATGCACTTGTATGGTGATCATGTTGAAAGATTTAAGAAAAAAAAAATAATAAAGGAGACTGCTTGCCCAAGTTGAAGAGGCACAAAGAGAATGAAAACATGAGAAAGATAGGAGACCAAACAGCGGTTTCACACTGAAAGCTGTGAACTGAGCCACTTGAAAGTACAGGACAAGGAGAGGAAAAGGCATATTCTTTGCCTGCTCTCCTCTTCTCTGCCTTTCCCGTCTAGCAGTCTACTATCACATTGCTCAGTGCTTTCTCACTGATGACTTGATCTCATATCCCAATGTATTCAATGCCCTTCTCCATCTCTCTCTCCCTCCCTGGTCTCAACCTTCCTAAGCACATAAGAACAGCCATCCTCAGTTGTAGGAAAGATTCACTTAGCAAAGTAGCGTACTGCCTCTGTAGGCCAGTGGTTAATGCTGAGGGAAGGAGTATAAGAACTAGTCCAAATGATATTCAGTTCTCTCTCATGTTCTAGAAATCCATCAGCTCAATTCCTCCCCACAAGCCAGAACAGTCCTGGGTGGAGCTTCCTTTCATAAGATTGTCAAATTCCATTTTGAACCCATTCATACTTTTGGTCTCAATGACATCCCTTGACACTGAACTTCAAAATCTGTGTGGAAAAGGCGTTCCATCCTTTCGTTTTTTTCAACACTTCTCCATATTGCTTCACTTGCCTCCCAAACCACTTCTTGTATTATGAGAAATGTCAAATTCCTTTTTTGCTTTTTTTCCAGACTATTCATGATTTTGCAGGCCTGTATCGTAACATATCTCAGCTGCCTCATCTCCAAACTGAACAGTTTATGTAGTCTCTCCCTGTACATAAGCTGTTCCTGTCCATGGATTATTTTTATTCCTTTACTATGTGACTCTTCCAGTTCCAGTATATCCTGTTTTCGGTGGGAGAGACCAGAGCTGAGGATAGCATCCCAGATGTGGACACATGGGGCTTTTAGTCTTCCCATGGCACCTCCAAGTCTACTGAATTCAACAAGATGTTGAAAGGTAAACAGCTGATAGCTGAATTGCAACCAGTTGTAAGCAGTGTAAGTCCTCTTCTACTATACAAGTACTTCTGAAAAAAAAAAAACCACAAAAAAAAACCCAACAAAAAAACCGGCAAAGAATGAAATAAATAAAATTAGCAACCATCAGATTATCTTGTTATGCCCTTGTTGTGTGTCTTGTTAGGCTTGTTAACTTCTTTCTGCTAAAAATCCAGAAATATTGGTGTCATGATAATAGGTCCATTTGTTTTTTTTCAGTATTGACTTACCTATTGAATCAGCTACCAGGCAGAGGAGTGGATGTGGCCATGCAATCAGCTAGATAAACCGGCCAGTCACTGACAGATAATGAGGTAAACAAGATCATACCAAGATTTGTTACAGACAATTAGACCAAGTCACAGCTGGTAAGGTGGAGAGGTTTCCAAATATCCAGCACTAAAGGCCTATGTAATAAATCTTGCCCAGCAGGAGAGACTGTTTGCTTGCAGAGTTACTCATTCTTGTAACCATTTGAAACTAATCTCTGCAATACTGAATATGGATATTAATTCATGAGTTGATTCCGATTTACAAAGAAGTGGCAATACTTAACCAAGTGTGTCTTCGGAGCAAAGTACTTTTCAAGAAGCAAAATACTTCCTTAAATGAGACATTTTGTCATAGAACCTATTACAACTGATGTAGAAAAAGAATGTAGTAGGACATATCGCTAAACGATAACACCTCTTCTTCCCTTGCCCTTCAAACACGATGTAAATATTGACCGATAACTATTTAAAAGCCACCCAGAAAATTCTCATTGTCTATAAAAGCCTGAAGACTCACTCTGCCCAAGGAGTATGTTCTAAGGCATGGTAAGGGTGGAAAAGTATATGACAAAAAGTAGGTGCAATACAATAACAACGTTTTAAATTAAAACATTTTTATGTTTTTAAAAGGAAACAGAATGTACTTTCTGATGTACGTTATAGATATATCATCCCATTAGCAGCTGCGACACGGAAGACAAGAGGAGATTAATTATTTCCTTTCTTTAATGACTAGATTTATTCAGTAATGGCTGAACAGTACGTGTGACCATTTCACAGGAAAGCAGAGGTGGCTAATGAGAGCTTCATTAAGACTGATGATCAAACAATACCATAATAAAAGCATAAATTCAGAGGCTGGGATGTTATAAAGAGAGGAGAAAGCATTGTGAATGTGTAGTCTGAACTCTTTTGTAACAGATTGTTGGATTTGGAATTAATGTCCTGACTCAAAAAAAACCCAAAAACAACAACAACAACAACAACAAACAAACAAACAGAAAAGGTTTGAATTTAAAAGCTTTCCATTGCTGGAGAATGTATCAGAAATTGTTGGTAACTGTTCTGACAACTATTTGTCAGCAATATTACAAAATTTACCTAATTTCAAGTCTGAATTTGCTTAAATTCAAATTCCAGTGTCTCTTGCCCTGCTAGATGTCTGAGTGTAAATGGATGTGTGTCCATTTCTGAGGAGTTGAGGGCTTACCCATCTCTTTGCCTAGCTTGGAACACCAAACTGGTAACATTATCTACTTTTTGCCTTACCACCATAAAGCTGTCTTTGGCTTAGAATCTGAAGAGCTCTTTATTACCGTTTCCCCTCTCTCTCCATGTTGATACTTGATGGCTGTGATAAGCTCACACCCTCACCTTCCTTTTCATAAACTAAACAAATCTGTCTCCTTCAAATTTTCATGAGGCATTTTTTCCAAACCTTTAATAATTCTTATGTGTTTTTTCTTGCTCATCTCCAGTTTTAAGGCCATCTGTCTTAAAGTGAGAACACTTGCACTTGATACACTATTCCATCTGTTGGCACAGCAGTGCGAATCAGAGGTAGAAGATCTTCAGTTTTTAAATTAACAGTTTTCTGTGCAGCATTGTTCAGGTGAAGCTGGTGTTCATCTATATGTCCATTGAGATGTCCAACTGCTTTCATAGCAGTTGAGGACTAATCCATAAAGAATACATACACAAATATCAGTGTGTGTGGATTTGTCATCATGAATAACCAACATCAACTGAAGAGATTAGATTGTTGTGAATGACTGAGTAGAAGTGCTGAGGTAAGACTGATGGCATTTTGTGTGTATCTAAAATGATACCGAGAAATACATTCATCCTGGGTTTTATTATTTTTGTTCTCCAAATTTTACTCACTAAAGTATTTTGGTTAGGAGCAAAAATTGCCCCATGCTGCCTCTCTACTCCATAGAGACAGTCACTTCCAGGGGGCTGTTCAGATTTTTTTACAGGGCCTTATGCTTTCACTCACCTCTGTTATGTGTGATACACTAAGTATCTTAAAGGATCTGCATTACAGATCACTGCTTGCACTGCCAGTTCTTCATCTGTCTATTGTTCTTAGAGAACAACAGGAGACAGCAACTAATTTGTAGAAAGGTAAATCCCTGTGATTTATATGGAGAAGTGCATTAGCATTCAGCCTTCACTACAGTAATAACTTCCACTTACAAAGATTGTAGAGAAAAGTAGCTATTAACCTTCATCATCATGAATAATGAACCATGACAGCAGCTGAACTTAAGATTCATCTCTCGGTTAATGTTTGTCCAGACAGATAATACCTGAACTGACCAAAATGAAACACAAAACCCACACCACACCCAGTCAGTCAAAATCTGATCATGCCTGCAACCGCATAAAGCAGAATTGACTCCTTAAATAAATAACATTTTAAAATTATTTTTAGTGTGTGAGCTAATTAAGATCCTTCTGTGCTCAGAAGGCTGTTTATTATTCAAAGTGTAAATTCTCTGGGACAGAGCATACTCACAATTCAAAAGTGGAACAGAAATTACAAGAGAAAGGAGCTGGAAGAAGAACCCAGAAAAGCAATCTTATGTGCATACGGCTAGAAAACTGGCTAAAATGCAGCACTTCTGTGACATGGTCTCTTAGAAGTTCAGCAAGACATCAGGCAGGACAGAAGCTAAAGAACTGTGGGAAACCTGAGGGAATATCAAGAGGCTTCCCAAGAGTAAATGAGCACTCAAGGTTCAGTTTTGACCTTGAAGTTTTTGAATACATACATATAGGTCCTCCAAAAGCACTTCTAAATACAGGGGGGGGAAATATTCTTAAACTGTGCAGCTGTAACTTCAAAGTCTTCTGATTTCAACATAGTTCTATGTTTATTTTGAATCCTATGGTGTAACCTTTTCTTGGGCTGTCAGTGCTGAAAGGATGGTTGGAAGTCTCATTTGAGGTCAGATCTGATGATTTCCCATCCCATCACCTCACTTGCACCAACTGCAGACCAACACAAAGGTAATAACGTTCATGCACCTGCAGACTTAATAATCACTATTGCCTCAGAGATATGTGCTGCCTTTGTGCTTCAGTCTAAGGAAAAAAGACAGGACAGCATACGCAAGACTTTTCTGTAACTCTTCTGAACCAAACTTTGGAAATAAAAGAGAAGAAATAAAGGTGTGAAAATGAGGGAAAACAGTGAAAGAACTAATACCAGAAGGGGAAAGAAGAAAAAAAAAAAAACAAAAAAAAACACCAAAAAACCAACAAAACCAAACAAAACCGAAAAAAAAACCCAAACCAAACAGAACCAAAAACTGGCTGAGGAAAGATCAGAGAGTACAGGAGGAGCTTGACTGGAAAAAGCAAACAGCCAGACACTAGTAAATTGTGTCTTCAGTTATTGTACTAATGCTGGAAAACTTCATCCTCAGTGGCCTGCTTTTGCACACTAGTTGTCTCTTAATTTATGAGCAAACAGAGATGCTGTTCATCCAACTGATTTTTAAACAGTTGTTAACAGGCTGAAATGTGGAAAGCAAGTCCTACCTCTCAGAATTATTGTTTGAAGCTGGCAGCCTTCTGGTGTGTATATCACTACATCCATTTTGACTGGCTCACATCTGGAAAGTTTTCTTTGTAGTCATAAAATGTGGACCCAAAACTGTTATTTTATCCATGGCTAACTCCTGAAGCACAAGATGATTCTGTCATGAGGGAGAACAGCCAGCTCATGAACCTGCCCCAAGTAGGCCTAATGTGACCTATAGATCAAACAAATGCAGGGACTGCATAATAAACAAAGGAGCTACAATAGTTATAAATAACATTTTTGAACAGAAAATTAATTGCTGAAAAGTTATAGTGAAGTAGATTTTAAGGAGAGTGTGCTTGGCTGTGATGCATAGAGGGACAATGTTCTCTGTGAGCTTCTGCTTTGATATTCAGCAAATACTTTGGAGTTTTGTTTTGGGTTTTCATACTCCCCAGGGCAGGATATTCCAGCGTTGCTCAACAAATAACTGCCCAAATGATATTGCTTGGGCTGCTTGTAGCTGCCAGAGTAGCCCTGCCCAACTGCACGGATCCTTTTAAAAAAGCTAAGGAGGGAGAAGAAACACTTAAGGATAACCAAATAAGAAGTGGCTGTGCCTGAAAAAGGAATACAAGAACAAAGATGGTGAAGAGGGAAAGGAGTAAAGGAAATGTGAGAATGGACATCAACAGCTATTTCCAGATCTGTACATGAGGAACACAGACCCTCACCAAGAAAGCAGAACATTTCAAAATTAGTTTGGAGGTGATCCTGGAAAATGTACATGCAGAGCAATTCTGCAATGGCAGCAGGGGGGATGGACTGGATGTGAACTTACCAGGTCTCTTCCATCTCCAGTTTCTATGAAAACAGTCACCATTCTTTAGCAATATGATAAATATTTTAAAAAATCACAGATACAAACTAAATAAAACATATTAAATAACAAGTTCAGCCAATTTAATCATGACTTTTCAACTTTTTAAACCAAGACAGCAGGGAGGAAGAAGGAACAGGCTTGAGATTTTTAGTACTCTTTGTTTAAGGCTAATTCACATAGGACACACCTTCATGAGACTTGTTCAATAACATTTGTGGAGCTGGGCTGGAGTTGTTGTTGGATTGTCCTCAGTCCACAGGGCTGCTGGTTTCGTCCAGTGCACACTGGGTACTGTCTCTCTCTCTAGCAGCCTTTAATTCAGATTTTGCCTTGTTTATGTTTCACTCCTAGGCTGAACCAGTAGATTTCATTTTGGGTAGTGTAATACCAGTCTAGTCCTTTCAGCATTTAGTCACCAAAAGCTGATTCCTTTCTTCATTCCTGCACTGACCAGAACAACATCAACTGCCCTCCAAGAGCAAATCTGCTCCTCTGTAAGGAATCCATGTGTTGCAGATACACAGACTCCATGGTCCTCAGCAGGGGAGGAAGAATTTTTGGCTTGAAAAACATAAAACTAATTATTTAAGCACGTGGTGTAGCCATAAAGTCTAGCTGCAGCAAGGGGACTTGTGTTCCATGGGACAACCACTAGACAGTGATATAGGCACATCTACATAGCCAAAGTATGTCAGCTTCACACTCCTGTAACAGCCCCAGCCTGTCGCTAGCATTTCCTTCACAGCCTAACAGCTCAAGTTTTCTCTGAATCTCAGTCAAAACTCAGCTTGCATATGTTTCTTCTGAGTACTCATCGATCAGTCCCAGCAGAGAGGAACAAAGGCTTGAATATTTCCTCCTACACAAGCCAAAGATGAGGAATGTTCTGGGGTAGAGTGAGCCAGGGAAGACTTGCCTCTGGTACTCAGCATGTCCAATGGAAAGACCTCAGCCTTCTGGGTTGTCAGTCTTGAAATTATCAGTCTAGCTTCTTTTATTAGGAGTAAAAGTAGTTTAAGAAGATGAGGCAGGCATAGTCATTATCCCTGTCACTTATTTCCCTGAATTTATGCAGCAGAACAAAACAACGGAGAACCTTGTTTGGGCTTTATCAGTATAATTCTCTTCAGCACATCAGGCCCTGGAAGTAAGACTCATCCATCAATAACCTGGCTCAAATTTGGGCTTCAGCTTCCCAGGCAACTGCCTCAAGCCACTTACATTCCACATCACAGAGGTATTACAGTCACAGAGGTATTAAGCATACCTCTGGCAAACACCAGCCGCATCCTCAGAAAGCTTTGTCAGAATGAACATCAGATTTTCCAGTTATCCCATCTGACTTTGTGTTGCATTAAAGGGTAAGAGATGAATCCTCTTGTGTTCTAGCTGGTTCTCAAAGACTAGAGGGACTAGGGGTGGCTGGACTAACATTTTAATAGGCCAGTTACTGTCATACCTATAGGTCTGACACCAGCTGCACGAACAGCTCACATGGTGTAGGTCCAGTTGCATTCAAAAGAAGCAGTCAGATAGACTAATAGCACAGTCAATTCTGATGCAACATTTACAGATTTTTTGAGATTGCCTCTGATAAATGTGCTAAACTGCAGAATGGCTATGTAGGTCTACAAACAAACCCATAACTGATTGCAATCATAAGCTTAATTTCCTGGGTAGTCACTTGACGTAGCCGAGGTCACAAATCTTGCCAAATGTTGTCCCTTCTGAGGGGGAGCAAGGAGAACAAACCCATTGATCTGTCCCTGCCATTTGGTGTCAAATTCTCATCCCTCTGAGTTAGGTACAAACTCAGAGTAATATTTATCCACTATTGTGCCAAGTGTGTATGTGTGGCTGGGTGGGACTGTGGTCAAGCCCCTGTTCCTTGAGCTGTAGCACAAAGCATTTCTTGGTATAACTTCCAAGCAGCTGTGCAAATCATTTCTTGTGAAAAGCTGAAGAATGCGACCATGCGCTTCCACCTCACTTCACATTCCTCCTCAGTGTCATGCCAACACAAACCACTGGATCTTCACTTTGTCCTGTGCCTGCTCTAGGCAACAAGTATTTGCCAGTGTGGGTTTTGCAAGATTTTTTCATTGTTTTATGCTCCCAACACTTCCAACACTTCGCATCTCGCCATCTAGCTTTTACACCTTCTTCCTGACCCTTTCTTCTTCCCCAACCACATGCACATCCTGGATAAGGGACACAGATAAGATGGAAAAGGCTAAATGACAGGAGCAGGAAGCCTGTCCAAGCACCAGGGCACCCTCCTGACTAGGGCCAGATTGATCAGGAAGCATTCCAAGCCCTTTTGGAGAGATGCTTGACTGCTGCACTTGAGAGCTGCAAGAGTTCAGTTCGGGACATCACCTACGCCTTTGTCCAGGTGATGGACAGAGTTGTCCCTCTGCAGAGTTTCTTCAGGAAAATGCTCTGTGGGATTATTTTGTCCTTCACACCTAGAGGGAACCATCAGTGGGTGAACAAAATACCAGTATGCAAAGAGCAACCTTCAATAAAAAATTTATTCTCAGCTTTATAAAGTGACCCATGACCTGTTCACATCAACACATGACCTCAACGCTCCCCATGCCTTTGTGAGACTCCATCACCTCCTGGCATCTGCACACCCTCTGCTCTGGCTACTCACTAGAAAATTAAGTTGGAGTGGCAAAAGTCATCCACAGTGGTGGGTGGGTGTAGGCATCATCAAAAGAATCAGCAACTTAACATAACTTGTCCAGCTATGCCCTAAAGGACAGTCCATGAGATCCTATTTGCCTGAATTCTGCACAGTAAGATGCCTAAGAAGATACCTAGAACATCAGGAGGTCCAACTGACTACAGATGACACTCCAATCAATGGTCTCTTCCAGGAGTTCTTCCCAGCAGTTGCCCACCTCTCTCCCAACCCATTTTTTGCCTCTGAGTTACTAACATGTCACGGCACTGGATGACATACAGTTGGAAACCATACCAGCCCGACAATCAAACAAAACCCTTGCAAGAGAAAAGTAGCTGTTTCTGAGGGTCCTTCTGAACTCTCTTCTTGTTCTGTGAGACATTCCTTGTTAATCCCTGGATTATCTCTCCGCTGACACCACAAGTGTCTTTCCATCACAAGAGACCTGCTGCAGGTCAACAGACTTGCTTGACAATACAGCCTTTGATCCTAACCCTGAGGGCCACAGTGCAGCAGAGCTGACCACACTATGCTGGAAACCAGAGAAGTCTCTTGACATCTCAGCTTTTCTCTTCATTACCCTTAGGGTATGGTGCTCCAGCTTGACCCTTCCTGGCTTTTTCTTGTTTAACCACTTCTGGTACTTCCATGAAATATTCAAAGTTGGTTTTGACTTGTAGTTTTAAAGGAAAAAGCAGCTTCATGTTCTCTGTAGTTCTGTGTATGCCTTTTATTTTCACTCTCACGTGTGTCTTTGAAGTAGAAGTGATCCTCAGTATTTGTTGGTTTGCTTCTTTCACAGGCACAGTATCACTGAGCTACTCATGCTGTTTGGTATTACAATAAAAAGGGGATTAAATAATAATAACAACAGTAATAATGACAATAACAATAAAAACAACAACAATAATAACATATTTGGCTTTTACTTGTTATTTTTATTATGTCTTTTAACTGTATGCTGCATATGGCAAAGACAGAGAGAAGTTGGGATGTAAGGACTAAGTCCCAAATCAAAACCCTACTGAAGCTGGCTTGGATCCAGAGTAGCTACTAAAAATGGCAGCTTCATCTGCAGAAAGGGTGATAATGACCACAATCAACTGCACAGGACTCAAAATGTTAATGTTTCCCTGGTGTAAGGAACTTACTCTTTCTTTTTCCTCCCACCTAAGTCAAAATAAAATGAGGCCATGTGAAACAAAACAAAGGATAGCATGGGTTTCGAAAGGACAGCAGGGATAATTCTTCCTCTGGAAAGCTCTGTGGCCAGCTGCTTAGGCTATTTCCTTGGAAAGTAAGAGATGTGGGTTCCAACCTGCTTACACACAGGAGGAGCTGAGCCTTCTACATCCTGTCTGAGCTCTCCAAACACTGGGATTTGAGGGTGCCCTGACAAAGGCGTGTTCTGGTACAGTCTGCCTGAACGCTGTAGATGTTCACTTTGTTCCCTTCATGAAGAACACCTGTCGTTTTGCTCAGACTTAGATACAAGGGCCCTGAATGGATGTAACTTTACTACATTCACCTGTGTAGCTAAGCTTCAGGAAGCAACCAGTTATCCAGCCAGAGTACAGAAGGTCCCTATGGGCTTGTCCTGTTCCTCTCCATTGTCCCATTTTTATCAGTGGAAACAATTTTTCTCTGTTGCTGCTATCTTGATGAAAGAAGCAATCGCTGAGTGATGCAATGACCAATAATGGGGGGCTACAATTAATATCAAGAGAAATCAAAAAAGCAAACTTTCTGTCACACTGTCTCCTCTTTGATACAAACATGCCTCAAATATGGGACCACACGAAACTTAATGGCATAAATCCCATGGCTGGCTAAGTGGGGGCAGTGCAGCAATGAATGCAGCAATGTCTGATTTACAGATTTTGTGGAAGAAGTTTGGAAAGATACCACAATCTGACATTTTACCTGGATTATTTCCCATCTTAAAGGTTTTGTTTTCTTCCATCTTTTCTGTCTCTGCCCCATAGCTACAGCTAGATGACTACTCGAAATAACCGACTGTCCCTCCAGTTTCTGCACAACCAGAGAACAGCCTTTAAAAAGTACAGTTTTACTGCCATGCTACGGCATAGTCCTGAAAAACCCGACTCCCAATACTCAGTGTACAAAGAAATCTTCACTATTTCTTCAAGCAAGAGTTTATTTTGATTTGGAATTTGAAACAGTAACACCTTTGACTGCTGCAGGGAAGTGGAAGAAGTTTTCTTGGGTCCCTAAATGAACATTTAGTTTGACCTGAATAGGGAATTCTCTGACTTTCTAGACCTTTTATCTGGAGTCATCACCAATTAAGCATGATTAAGAACTGAGGAAGCTATTTATCATTGCAATCAGGTTTTTTTTTTGTTTTGCATTGGTTTGGGTGTTGTTTGGGGTTTTTCTTTTTAATCCGGAAAGTATTTGCAGATATTTCATTATGATTGTGCAATTTGTAGTACAATAGCTACTATAAGGATGATGAACTATTTCTTTAAAAGTTAGTGTACTGCAGTAGGAATGGGAAATAAATACAATTATTTATCAACCTTAACTACATCCTGATACACGAAACGTTATTTGAAGACTTAGGTGACTTAAGTCCATTGGTAATTCTGCAATACTACATGGACTAGTCATTTACTAAAGTTAGGTCTCGTGGATCTCCTTCAGAAGTAAAATACACTTTTAAGATATTCTGTGTCACTCTCACCATATATCGCAACTCTAACAACATTTTTGTTGTTATTATTTGGGAAAATGAGAACTGGACTCTCAGGACAGATCCAGACCACTGGAACTGGGCTGTAAAATGGCACCTGAATCTGAGAACAGGGCTACATGCTACTTTTCCTTAAAAAAGCATTTTATGAGGTTAAGAGATTTCAGACATAAACTGCATAATGATCCCCAAAAGACAGCGCTGCGCTCAACCAACGTTGGCAGGTCTTCGGGCATGAGAAGCAGCATAATGGAAGCACTAGCCAATAATGACGAGAACATTTGTTCTCTGCATTTCGACTTAAAATCGAAATAAAACGACCGTTGGGGTGAATGTTGCAGATACAGAGCTGTACGTATCCACACAACCACACTGCACAGCTTAAACTGTACAGAGCGAGCTGAGGATTGTCTCCCTCAAAGAGATGCGGGTCCCCGGTGGGGTCCCCCGCGTGGGGTTCAGGTACCAGGGAAAAGCGCAAACCAGGCGGACAGATTTTTTCGGTGTGAACTGGCAGAAGCCCCCGAGTCCTGAAAAAGAACGGAGCGAGCGCTGCTTTCCTGCCCCCCGCAGGAGGGTTCAGAGCTCGGGTACCAACCCACCGACCGCCGCCGCCCGGGGCCGCGGGGCAGGGGGGGAACCACCGGCGCCCGGCAGCCCCGCGGGCACCACGGCCGCACCCCAGTGCCGGGCAGCGGTTACAACCAGCAAGAGAATTCCCGGCTAACAGCTTCTCTCTGGCGGGGAAGTGCAAACGTGCACGTTTTCGGCCGAAAACGCGTTTTCGGCCGAAAACGCTCACCAAGCCCCATTCTGAGAAAAAGCAAGCACGGCGGACGAGAATCGCTGTTGCCCTGCATAGCGTTCCGGGCAGCGGTTACAACCAGCAAGAGAATTCCCGGCTAACAGCTTCTCTCTGGCGGGGAAGTGCAAACGTGCACGTTTTCGGCCGAAAA
>NW_020799091.1:126758878-126841288 GCF_003259725.1 Athene cunicularia
CAATCCGAGGGCGGCGGGGAGCCAGGGGCATTTCAGGGCTGAGCCCGGCCGGCCATGCCAGACGCAGACGTAATTCCACGGAGGGACCCCTCCGTCTCCCCTCCCCAAATCTTGGGCAGGGTAGCTTCTGAGACATGTCGGCTCAGGCAAAAGGAGAAATTTCCGTAAAGCTCGGAGGTGTTTTCTCTGGCTGAAGTTATCTAGGAATAATATTGAGGGGAAGAACAGTAATTCATAACAAAACTTTAAAGAGCAACAGGTTGATTTACTGAAATCGCACGCGCTGGGAAAAAAAATCACCGCGAGTGGTCCTGATAGAACACGGCCAATAGCAGTATCGCGCAAACGGATTTATAACACAATTAGGAGTTTTGGGAGCTCCTAACACAAAGGCAAAACAAATTTCACCATATGTCTGAAGCGAGATTCTAAAAACTAATGAATCTGACCTTAAAAAAATCTTCATTTCTTCCTTCTGTGGATACAGGATATGAGCCTTAGAATTACTTTAATGTGTTTAATTGTTTGAATTGTGTTTCCCTTTTTACTGATGTTTTTCCTACCTGAAACGCGTGGTCCATTATGCAGAGCCCTCCTGCTCACTGCCAGGCTCAGCCCCCCCAAACCATCCCTGGGTGTCTTTCTGTGCAGTCCTGGTGCAAATTACAGTTAACCCCGATGGACACCCCGGGCTGGACTCAGAGGAGTAGGGGAGGTCATGGGCCAGTAGCCCTACATCTCCCAACCATGTCCAGCGCAGTGCTCCTGGCCGGGCATGTGCGGCGCCGAGTAGTGGCTCAATCGGTCAGGACTTTTTTGCCTCCTACTCGAGTTTCACAATCGGGTGCAAATGCAAAGAGGATGTGCTGGGAGGGGCAAGGTCAGAGGAGTATTGGTGAGGCGTTGCTAAGGCCATTTCTTAGGCAGTGTAGTGTCCCTGAAAGTGTTTATTCTGAGTGGAACTTAGAGCTCTTAACTCCTGTTCTTGATTTAGCCTGGGGATGAGCAACTGTAGACTCATTTCACTTATTGTTCTTACCTTCTCACCTCACCACGCTGCAGGACTGAGCTCTCCTTTCTATGGGAAATGCAAGTTCCAGCCCCCGGGACAGGACCTGCTTCTGTTCCCTGTGCATTCACTGGGGTCTGGTCATTGATCCCAGTGTTGTGAAATCTGAATACATACATCTTCTCTAGTTGTGAGAGTGGAAAAAATGGGTAGGATGATTATTAGGAATATTTTTGCTGAGGTTTACTGAGTGGTGGTGAAGGAATCTGACAGCTGTTCAGATGAAATGCTGTTTCAATAACTAGCTTACATTTAATTAACATAATTGAAGTTCTTGAAGAGTAGCTCATTTTAAAGCAGATGATGGCAGGTTGGTGATGAGAAGGCATACGGAGCATCCCAAAGTAATTCCTTTCATTCTAAGATACGCAATGGCTGATGTTTGGGGTCATGTATAAAATCGTTAGGGTGACCCCAACTCTATGCCCAAGTGTGTGTCAAATCTTATCACAGTATTTGACACCAGTCTGTCCTACCGATAACCTCTCAAAGAGGCTAGTGGTGGAGTGGGTGGCATGCAGACAAAATTTTGACATCATTCTCAAAGTAGCAAGAGAGCAATGTTGATGGAGAAGGTCGTAAAGTTACCTCCTGTGCTAAACTTTATGGCTCAATGGAAGAATTCAGATCCCAGGTCTGTGAGGCTGATGCCCTTTGGGCCATTCTCAATCCTCAATGCTTTCTTGATATTTGATAAGCTTGTTATAATTATCTTCTGAAAGGTAAGCAAAAATGTCCAGTGAGAGAGTGGGAGCTTTTCAGTCCACTCCCATTCCATCTGCATGTTGCTTGCGAACTGTTGCATCTACAGTTAGTTGCAAACAACCTCTTCTGCATAACTTGATAGGCTTTCTCAGTCACTTATTAACTGCAAGACTGTGGAATGCTTTACCTGCACTAATTTGTGCCAACAATTGTAAGAACATTATTGACACTCTAGTAGACTGAGGGGGGCATTGACAGAGTGGTGGTAGGGTTAGTACCAAAAATTCTCTGCTGATGTATCAGGGCTAATTCTGTATAAGCACATTTTTTGTTCAGCTGAAAAAGTTAGGATAGATGAACTGCTAAGCTCACAAAATACGAGAGGTTGTAACCTCTTCATGTGTATGTGAAATGCTAGTGAAGGCAACACAATCTAGCAACTTAATTGTAAAGACAATTCCAGAATCTCTTCTGGGCTTGGACACTGACCTGGGGCAAACCATTTCCTCTCAGTTTTCTGGTTTCAAAAGTGGACATAAGAACCATGCCTCACAGAGTCTAGTTAGAAATGTCATGTTTAGAAACAGGGGGTTCCAAAGCACACTGGAATTTCCATGCAAAAATCTCCGTATTGTTATAAGTTATGGTTACCCTATGGGAAAAGGCAAAGCAGAGGGGTTCAGAAGTTTCTGATCCTTTTTTCTGCCATTTTCAGGAGTGTTCAACTGTCTGTTGTGGTCTATAGGGTCAGGCAACCACTTCTCTGTTCTGCAGTCTTCAGGTGGACCTTATAACTAGATCCCCTGTACCTGAAACTAGTTTTACTGATTTTAATCCATTTTGGAATTGGAGGGAAAACTTCATGCTGCTGAACTTGATATTTTCTATTTATTAATCTTAGCTTGGGGCACTTGGGGCTGGTGTATTAACCTGTCTCTGTCTACAGTGCCTGGCAGTGGGACAGTAACTACTTGGTGGACAAGGTACTGAATACCTGGGTGAGTCTCTGATATGGGTATGACAGTTAGTAAGTGCCTGGGTTCTGATCTTCACTTCTTGAAAAATGTGTGTGTTAAATACAGCTGTGGTATCGCAGATAGAGATACTCGATATTGTCTTGAGCAGAAAGTGAGGGCCATTGTGCTGGGTTCTAAGTCTGGAGGTAGATTTGAACCATGGCTTCTCTGGACTTGTCAGAGTGGAAGTACTCGTGGTTAATGGTGGCACTTCACATGCTAACGGTGACCATTCCAACACATTGCACAGGGAATGGGAAATTGTGATGGCCTAAAGAGAAGAAAAAGATGACGGAGAAAAGAAAGAAGGATGGGGAAGGAAAAAGAGACAGGAGCAAGGGTGGCAATAATCCTAGCAAAGTGAACATTTTCCAGTAAGCAGTTCTGATTGTGATGTAAAAAATAACAACTGAAAGTTTTATTTTACTACACAGAGCCCAAATTCTTCCTTTGATCTCTGTACAAGCTTCCTTTTGGCATCTGTGGGAGATCAGTGGAGAGAGGGGAGTGTGTAGTCTTGAATTTATGATGCAGCTCGTGAACAGTCATGAAATGGAATTCAGTCCTCTCAAAAAATAAAGACATAGCCGTGAGTCGAACAGAAAGGTACACTCATGGTCCTGAAATAAATGATAAAAATCAGTCTGTTCACATACATCTCACAACCAAAACAGTAGGTAAGTTATCTGAATACTCTGTTCATTGCAGCTAAACTGTTGGCATCTATTTAAAAAATACCTCAGTGTCCATGCTACTGTCTACAGGAATTCCTTAATACACTTGGTTTGTGTAATACTTTACACAAATACTCTATTTTAAAATAGACTTTTACTAGTATTCAGCATCTAGAAACAGTTATTTCAGCTTAATCAGTTAGGAACACATTAATGGCCTCTGATGAGTAACAATAAACACTCTAAAACACTTTCTTAAATTATGGGATCAGTTTAGGAAATTTTGCTAATTAAACTTACTACTTGAAAATACCAGTATGTGAGCTTTAAAAGATAGATAACAGATGCACCACCCTTTCTAAGCCAACCAAATACACAAAAATTCATAGAACTTAAGATGATTGATTTCAGGATCTTTTTCAGGTGTTTATCATGAACAATCAACATACAGGTCTATTCATCTACAGAAAGCTCACTTTAACTCGAAAGCGTTTGACAACCTGTTTCTGTTTGCCTATTGTGCCACTGCTATACTTGGGCACCTGATATCTTGAATTGAAACATGGGGAAGCTAGGGGCTTTGGGGTTTTTTTCCATACATTTTATGAGAAACAAAACATTTAGGAGCAACCCAAAGCAAAATCTAACATTAAAGTATCACTATGAATCATCTGTGCTCTGAGAAGCTCTACCTCCTTTCTGCCTTTGCTCAGCACCATGACACTGCTCGGGGCAGTCTGCTGGGTTTTGCAAGGAGTAAGTCTGCTGACCTGTTCCTGTTACCATTATTTGTCTCCACTTAGGAGGATATCTCGTAAAGGAAAATAGTGGTCTACAGTGTCCCCTGCAAACAGAAAAGAGAGCTGGTCCCTACCATAAAGTCCTCTCAGGCAGATTAGGTTAAGGACATGAAAGGGATTTCATCTTTCCATTTCCTATCATGATCTCCTCAAGGCAGAGCTTAACAGTTATAGTCCTTTTCTCTAAAAAGTACCATCTCACCTGTATTTTCCACTTTCTGTTCTCTGTGCTTTCTTTTTACATTGTAAAATTAATCTTGAAAAGGGGACGTTCATTCCCAACTTCTGGGGACTGGCACCATTAGGATTTGCTTGTGAAGTTTCTGTGTTTGAGAATGGCCTGTGCTAAAGGACCACCACTGAAGACAAGCTGTTGGAGGAATGTAATGTTATGGGGAGATTTCCTCTGGCCCCATTACTCCTGGCTCCTCTAGTACCAACTGGTAGCATGAGGAGGGGATGGAGATGGGAGCTGACTGTTTCAGTGAATGTGTAACAGATCTGCAGCTCTCATACTGGCTGTTAGTGTCAGACCATTCAGCAGACTCAGGAGCTCTCCAGGAGCATCCACTCACAGCTGTGTTCACGTGATTCATTGCACAAAACTCTCCACAGAGGCAAGGCAAAAAGGGAGGTTGAGATCTGGTGGTGATGGGTTACATCAGTGACTACGGGACCGAGGTAGCTGATGGGTTGTTCATCCAACCTTCTACTTAAATTCTTCTTTGAAAAGCCTGAGCTGATCTATAGCTTGCAGACAGTTTTGTTGGCATCCTTTCTCTTCCAAGGAAGGTTCAGGTACCTTTAAAATGCACAGCGAGTACCATTTCAGGTGCACAGCAATTTGCCATGTCGCCTGCAGCCACTGTGTCCCAGAAGGGCAAGGGTCTTTTGCAGTCCTGTGTCATGTCTGCCAGACTAATGTGGTTCTCTCTGATATTCTGGCGAGGCACAGTGTAGGCAGGTTTAGATGTCTAGACTAGTGCCTCAGTAGTTGGTGCTTGGTGCAGGAATGGCCTCTTTGTTCCCATCTTCTTCCACCTTTCACCTCATTGCTGTCTTTGGCACATGCAATGCCCATTTCTGCTCAGTTCTTTGGCACCACTTGAAACCCCATTGTAGGAAGCCATGACTGAACGGGTGCACATGTACCACACTCAGCCTGCTATGGTAGCTGCCTTCAAAATGACCCATTTAGCTGTATGTGTTTTTAAATATTTTGAACATGTCATAATTGGTACTCATTAGGAACTTCTGACTAACCCTGAGCTAGCCAGCTGTCCAAGCCCTGCAACAGCAATCCAGTTTTCAGATCTCTCTCTTTGTTTATGTTTTAGAATGTGTTTTACATTTAGCCTTTGAGGAGGAATTTAACAAAGCTGTACCCAGTCTACACCAAGCAGTACACGCTACACCATGTAGTGTTGCAGCTGTTCAGATGCCATTCTCTCTACACAAGTGTTTTGAAAGTATTTTGAATTGTGGAGGTAGTTCCTTCCAGGAGAGTTTGTGCTGGAAAGACAACAGTCTGCTAGAAGGACAGCTAATCTACAGTACATTTAAGTCCCACAGGTATTTTATGTCTTCTGCATAGCCATATATTTTGCAAGACTGTCATATTCTTGCACAAATGATAAAATGTCAAACCCTGCTGATGAGTTTCCTCCATTCAGTGGCCTTCCATCTAGGGAAAATGCACAGATTTATAAACCAAGCTGTAATCTTAAATCTTCTGCTGCCTGTATTTATTATTTCAGGGAACCTGCCTACAGTCCTTATCTTACCTTAGGGACGCAACTGTAATTCTCCAGTTTTATGTATTAGAGATAGAAGGGGCTGGATCCAGTTAGTGAATGATAAACTGGGTGTAAAACTCTGGTTTCTAAACAACACCTGTTGAGCAAAAACATCCCTTAAATACATTAAATACTTCACATTATACCCTTGTCTAAAGCATTGTAATGAGGATACAAACATTAATATCAACAGTAATGTGTGAATGTATATATGAATGTATAAGTATGAATTCATGATATGATTTAGACTTCTGTCTTTAACAGGCATACCTATAGCAGATGATGCTTCTTTTACTTCCCAGGATAGTCTTAGGTTGAACAATTGTGGCAGCTATCTAAGGTACAATTGCTGCTGCTTCCATTTCTCATGAAGCAACATTTGCACAGTTACTGGTCTCTGATGTGTCGTGTCCATTTTCATGGACATTTGCATACGTAAGCGTTTGAAAGCAGCTGTCAGTCAGAAGCTCTGCTTAATCTTAAGGAGAAGTCTTTACCTTCCTTCCTCCACAGTTAGACCAGAGCAAGTAGTTTGAATATGCTGCCCGGGAGTTTTCAGTTGAGAGCTCTGAGGAGAGTCTCTCTACGAAGTGGTGCAGGAGGCACAGTGTGAATGTGCTGGCTTGCAGAGATGAGATCTCAACCCTCCAGGCTTAAGCAGCAGCTAGATGACACTTCTGAGGGTGGAAAAATCTCTGTGACTAAAGTGGGTGATGAATATCTCAAGAACCTCCAAGGACCTGATCTTTAGTTCCTCAGTGTTAATAACTGCAATCCCTTCCTCTTCTGGAGTGCATGCAACATTTACTGTATTTGTTTCACTCTTACTTAAGCACTGAAGTTTTGGGTCACAGCCATGAGAGCTAGAAGTGTTTAGTTTTAATGGAAAACTAGGGTTCAAATGAAACCACATGGTCCCTGATCACCAAAGTCCTAAGTACCTTCTTGCTGAGTTTGTGCTCTGACCACAGATGCATCAGTAACTCTGTGGCTGGAATCTCACACACACACGATCTGACGCCATATATTAGAAATAGCCAGAACGAAGCAGATTAGGTTTTTTGGGAGTTGTTTTGCTGTAGTTATTTCCATTGCTTTCATAGAGTCTATTTCAGTTTTCAATTGGGGCAATGAAGTATTTTATGAAGGAAGAGGAATAAAAAATGGACACAAGGAACTCCCAGTGGGAAGGAGTTCACTACAACCAGAAACATTCATATGTACTGGTCGGTGTCATGGGTAAACAGTATGGAGAGAAGTGCAGTGGTTCTCCTTGTTGTTGTAATAGAGCTGAAGGTACTCAGATAGAGGCCTGGATCTAGACATTTTCTGTATTTGTCAAAGTGGAATTGCTCTAGCTGAAGTAGGATGTGTCTGACATTATATCATCAGCACTGGATGAGGTAGCCAGCAGCGCAGCACAGTGAGAGATGCTGAAAGCAGCGTTAGTGAGAGGGTCTGGAGGAGAGGTGGACACCTGGCAAGAGGCAGCGGTGTGGTAGAAGTTGAGGTGGGCGCAGTGCTGGCACTGTCTGCTCTCTTACAGACCCACCTACATGAAGTGTGGGAATAACATCGTCCTGTACGTGGCTGTGGGAGTGAACAGGGTCAGTGAGATGAAACAAAGGACTGCGAGGCCGAGTGCTCCCCATCTGTTATTTGTATGAGGATGACATGCTTGTCCTATGCAATGCTTGGTTCCTTGCTCCCCTAATAAACTATTCCTTGCTTTGTATATCAACATGTTATTTGTCGAAATAGACTTACTGCCTGCTGATGACACTGAGACATAGCACAATTTCTGTGATTATAGGTGGGGACTATTGCTGGTGATAGCTGCATTTGATGGGTTATTTTAAGAACCTTTAGGTTGGTGGCAGTGCCTGGCAAATGCCACTCAAGATCCCAATGACATCTTGTGAGAAGAGACTATCGACAAAGATTATTATTGAGGAACAGATTATTTTAATGCCACTATATCAAAACAATTTAAATAACTCATTCTAAAATTGCTTCTTTTTCCTGAAAGTTTTATCATTTCCCTAAAACACCTTTCATATAAGCAATGCCATGATATTGTTAGTGTTTACAAATTTCAAAGTGAAACCTTATTCTGGGAGGTGATTTGTAGTAGTCTCATTTTCTTATTCAATACGTCTGTTGCCATATTTGTCAAGGTGATAGCTGCAGTTACTAAAGACTACAACAAATCTTGGGCACTGTGAATTCTATTCACATTGCAAAATCGGCAGAGCTGACACAACAATTTGTCTCCTCTCTCTTCATGTGCATTGCCTAGAGAATTACTGACTTGTAATTGAGAATTGTTGACAGTTGTGCCAACAAACCGAGGGATACAGAGAAGTGTAGGTGACGCTGAGGGCGCAGTTTGTTCTGACAGCTTTCTGTTTCTGTTGGCAGTTTGCAAACTGGCAGGTAAGTTTGGAGGGATGGCCATTAAAAATAATAACATCTTGTAAATTTTAGAGAATACACTTGCACACGCCACATGTGGACTATTAAGATTTTGTTTTTATAGGCACTTTTTGAAACAGCCCTATGTTATATGGCCTTGTTTGAAAGCTCTGCTTTGTAGTAAATCAGAGCACATTGAAATAGCTGTCTCAGAATTAAGAAAGGTTGACTGAGACAGGATTTGAACATACAATTCCAGACAGTAAAAATAGTTGACAGCAGCTTGGCATCCAGATACTGTCTCTCATCCAGAGACCTGAAAGAGCTCTTAAAAATGTCTGATTACAGCATAATCGGTTCCCATTTTGTATCAAGGATTATGAAAGCCAAAAATATACACAACTATAATTTTCAGGTTTGGATTTCTATTGTTGGGTACTTATATTCATACTATACTTCATGTTACTGATCTGACTGTGGGTTTAGATGGCAGTTTGCATTCAGGTTCGAAAATTATCTGATTTCCAGGCCCAGAGATGAAAAGTGGGAATTTTTGATGAGTGTATAAAACATCTAAAAGCCTAAAGTACTTTGTTTCTTACTGTGATTTGTGCTTTTTCTTTTTTTTTTTTCTTTTGATAATTTGTCTCTGACTTCAGTCTGTAGTTGCCAGCTAACATATCTTTATGATGGTTACACTAATGTTACGCCACCTTCTTCAGAAGCAAAGCGACTACAAAAATGATTCAGGGAACATTACAGGAACAATAACTAGGAAGGAAAAAGTTACAGAGCTGTGCTGGTGTGTTCTTAACAATGCACATTTCCTCTTAAATGAAGGATTTTAGGTGAGCAAGAGTTCACATCCTGTTTGGGAAAGAGATTATCAGATCTATACCTCTTAATTAAGGGAACACAGTTCCACTAATACAGCTGGCAGTGGGGCTAGATAACTCATGGCCCTAATCATCTCCTTTTGATACCCTGGACTGATAGAAATTGAACACAGTGATCTACAGGATCTCTCTGCTTTGCCGATATACTTTGTCCAGTTTAAATCTTGAGTGCTCTCATGTTAATTTTATGGCATTGTTTCATCCAAAAAGTTCATGGAGTACAGTTTTTAAATTGAGATGTTTCTAAAATTCAGAGACCTATTTCCTCAGTACCGGCCATCTTCCTTGATGTTTCTTGTACCTGAGGAAAATACCTGTGGGAATTAAAGTTCACCTTCTCCCAGTGGAACTCAGTTATCCAAAACCCCGTTGGAACCACAGGCAAGTAGGTGACGTACAGAGCAGCCTCTGCGGTGGCACACAGGGCTGAGGCTGGCCTCCCTGTGTGTTACTGGATTTGGGCAACTGCAAAGGTGGTGGCATAAAGCTATTTTTGTTTCACCTTCTCTGGTCTTATGCCAAGAACAGCTTAGGGAATCTGGGTAGGTCTTGTACAGCAGCATTTACTTACGTGTAATTGTTCATTGCAGCACATAGTCCCTTCTCAGTCAAATGTTTGTTAAGCTTTGTAACAGATGCCTAAATTCATTATTTTCTGCTGGTGTTAGCTTTTATTAATAAAGTAATAAAATCCTTATCTGTATGGATTGTGTAAATCTTAGAGGCAAAAAATAAATCCCTTTTCCACAGTTTATTTAGTTTGTAAAGCCCACTGCAGTTCTGACATCTGTTTAACACAGTGCATATGTTTACAGTGCAACTTAAATGGTTTAGAGTAATAATTACATATAAAAATATACAGATGTCCTCACTCTGAACAAAATCCATAACTGTATCAAATGGCAAACCTTATTCCAACTCTTACTCACTATACCTCTATTCTTCCTAAATGCCTGCGGAAGCAGAAACAATCTTGTGGTTCCCCTGCAGATTTCTAAATGAACGAACCTTCTTACACTGTCTTCTTGCACCATTTCTTCGGAAATATTCTGCATGTTCCAAGACCTAACACTGACACATATAAAATTATAATAACAGCTGCCTGACATGATATTATTCTAGGAATACTGTATGACTGTGTAAAGATTGCATGATAATGAAAATCTCACCTAGGTGAAAAATCAAAAGGTTATTCTCATTCTATACTGAGATGAAAAATGAAAAAATGGATTAATAGAGCAGTACAAATTTGAGCTCATGTTTTAGAGCTGAGCTAGTTAATTTTTCAGCTCAGTTCTAGTTCACATGCTGCTATGACTGAAGTTATCTCATTTAAACAAATAGCAAAATAATCATTCAGGTTCAGCTGTGGTTTGAGGAAAAGCTGCTGCTCCCTGGTTACAGGATGATTTAATACATAAATAATCAGATAATTACAAATTGAATATAGGTAAAATTGATAACAGGTACTGAAATTTTAATTAACTTTGCACAGATTTTAATATTTATTCAGAAATTTGTATCAGGAATGAATTTCCTTTGCAGTTCTTCATGTATTGTTTGCTATTCTGTAGTCTTAAACCATTATTAGTTTAGAAATTAGAAAGCACGTATGCAAATATTGGCAACTTTTGAGATCATATTATATCAAGGGAAAGAAACTTGCTCAAATGTCATTGCTCTGAACAACTCTTCTGCACTCACGAATCAGAGTGGAGTTTGAACATTTGTTCAAGGCTGTGTCCTCTTTTAATCCACCTCCTGGCTTCTGATTCTGTGCCTTTTTCTCACACTGCCCCTAAATTTCCTATTGTCACACCTTCCCCACGTCGGTAGGTTTGGTTCAATCCTCTTGCTGTGTGGTCTGGCCAGTGGCAGAGCATGTTTGAATGTTGCAGGTGAGAAGTTTGTTCTTCAGCCTACGTTAAAAGCCCTGCTTCCCAGACCTGAGCCAGGGCTCTGAGCTGTCTGCTGGTGTGAGTGGGTGCCTTCACAAACAAAACAGCAGGTTCTTGTGGTTTTGTGTGAATAGAGAAGAGGGAGACTGAGAATGTTTTCCATGATACTGCTCCGAAGGAGAAATGAGGGTAGGATATGACAGAGAAAGTGAAATAATGTCAATCAAATCATGGGCACATATAAAAGTTGTGTTGTAAAGGTTTTTTTCAAATACACAATACAGTTTTGGGTCAAAAAGAGGAAGACACATTTCATAATTGAATGACTCTAACCTAATATGGAGGTGCCTCACTCGGTATGTAGAGTGGCCCAGTCGTGGTCGTTCAGCCAGATCAGGGCCAAGTAGACCTGGTTGAACTCCAGAAGTTGTACGTTGCAGACAAGCGCCCACCTCACCAATGGCGCTGGTGTTCCTGAGCAACGTTTCTGACATTTCTGCCTTAAAGCTGGGAAAGGTCTTGTAGTTTGTCTTGATATGGAATGGAAAAAATATCTTAAGTCCTGACAGTATTCATTAAATGGGGGAACTTTTTTTGACATAGCTTTGTTATAGGGGTGGCTGATGTGGTTTCAAAATTCTGAATGATACCTACATGGTAAACACATACTTGGACAGGTGTGAGCCAAACTCCTGCTGCTTTTCAGCATCACTTGGGTTCTCAAGAGTCAGATTTTAGACTTAATCAATACCTAAACATTTGATTAGTAGTCTTTTGGGCTTTTCCAATGTCCCTAATCACCTATAGCTCTTTCTGGGCTTCAGCTCCCCAAGTTTGAGGACCCAAGTCTGGAGTCTCCTTTGAAATGGCATGTGACTATGGTGCATCATAAGCTATCAGTATTTCTTTGATTAAATGTAGTTTAGAATTAAATATATTTTCTCTCACTGAAGCTCCAGTTCTTACTTCCAGTTGTTAATTTCTTCATTTCCAATTGTTATCAATCATAGCTGTCTTTATTCAGCAATGCTTTTGGTGGTGGTGCACCAGAAATAGGCCGATATCGGTCTATATATATATTTATAGGTCTATATAAGGTGCTGTGGCTTAGGGAAAGCTAAACTAACTACAATGATTGATCCATTTCAATATGTGTCAGACACATTGACAGTAAATGGTACTGGAACAGATGCCCATCTCAAGGCCTGAACTTCAGATGATGGACCTGTGTAACCACATTAATTTGGAACCCATGTCTTTGCAAATGAGACAGCAGGGTTTTTTTCCCCTAAAACCTGTGTTGCTTTAAAGCTGCAGGTAAAGATCACTTTGCTTATTTTTACTGCACTGACATGATGCAAACTTTATTCAACATATCTAGATCCCAGAAGACACAGCGTAACTGACAGCTTTAGTAGCAAGGCCAAAGCTGGGAACAGCAGTTTGGCAGGCAGACAAAGACACACTTCTGGGTTTATGTGATTCTAAATACATAAACACATTAAATACCTGAATATAAACATGTATTTATAAATTCAGAAATATTACTCACCCAAATATATAAATAGGAACAGTGATGGTTTCTGATTCGTAGTTCTTGATAAAAGATATGATGACAAACACATGGTAAGAACAATTGAGTTAAAAATGGCTCACCTTTGAAAAAGGAGAAGGAATTGCAACAGCTGAACTTGGGTTTCTGGATTTCAGCAGACCGTTCCTCATTTTTTTTGTCTCCTAAGTACAGTTTGAGCATTGTCTCTTCCTGATGGTCTTAACGTGCACAATAATATGTTTGGGGACACTTACCCAACTCCATCCTTCAGTTGGGATAGACAGAAAATCAGTATGGAATTTTAAAAATATCCTGGATATATACGTCAGTCAGTGGAGAATTTAAGCACCAGAGAGAATTTACTGGCCCAGGAATATAGCAGGCTTGCAAAAAAGATTTTATAAAAAAGAAACGGTGAATAGTCATAACAGTAAGAATATTCACTGCTAACAATGACATTGGTAGAAATATGAAGTCCTTTTGCCTCAGTGCTTAACTTATAACTGTTGGAGATGAAGGTGGGATCTGAGGTTGGAGGTTAATTATCCCTGCTCAGCCTATCTTGTTCTGAAATGATCAGCAATTATTTCTTCTAGAGAGAGAACCCAGGCAAGTCATGTGTGAATCCGTTTTATTTCTGTTTCTGTACATAAATTTTGGTGCTCTTACTGGGATGCTGATAATCAAAATAACATGCTTTTATATTCCCCTCTTACTAATCTCTCTCTAAAATAAATAAGTCTTTTCTGTCTCTCGAGAAAGCCCTTTGCTGGCTTCCTCTAAACTCTGAAGACACTTACTGTCCCTTGATACTGATGTTCCATGTTCCAGACAGAGCTATTAGTGCTGAGCCTCCAGACACAGAACTGAATTCACAGGCTCAATTTTTTAAGGCTTCAAAGAGCTGAAAGGGTGGAGAGAGGCTGGCATGAAATTATATACTTTTCCTGATTTCACGTTTTGAAAATCAAATAAACATTTACAAATAAAATCAGGAAAGCATTTTTTTTAAATTAGATGTGTAAGAAATAGCTTTTCATTATATTCTCCCACTTGCAAATTGTAGCAAAGAGCCATTTGTCTTCCAAGAGTGTGGTGGCAAGGCTTAATTTAATGTTTGTTAGGAAGTCTTGTATCCTTGGAGAGAAGCTATGAGAGGAGTACGCAGTATCATTATAATAATTTTATATGTAATTATATTCTGTTCTTTTATTTTGCTGAGGAACAATGATTCAGTCTCAACATCCTCTATCCTCCACAGCAGAGGTCAAAGCGAATTGTTTTCTCTCTATTTACTGGCTAGGGAACCAGAGATTTCTTTCACTGCATTCAATACTGCACAAGAAGTAAATGACTGAGCAAGAAATGAAACTGGCGAGAAATAAGGCATACACAGTGAGCACTCAAAATCTTGCTGGTATTTACTGGAGTACCTCCTACTACCGTTTTCGTAGCGATGTTTTTGGATTTAGCTCAGAAAGAAGTTACAAATGCTAATGTTAGTTTTGTGTTCTCCTTGATTCCTTGCAGAAGGACCAATAGGGGGGTGCTTGGTTATGTTTGAAATTGTTTCCTTCAGCTTTGCAAATAGCAAGAGATAAATATGCTATCTTCTGAAGGTTTGGGAGCAGTCTGCCTTGACATTTTATAATTTGAAAAGGTGATTGTGCCGAGTCTTTAGCAAGGCTCTTTAACAATGTTATCAGATATAATCGAGTAAAACAAAACAAGACAAAAAAAAAAGGGTTGAACAGTTTCATTAAAACTTGCTGCTCCCAGTCACTTTCTAAATGTTTGTTGCCTTGTCTGTTCTGGTGGTACTTTTAAACTGCTGCTCTGATATTATCATAGAGTCTTCTAGTTTAAAGAAATCCAGGTTTGCTCAAGTGCATTCCCACGGTACACCTTGGGTCTGTCTTTTCAATAGCGGGAAGGGAGATAATATGACCATTTTTTCCATTGGTAGATTAATGTTAAGAGTATTCACTTTGCATCACATCAGGTCTTTTAGCTGGCTACAGATCTGGTAGACTTGGGCTTAGCAAAGGTGAATATTAAATCTGTACAGTCAATATTAAATCTGTACAGTCAACAAGAGGAGAAAAGAGGACATCACTTTAGTGAAAAGCCTGAGGAGAGATTAAGAATGAGTTTTCAGGTGCAGTGTTTGCACTTCCCCTTGAAAGTATAGGTAGCTCTCTTGAAAGTGAGCTATCAATGAAATGACCTCTTGATCCTCTCTATTTATTCTCCTTTTGAGGCTTTGTCTTTGCTCTATTCAGTTTGTAAGTCAAAACAAAGTATCACACCGTTGCTAACACTGCAGGTTTAGCCTGCTATCTGAACATCAAGCCAGGCTTGTTCTGCTTCACTACAGTAGCACCCACAGGAAAAGGACTCTGGATCTGGAACTTATCAGGGTTTTTTGTTCATGCTCCAGACGAGTGTACATGTGACCTAGACTTCAACTTTTACTGTGCTGACACTATAGGAAACACTTCCCTTGTCAGTAAATTATTATGTCAACACCAGAAGTAGTTATAACAGTTGGAACTAGTGGCTACTTTTTTACCTGGTTTTGTGGTCATTAGTTTAGATACTCTAAGAGGACTGCCTAAACAGCTGAAATATGACAGCTTTGCTAAATTACTTAATTCCTCAACAACCAAAGTTTAGATAATCTGCAGCAGAATTCAGTGTCACATTGTTTTCATTTTGACAGTAACACGTCTGTTGCATGCTCTATACACATGTTGGCTTTTGTTATGCCCCCAGGCTTGCCTTATGCCCCAAGGAGCTTGCAGTAAAACTGTCATGAGACATGCAACATCACATAAACCCTTCATTTATTCAAATACTGTGCATGTCTTTTGCCCCACACTTACTCAGAAGAAACAATCCTCTTTGAGTTATGCAGTGATTGCATCGCCTGAAGAAATGTCTTGACTTTTGTAAATCTATCAAATCTCTGGGTTTAAGTTTGTTATTTGCACCTGCCTGTGCAAGTCTAGGGAGATAAAAAGAGAAAACAGTGAGTTAGTTGCACTTGGGATTCTCGCCAGTCTTCGTGGGATGGAAAATTCCTTCTTAGTTCCATATCTGACTTTAAATTTGACCCTCAGCATGTAAGCAAGATAGACCAACACACGCACTTCAGAAAAAAAAAGAGCCTGTGTGTCCTAGCAGGACACTGGTGCAGCTTTTCCAGGGTCCCAGTCTAGCTGCTGCCAATCAGTGAAGCTTTGTCTTCCCTCAAGCATCCTAGAGCGTGCGGGTAAATTGGGCATCAGAAAAAAGAACGGTCCTCTCCCTCCTGCAGGCTGTCAACAGAAGCCTTGAAATATGAGATTTGATTATAGAGTTCATCTCAATGCAGAGCTACCTGAAAGATGAGTATGTTGAGCACAATACAGAAAGCCAGTGGTCCCCAGGGAAGAGTTGTAGATTTGTATATTCCAGTGTCAGTGATCATTTATACATTAAAACTGTCTTCTTCACTGCTAGCTTTTGTGTTTGTCTCAGTGTTTAACAATTGTGGTTCCATTTTACTATCTAGAGGACGATTAAAATATATTGAGTAGGGTCAGAATGAGATTGACCTCTGAGTGATGACTTTAGAAATTACTACACTCATTGATATCATCCATTTAACAAAACCTTGGAGATCTATCCATAAACTAGTTTTGAATCTCTATTAATTGCAGGTTTTTAATATGTATGGTGATATGCCTTGGAGAAGTCCGTATTGTACTCTACACAGTTGCCTTTATCAAGTCAGCTTCTCCTAAAAAGAACAGTGGGGTTTTTTTTGACAAGATGGTTCACATTAATTGCATTTTATCCTCATTGATTTTTAGAAAGAATGCTGACTTAACTAATTTCATTATTGTATCCAAATTGATATTGGGGTACCATGCCTATAATTTTCTGGGCCTTCGTTCTTTAGTAGTTATTTAATTTAACTCGCAGTTCTCTGACCCTTTGGAATTTTCCCATTTTTCCATGAGTTGTTCAGTATCAACACTAGTGGTTCGGAGAACTCCTCAGTGAGTTTATGTAAGACTCCAGGCCTGGTGATTTGAAAACATTTAATTTTAGCAGATCTCATCTCACATCTCCTTTTATTACCTACAGTGAATTTTGTTGTGCTGATGTAATATGGGATGATACATTCTCCAGCTTCATTCCAAGGACAAAACAATGTGCGAAGGACAAAATGTTTATTGGATGTTTCCGCCTTTTTTGGATTGTCATTTACAGTTTTATCACCCGTATCTAGCAATGGGCTCATGGCCAGTCTCAAGCACACTAATATTTATGAAAATATCTTTTTTTTCCTCTTTACCTCTGTTAACTATTAGTACTCCTTTGATTTTATTAGCTTCTCTTGTAAGTTCCCTGCATATTGTATCTTAAAAAATGATATTAGTTTTTATTTTCCCCTTTCTTCCAAACTACAGATAAGTGATTTTTAGCATGCTTTACTGCCATTTTTTATCCCAGGCCATTTCTGGTTTAGTAAAAATATTTTTGTGCTTAGCAGTTTGGTTTTGGCCTGTGATTGGCTAGTATTAACACTTTATTTTATATTTACCATTTGATTTTACACTACCAGTCGACTGGACTGATGATTGTTCTCAACTTTCAACATTTGTCCTGTTTAAAACTCCAAGTCTATCCTGTGGAACCAGTCCTCTCTTACTGGTTGATGCCACATTCTGTTTGCATATTGTAATAGTAACCACATCACCAGTATTTGTACCTAGGCAACTGCCAGTTTGAAGAAAGCACTTAAAACTTCTAGTCCATCAGAAACAAGCCTCTGACTGACCTGTTCCAGCTTCCACAGGGAAACTTATGTTACCACTGGGGCCCTGGGAAACTTAACCATTGTTTTGTTACTGGCCACTTGACGGGTACAGCACATACTCTTCACAAGAACACATCCCCCATGACGTGGTTTATTTCAAGTTAAACAGTTTATTTCAACTTACCAAGGAAATCTTAATAAGTGGGCAGGAAATGTGAGTACAAACTCATTAGGAACAATTTCAGTGAGATTCCCAAATGAAATATAAGGGGTTGCCTGAAAATCCTTGATTTTCTTTCCTCCCACTGGCTGCTCATGCTTGCTCCATATTGTTTGTCGCCCCTGCTGTTGTGCTAGTGGAAATGTTTATAGAGATGTGTTGTGAATAAGACCACCAAAACCCAATCAGATTTTTAAAATGTCACCAGTGAAGATGTGTTCTAATTTATAGCAGAGTCCCCTGGAAGTTTTATCAGCCAAATATCTATTCTTGGAAGTTTTAATACTAGACTGAAAAAAGCACAGCATAGTATATTTTTGTACCAGCCCCTAAAGCTAAAATGGATATAGGTTGTTCTTTACACAGTGACAAGTATAGCTTTCACACTCACTTCCAAAACTTCAGTGCTGTATGAGCAGATTTGGGTCCAGCTTAAGGGGACTCCACTCTGAGATATGGTAGGGCTCCCCCACAGAGAGAAAAGGGAGAAAAAATGTCAGCTGAATACTTGGTCTTGTTGGGGATGATGAAAGCACATGAGAAAAGGACCATCAGAAGGGAAGGCTGTCCTTTCCACTATGAAGTACACTTTGGGTTTATCTTTTGGTGAGGGGAAATCTGGTTTATCCCTTGATCTTGCACTCGTGTCATTACTGGAGAACAGATCCCTAAATGAAGAGGCTCCTCACCTTTTGAAACTTAAAAATGGTCTGTCTTGCCCTCCTTCCAGTTCTTTTTCTGAGATTTCCCGACGGCAGAGGTAGTATTCCCTTTGGGGGTTTTATAGGCTGTCAGGAAAAATTACAGGAGTAGCTCAGGAGAGGGCAGGATGGTTTTCCTTTGGTAGGGAGCAAACTTCCTCCAGGAAAAGCAGAAGTATGGCTAAGAAATGGTAAACAAACATTTGGTTAATGGCATGAGCTCCTTCTATCCTGTGCCTGGAATAGTGACTCTTGTCACTCTAGTTTCCTCCCACTTGCCTTTCCCCTCCCACGTAGAAATAAAAGCACACATTAACTCTGCCCCTACCGAGAACCATGTGGGAATGGAGTGAAGCGCTGTGGACGGGAGGCTGACTTCCGTGGAAAATGTTACTGGAAGTGAAACACGCATCCAAGTCTGGCCCTCTTCTGGCATTTGTTCATTTGCCACGTTAATCCTGACTGCAGCACAAGTCAGCATAATGCCCCATTATGAACAAAGATATACACATAAATATCTAGTCAAGGTAGAAAATGTGGATTTGCTGGGTTTTTTCCTTTTCTATTCTTTTCTTTTTCCACTTGCTTAAATAAGCACAGCAGAGCTGGGTTGTTTTTTTTTTTTTTATCACGCTCCTGCTCCTGCATTTTTCCAACCCAATTAGGCCATTACCAGGGCTAAATGAGGCATGGAGCTTCCAAAAGTCACACCGTCGTCCCGGAGATGAAGCGCGTATAGCTGCAGAGTTGGCAGGCAGGCGAGGTGGCTGGGACTCACCAGAGTGTGACCCCTGGTGTTTTTCTGTTCCAGAAAGATCACCTTCAGAAAGGAGGTGGGGGAAAGTCAATTAAAAACTATTATTTAAAAAAGCACTGTGTTAATGAGGGGTTGCCACATTGCGGTCAGTTAACGCAGCTGTTATTTCTCAGGGATGCACAGAGAAAGTGGGTGGCCAGAGTGTCTTCTGATTTCTGGACAGTGTGGCAGAGAGGGCCATGAAGAGCATGAAAGCCCTCAAGTATCTTTCAGTGGTTCTGGTATTTTATCCTCTCTGGTCAAGAGTTCCCTCCCCACCGCAGCCTGCCTCCAGGTCTGTAGTGCTCCTGGGCAATCCTGGTCTGCTGGAGGACAACCGGTGCTCCAGCAGATGGGCTCCCTTTCCAGCTGAGGGCCTTCAAGTCATTCCTACTGTGCCAGCTTGTGCAATAAAACAGGGAGCTCTTCAACTCTTTCCATGACACAAAGCTCGTATTTGCTTCTGTTGCCAAGCTGCTGGGAACTCTTTGTGCTGGATATAGAAATGATGCAGAGGAGGGGGTCATCTGTCCTGCCCTGAAGCTCTGGTAGCCCTCGCCAATCATTCTTAAATTCTGAACTGGAAAAAAATATGTTGTGTCTAACACAAGGGGGGGGGGAAAAGGCTCCATTTAGAAAGACAGAGAATACAAAGCCTAGCAACTAGACTCATCAAAGACAAGCCTGGGATCTCCTTTTTTTCAGAGCCAATCTCTGCCAATAAGGATTATAATTTTCTCATATACTGTTTTAAGCACATAAGGTTTTGTGTGCTGAAAGAAAAGTAACACATGCACTTTTATGAATTTTATTTTTGTACAATGAAAAGAATGAAGTCCTTTGCTCTGAATGCAAATTATTTTAGAAGCTGAATTCTTTGTCCCTACCTTCACCTCAGTTCTGCTGTCTTTACTCACACTGAGCAACATCTTAGTTACCAGCTAAATCATGAAACTTCTTGCAGAATGTGGTCGCAGAATCAGATGTAATACTGAATTCACCAGCTAAATAAATCTGGAATTGAGAAAGATGCAATTTCTAGCCTTTTTCTGGTTTAAAAGAGTACTAATAGATCTGTTGAGATAAATGTAGTCAAAAGAAGCCCACACTTGAGCATTATTAGACATGTTCTTCTGAATCTAGCTGCAGCAGTTTGAGGTGTTATTCTTACACAAGCACGCTCTTCGCCTGGGCAGTCTCCCCAGCAAGAGCCATGCTCCTGATCTGCTTCGATGCCAAATCTAGCTGATTTGCTTAATTGCATCTTCACAGCAGTTTGAGCTGTACTGCCAGAATTTGCAGGAAAAACCTAGGTTGAAGGTTCAAGATCTATTTTTCAAATGACTCTTTGGAGGTCCTGATGACCTCCAGTAGTAGTGCAATAAAAAAATCACTGGTGAGATTGGTATATCTTAGGCGGTTGTATGAACTGAAAAGAATAATAGGGAATTTTCAATAGGGGAATATCACTCAGGGATATTTTCTTCACAGGAATGTGTGTGTCTCAGTTGTGGAGAGAAATGAGCTTGAAAAAAGTTAAGATGGTGATTATTTTCTTCTATGTCTGTTTTTCACAAAACTATTTGCTTAGGACATTAACAAACTGCTAACTAGTGGACCTAGAAATGTTCCAACTACTGTAATTGTCTAGCACAACATTTTTGAAGCGGGTATCACTCGGTACTACTAGATGCAGGCTTTTACACCAAATGGACTGCTGATTTGAATCTGGGTGGTAATTTCCATCATCCTCATACATTACAGGGCAGTAAACATGCATCTGTAGAGTTAACATGAATCCTGTAAAGAATCTAAGTGGGACTATTGAAAGAATGTTTACACTTGTCCTCCCTATTTTTTACAAATTATCATGGAAAGTTTGCTTTAGACGTGTAAATAATGTAGTGCATCCCTGAAGAGGGAGTGCTACGCTGGGTGCTTGCATGTTGCTGCTTTGGTGTTGCTACTTGGGACTGGCTCTATGTCATGGGTCTGTGGTATCACCTTACTGACACCTTTAGCAGGGAGTGCAGCCCCACACACCCAGCTAGCATTTCTTAGGTGAGTAATATAAATAATTAGAACTGATAAACGAGTCCTTGCATATCACATTGATCTTCCAGTGCATTGCATAGGCAGATAAGGGTCACTGTTCCTATTCAGGGGTCAGTGTACACTGTTGTATTCCATGCTGTGCTCCGTCCCCCATGAGACATGCTAGCACAAGCCAGTTCTGCAAGGAAGAGTCAGCATAACGTGCCTTCTCTCACCATAGGACTAGAGTGGGACATGTGCCTGTCTGTGCCAGTTACTCACCCGCATTTCTACTCTTGATTTTCTTCTCTGCCTTCTCCTGGTCTATGTTTAGTTATTTTATGGGTTCAGCAGAACTTGTATCCTTGTTAGAGTCCAACATTTCTGATGAGCTTACTGAGACTCCCTTTACATTGAACTTATTTTCCTTTTCTGGGGACCCTATTCACTCCTGCCTTCTTTAACAGGAAGAGGTTACACATAGCATAGAGGCAAAAGAAATGCAAAAATAGGAAAGAGTGTTTTGGCATTTGAATGAATGAAGGAGAGAGAAGAAAGCTGGAGAACAAACAATAACTATTCCATTCAGAAAATCTTAAAAAATAGCAAATAACCCATGGAAAAATAGGAAAAAAAGACATCAGGGGACAGTAGAGAACTCGAAACTTAAGAGAAAGGGTAGAATAAAAGACCACAAACAATCTATATGGATTTATTAATAAATCATGCTGGACTTAATGTAAAAATAAACCATCCAACACAAAGGAAGTGTTTATTTGTTTATAGTAATAGTATAAATGAGAATAGAACAGCCAGCCAGGGGCTACTTTAGTCTCTGATTCAGCAAACCACTGAAGTACATGCTAAGCTTTTAGATTCTACTAAATTTCATTAAAGTCAAGTCTCACTAATGTGGAGCGCATACTTGAGTGTTTTTTCTGAATTGGATTTATGTTGAAATTGGCTCAGAATTACAGTTGTCCTTATTGTTTGGTTCACTGAGGATTCTGCAGGGAGAAAAAAATGAGACCAAATACAGTGTTTTGCTTCAGATGCAGAGGTTTTAAAAAATAAAATAAAGTAAAATTAAATTAAAGTACTAAGCAAAATTTGGTTTTCACTTCTAAGCAATTTGAGAAAGTTGACTTGGAAAAAATAAATCTGTATTTTGTTTTATTGTTTTTTGCTAGAGAAAAATCTGAATCAGCCTTGATTCAGCTGATATTCAGTTTGACATCTGACATGGATGAAGCATCACATTTCTGAAATTATTTCTGGCCACTATTACAAGTTGGGAATCCAAGCTCCAGATAAACAAAGTGATTGGCATAAGGCTGTCCAGCCAGGCAGGAGAAAGAAACAGGTATCTTGTCAAGGATCTTTCCTTGCACCAGCTCTGGGAGAACACCACTTCCAGCAAAACCACACCAAGTTGTTATCAGAAACCTGTTATCCTAGTTTATTTTAAATCGGCACTTCACAGACTTTTGTAGTGGCTTGTACCTAATGCATCACAGAAGGTTTTGGAAAGAAGAATTTTGCTGATATAAACAAGATTCTTCTTCTCATGTTTATTTACATGATCCAAGCTTATTTGCTCATGCTATTTTGTAAAAGAATGATCAAAAGCTGTCTGATTAACTCAGACAAAGATAATTATGCTTTTCCTTATTCTGGAGTTCTGATTCTGTTATTTCAGGTTCCCTAACCTTTCAGCTTGCTAACTAGCAGATATTATGCTGACCAACCAGAAAGTGTGACATTTATTTTGAATAACACTGCGCTAAATTGTGTAATTTTAACTACTTATAAATTACCAACTACTTTGGCATCATTCCACCACTCCCTGGTTCTCCTGCCTCACAATGTAGCACAGAAAAGAAACAGTTTAAAATGGCCTGATCCTGGTGACCTGTCCTTCTAACCTATTATTTTCTCAACAGAAGAAAGAAAGATAAAAATTAAAGACAAATTAGGGTATAGCACATCCAGGAGTTGATAAGGCGGCTAGTTCCCTCTTACTCTTTCCAAGCCAGAATAGAGCAGCACAGTTTCATAAATTATGTTCTTGGATTGGCATTTACTGGTGTTCAGTAATTGAGCTGAAGCCTCTTCTCATTTGCTTGTAGAGAAGTGCATCTTTAAAAAATGCCCTGATGCAAAGAGCATAACACAACCGTATTGTTTTATGGTCATGCCTAGCAAGGAAGAAGGGCTGTGCTAGAGGAATTGAGCCCTCATGTCAACCCCTGAGATGTTCCTTGTGAGAGAGGAAAAAGACTAAGAGCTGGGAAAGATGGAGAAACCTCCCAGTTACCTACCTACACGGTGTTGTGCTGTAGAGTAGTGGTGGACTTTACTTCCGTGGGCTGTGAACACAGTACCCATTAACACTTCTGTATCTTCTAAACTCAGCCCTAGAAAAGCTATTAATTCTGCAAATTAAGAGCAATTCAGTTGGGTGACACTTGATGGCAAAGCTTCTGCATTGGATGTAGGAGGAAAGGCTTGCTTGAGCTGCAGGAATGTATGTATAGTATGCAGGAATGTAAGGTACCCTGAAAGGCACACAGGATGAACGCCTGGCTGTTTCACCTGCAGGCAAAAGTCTGAACTAATCAAATTTTGCAAACCACGTCCCAGTGCCATATGCACCATCCCAAAAGGATGTAGAGTGTCTTCATTCTGCAGAGCATCCCACAGGCTTTTTTTCTCCATATGTTCAGGAGGGTATAGTCACTTCCCAAAAACATAGGGTGGGGTAAAATAGCTGTGACTGAAATGCACACTCATTAGCATGGTTGGTGAGACTTTCATCAGAAACAAGGAAAGTTACGGAAACCAACCTCATAAAGAATTGTAACGTTAGCAAAATATTTCACTTCCTATTTTATTACAACTCTTAAGGGTCCTAATCTTCCCTGTATGTGAAGACAAAAATCCTTGAAACTACCAAGAAGCCTTAGACTAGTTTATCTAAGGTGTCTTCACTCACTTTAAACAACTGAAAAGATGGTAGGCTTTTATTGGGAGAGGTATGAAACAACGAAGTTAGTAAACCATGACACAGCAAGAGTCTGGAACACAGAGAGGTAAAACAGGACAGCTTTAAGATGTGGAATAGATGGATTTGCCGGTGTGTATATATTATCTAAACCTGAGATTGCTCGAGGGTCTGATGCAGCTCCCAGCATAATTTAGGGTAGTCAATAACTAGTGGGTTTATGGTGACTTCCCAAAAGGCTGCAGATGGGCTGCTGTGCCTCTGGAACTCCCTAGGACTTGGAAATCCCTCCAAACCCTGCTGTTCTGCCACGGCTTCTGTGTAGTGTCGTAGCTCCTCAGCATTTCTTAGCAGTTCATTAAGCAATCTAATGAATTTGTCACATGTTGTTTCTTGTCTAGTCATTTCCCAGTGAGCGCTGGGGGCGCAGCAGAATGCTTGGCTTGGTAGGATGCCATGATAACCTCATGCATTTCACTACTCCCTTTTATGTATACAAACATGCACTTTTGCTGCACTTGTACTGAAGAAGGCACAGGAGTGGAAAGATAAGAAGTTATAGAATCACTTGATTCCCTTCTGGTATTTGTTTCAGAGCTTTGTGATATGTCTTGTAGGAATAACGTTTAGCTCTTATGGCAGAAAACTCTTAGCTGTCAGAGGAATAGAAACGGTCATGCCCGTAAGGCCCCTAGAGCTGCTTCTCAAGCTAGCTTACAGCCACACCTGTGTAGAAATGGCTCCAAAGACACGTCACCCTCCACACATTTCCACCAAGCACTCGCTACTCAGAAACCGCTTACAGCTTGTCTGCTCTCACACCCCTGTGTCTCCTAATGGTGTTTGCTGAGTGCGTTCAATGAATCTCTTAAGGTATTTTCTATTACCAGTTCTGTTTCTGGTTTTTTGCTTCCCACCATCAGCAAAGAGAATTATTTCCACAAAGGGTATAAAGCCATGCAATCCCAGCCACATTGTCTGGCATGGGATGGTGTGCACTTTATGAGCCAGTGCTGAAGTGCAAGAAAGATCAGAGACCTCGGAATCGCACATTAAATCCACACATGATAAATACAGACTGTGGGCAGGTTTGGATTTTTAGTTGGTTGTGGAAGAGCCAGGAGCTAATGCTGTGGCTACCACCAAATTTGTTTGAAACTCCTTGAAACAAAGTGTTCTGGTTAGTCCTGGCTCCTTTTTCCATATCTGCAGTTCCCCAGAGGCTCAGACATCAGCCTCTAGCAGTTCAAGCTTCCTTGTTCTCAAGTTGCTGTGTTGAGCAGAATATCAGCAGTGATACCCTAGGCATATTTCTGCCACTCTGGTATTTTGTAGTGCTAAACACAGATCAGGGTGTGACTTCACACTCTTTCGTAGGAGGCTCTTTACTATTTGGACACCAGTACGCGATTTTAGGAGTAAAGAGAAACTAATTATATGAGTGCTACATGAAAATAACGTTAAAGGTAGGAAAATGATAGAAACTTAAACAATAACTCACTGACAAACTTAACAAAATCAGGCATATCAGACGTAGCAGAATTAAATGTGATACAATTGCTTGGTTTACTGTATTTTTTTTATGTTTAGCTTATCTTGGAGAATTGAAAATGTTACTCCAGGACAAGTGCTTAGGTTTTTCTTGGCCAACTTAAACATGTTCTTAGGCCTACTATTCCTCCCAGTGCTAAGAATATGGCTTTCTTCGTTTGAACTGGCCGGGGCTTGTTATTTATGAGCCTCAGCAGATTCTTCAGTACCATGGCTGATTTTTAAGCAGTATTTTTGTCCTCCTCTTAGCTTTTCCAGTGCCAAGTGTGACAGTGTGACTGTAGTGTATCTTTTTTTAACATATATTTTCTGTAGTGTAATAGGATATTAGCATCCTGATTTCTGCCAGCAAAATTCCATCAATAACAGATAACAGCCCCTTAAGCTAAAGCAGGGCATGGAAATACTGTCCTGGCAATCCTGTGCTGATGGTCTTGATGATTCTGTAAAGTATCGTTCTCAGTAAAGCTCTATCATTCACATTTTGTATTTAGTTCAAAACCAAGTGTATGGGTAATGTTTTTAAAACAGAGTCACTATTGTAGACCTCAGTTTTGCTCTACATTCCTCTTGTCTCTGAACTCTTCAAATTTTTTCAAGGCTGAGATTCCATTTCCCAGTCATGCTATTTGTACAGACAAAAACCTCCCTATTTTGAGGAGTGTGGTGTGTAAGAATTATCTCTTTTGACATTGCCAGTACGTACTTTATAGTGATTTTCAGTTAACACTTGCCTTCTTTAAAGATGGAACAGTTACTTCCACAAAGTTCAAACACAGCACGCTAGCAGTCTGGGTTTGGTTGGTCTTTGATGCACTCATCCCTCATTTTGACCAAAGAGGTGCAAGAAGGCTGAGCTAATGCCTGCTCTGGTGACATATGTGAACAATTTACTTTTTCTCGCATTGTCATGATACCTCAGCACTAGAAGTCTTGCCTGGTTTCAGAACTATGAAGACTTGTGTCCTGGGTCCATTGTCCACTTCACAGAAGTCCCCTCCTTTAGCTGTCTTGAGCAATGAGATTGGGCACAAAGCTGACCACATATATCCTCCCTGCTTTCTATTCTACCTGAACCTCTTCCTTGACTGTTGAGGGCAGATGTGTTGCTCATGGCTTCGACCTTACCATGGTCTAACCATATGCTTTGCATTAATAAGAGAATTTCAAGGTACAGCAGGATATCTGCTGAGGAGTTTCTCTCACTTTAGCAAATTACAACTCTCCATTAGGGTGAGACTTAAAGAATCCCAGATTTAAAAGCCACAAAACCTCTAATGTTTCTGCCACCTGCATTACACAAGGTATAAGACTCCAGCCAGTAATTGTTTTATCAGGTGCACAGCTCTTGACTGAGCTATGCTGGACCTTCTAGAAGGGTGTGGAAACTTTGACATTTCAACAAGCAAAAGCTGGAGAGGGGGTGCTCAAGCCTTTTCTGACAGCGCAGCATTTCATCAGAAAACAGTGTTTTGTCAAAAGCAAGAAGCTCAGTGGAAGTCTCCTGGTGGGGCAGTGCTTTGCTGAAATGCAGCTGGAGTTTCCACAAGCTTTTGCTTAATGTCCAACAGGCCCCAAGGGGTGGGTGAGCAGCTTGGATCCTCCAAACCACTCAACATCCACGGGGCATCAGGCCTTCCAGAAGCAGGACAACCCCACTGAATAGGCTGCGTGAGAGTCCAGGGTCTTTTGGGTACTGGGAAAGCCCTGTTTCCATGGCCAGGATCAGGCATCTTCCCCAACTCTCTGCTGTAAAAATGTCCAGAAAGTCCAGGAGACTCAGCTGATTCCTTGTTGGTATTCAGGCTGATCACATGAAGTTTAGCAGGTTCTACCTTTGGGTTGAATGGGAGGGAAAACTTTTTGGAAGGTGAGAATCTCTTGTGAGGTTTCATAGCCTTGTGGATATTAACATGCTCAACTTTGCCTTATGTTCAGCTGATGATCTACCATAACTTAACAATGTCGTGCTGTTCCAAAAAAGACAAGTGCCATGCTGAGATGTGTAAACAGGGCTGTAGCCTGCAAGACACATGAAGTAATTCTACCACTCTGCTCAGCACTGGTAAAGGCCCAACAAGGACACTGTGTCCATTTCTGGGCACTGGTCTGCACTGTGTGGAGGCATGCTGGAGAGACACCAGAGGAACAAAACAAGAATACTCTGAGCTTAGAAAAGCATCTTTATGAAAAAAAAAAAAAAAAAAGATATTAAATTAATTTAGTTTTCTTGGTCTAAAAAAAAAAGAGAAAAGTGGGAAGTGAATTCAAATCCCAAATAATGCGATTATGAGGAGGGAGGTACTGGACTGCATGTGATAGACTAGAGAAGACAACAGGCTTAAGTTGCAACAAAAAACATTTGAGTTAGATGTGAGAAAACATTTGCCTTGGTAAGAGCAGAGAAGCATTGGAGTAGGCAGCTCTGGGTGTCTGACAGGTCTTTCTCAAAAGGATTTAGAGAAAATATGCTGGAAACAGCACTACTCTTTCTGAGTCCTTCTTGGGCTAAGGGACGGGGTGCATGACCCCTTGAGATCCTTTTGAACGCAGCTATTACATGAACTTCAGCAGCTGCTGTTTAAAATTGTGGTTAGTTACTGTTTGACTGAGAAGTACTTCATAAATAATATGTGCCATGAGTGTGCCATTCAGCTTCTTTTCACCCAAAGAACAAAGATATAGTGAACATTTCTGGCTTTTCTGCGTGATTTAGTCTAAAAACTAAAACATCCATTCAGCTAGCAAAATGGTACCGATTGCTGCAAACCTTTCAAATGCCCACAACTGTGCCCTGAGTACCGTCCTTCACCCCCAGGTATGGTTTCTGCCATGACAACAGTAGCCTGATGTCTCCCCCTGCTCCTGAAACCACTTGAAGTTCCTCCACTGAAGGTTAGGTGAGATAGCTGCTCTTTACTTCCACTTCCCAGAGAGTTCAAAACAAAAATGTCTGATAGTTACAAAATAGAGTAGAAAGAAAATATTAAAGAATATTAAAAAAAAATGAAATAAAAAGGCGAGGGGGATTAAAAAAAATGTAAAAAAAAAAAAAGCAAATGGTAATACTTTTTATATTTTTCTTGCAAAAGATATCTTATGGAATTGTCTTTGCTGAATACATATACAGAGAAAAGGTGTTCTGCATTGAAGAGCTTATAATCAAAGAATTTATGTGCTAATACTAAATAATGTTTTAAATGTAAAGGTATTTGTAAAGGAAAAAAAGTAGCAATGGCTTCCAAGCTTCCTTCTTAATTCAGTTGCTTGTTAATTTAACCTTTTTAATTTATTAGCTGAAAACTACAGGACTGCAGTAATTTGTTCTTTTAGTAGTACAATTTCCATATATATTTTGTTAAGTTTTATGTCTTCAGGCATGCGTTAGCAGGTAATTTAATCTTTGTCTGCATAATGCTTTCCTTTAATAAGGAAGAGGCTCATAATCTTAATCCAATTAAAGAGAATTGAAGGAAGATTTGCCACAACAAAAGATTATACTAGAGGGTATTATCTTGGGGTAGGGGCAGCAAGCTAATAACTGTTTGTCAGGAAATCAGCATCTTCAAATATTTTCGACCTCAGGCGTGAAGAGCACTTGAAAGCAGCTGGGAGACCTGTGTCTCCTATTTAATGAGATACTTGGTTTCCCAGATATAGTTGATATTTAATTATGGGGAGTTGTAATTTTTAACACTGAGTTTTACAAGGAGCTGGGCATACACTTGGTTTTGATTCTTCTGGATATCATTTTCTGCCAGTGCATCTTTGGACATTTATCCCTCAGTTTGCTGCCTCAGGGATCTGTTTTATATATACACAGACCATCTGGTTCACAGGCAGCACCTCTGATATTTCAGTTCTGTGTCCTGTCGCTGAGCATAGCTAGTTCCAAATTATTCAGGGAGATACCAAGTATTACCCTATACCATGACTGAATAACTCTGTTTTCATTGTTTAATCCCTTGATATGCTCTTGAATGACATCTTGGAGTGCTGAGTGCTGTAAATGCTGGTTTTAAATGAACCTTATTTTACCAGTTTAGATCTTTCCACTTTGCCTACCATGAGAAAAGAAAAATAAGAATGTGAATTTACTTTTTCCACATTTAATACTTCAGACACATACTGTCTGGTGGCAAAAAGTGGTTCCAAAATATTCAATAGCATCAGCTCAAACCCCTCTGTAGCATCCCAGCAAACTAAAATTACATTGTCTGTTCATGATGAAAACGCTTCCCTTTTTCATAAGCAAAGAACCCTGAAGGTAAAAGAAAGCCTTATTAAAGGGAAAGCAGAAAAACAGTGATAAATCATCAGGCTGTGGTCTCGAGCTCACTCTCTTCCCACAGCAGATGGGGAAGTCACTGATTCTTGGCTAAGTCCTACATGCGGTTCCTTGCCCAGACTCAGGGGACCCCATGGCTGGCCACCTCCATCTCTGCCCCTGAAGGAGCATGCAATCCCCCCAGGTCTCTTTGACCACTGGGAGGGAGGCAGGGGAGTGGATGCCCCAGGCTAAATAGCATTAGTCAGACCATCCCATCTCTGCAGCTTCTCTTCAGAAATTACTCACCCTGCTCCAAATGGCTGGCCCCACCTGTGCTGGGCCTCATCTCAGTACACTGTATCAGCTTTTTTTCATGCTTTTTTTTTTTTTTTTTTTGTAACTACTGAAGTAATTAATATCCAGACCCACTCTTCCTCTTATTTCCCTTTCCTAGGACCCCTCCCTGCTCTCCTGGAAGGCTACATTGTTGGCTGGGGTGATGGGGTGACGACTCAGCCCTGGGGTGACCCCCCAGCCTGCCCTTGGTCTGGGCACAGCAGGATTTGTCCATTCCTTACCAGATGTGATTAGCAGCTTTTTATTCATGCTATCCTCAAACCTGGCAGTATTTAAACAAGAATGCTCTGCCTTGGCACGACTGCTGTGCCCATGATGCCATCTCCCCTGGACACCCTTGCTCCATAGCAGATGTGGGCACAGGGCTCCTCACAGAAAGTGGCCTCTGGCCAAAGCTCCAGGCTGCTTTTCTTTCCCTTTGCCCACAAGTGTCAGCCATGAGCTCCTGCCTGCCACATCAAGCTCCATGTACTGTTCATCATTTCAGATCTTTTCTGCTCTTCCCTTTCGTTAATATCCTCTCTTAATTTAAACAGTGCCACATAACTTCTCCGTTGGCTTTCTGAGCTGCTTTCATACATGCTATATGTTACACTGGGACAGGTGTATCTGAGCTAACACTATCTGCAAGCATATTTAAATTTACTTTAATAATACTACTGTATTACCTTCCAGTGTTTAATCTCACTTTGCTACCCAGAAGAGCATTTTACTTCATTTTTGGCTGCAATTTCTTACTGAATTATCCAGAATAGGACCCAATTTTAGCCTGTTGTTACCAATTTTCTTGTGACTGCTCATTCTGGAACATGCACAGAAGCTAATCAAAATGAGTGCAAAAATATTTTGTTCCACTCATAGTTGCTTCTAAGAACAGAAGCTCCCCGCGTAGCTTTACATGCTTGTGCCAGACAGAATGGTGGTTAAGTGGGAGATGTCTACTCAGATAGATCCATGAAGCAGGCAAGGAGACAAGTGTAGTCAGCTGCACCAAAGGCAGAGCACCCTGCTCCACTGGGATGTGTCATTCACACTGGGACAGACTGGATCAGAGCTCATGATCACTGGGCTCACTTGTCAGCCCCAGCCTCTCACAGATCATTTGCAGGCCCCACAGCAATTCACAGAATCACAGAATCATCTTGGTTGGAAAAGACCTTGAAGATCCTCCAGTCCAACCATTAACCTCACACTGACTGTTCCCAACCCCACCAGATCCCTCAGCGCTAGGTCAACCCGACTCTTCAACCCCTCCAGGGATGGGGACTCCCCCCCTGCCCCAGGCAGCCCATTCCAATGCCCAACAACCCCTTCTGCAAAGAAATACTTCCTAAGAGCCAGTCTGACCCTGCCCTGGCACAGCTTGAGGTGATTCCTTCTTGTCCTGTCGCTTGTTCCTTGGCTCAAGAGACATTTCCCCCCTCTCTGCACCCTCCTTTCAGGGAGCTGTAGAGGGCCATGAGGTCTCCCCTCAGCCTCCTCTTCTCCAGACTAAACCCCCCCAGTTCCCTCAGCCGCTCCCCAGCAGACCTGTGCTCCAGACCCTGCACCAGCTCCGTTGCCCTTCTCTGGACACGCTCAAGTCATTCCATGGCCTTTTTGGGGTGAGGGGCCGAAAACAGAACCCGTCATCGAGGTGCAGCCTCAGCAGTGCTGAGTACAGGGGTCAGATCCCTTCCCTGTCCCTGCTGGCCACGCTATTGCTGACACAACCCAGGATGCCACTGGCCTTTTTGGCCACCTGAGTACACTGCTGGCTCATGTTCAGCTGAAAAATTCATGAGGGTCCTGCCCACCTTTGGATGTGGTTGAAGAGCAGACTGCAAAGCAGGTGAAGCAGTTCAGCTGGGGAGCAGACGACTTTTTCTTAGGGACACCATGCTGTTGGTTCACCCAGTGTTGGGAGGGTGCCCTTGGAAAGATGGCAGGAAGAAACAGATTGAAAATAGTGCCTGATCTGAGCAATGCTTGGGGAAAAGGACAGGCAGAGTAGCAGCAGGGATGCTCTGGCCATGATTCTCCATGTGAGTGGAAACTTTCCCGTGTGGTCCTCACACTGGGACGGGGAGTGGGCTGTGAGCAGATATAGAGAGTATGACCTCCCCATCTGCAAAAATCTGATGTACTCCTGAAGCACTGAGCTTGCTGCACATTCATCACCTGTCTGGCTATATGCACAGGAAGGTTAGCATTGTGTCAAGGCAGTGGGTCATGGTGCAAAGCTCTCTTCTGTAGTTGGCAGTCCACATCTTCCTGTCACAAGTTCAGACACCCATTTATTTGGTAGATGGGCCATCAGATAGCAGGAGGTCTTTGTGAGCCTAGACAGAAAGCAAAGTGTCTGCAGCTGACTGCAGTGACTGTTTGCCTTTCGGTAATTTGTCCCACAGGACCTGACAGATTTAGCCTCAGTCGGTTGGAGAGTGAGAACATCACTCTAAAACATGTCTGGTACACTTTTACATATCTTTTCTGAATCCATAAGTGGTGGAAGATTACATTTTCCTTAGCTGAAACGTGACAAATTATTCCCTTCCTTATTTTTTTGGGCACTGAAGAAGCAAGAACCACCATCCATCTGCCAGGAAAAATAAGAACCCAAAAGCTTTGGGGACACTCCCTTACTGAACTGCTCTGTCACCTCCTAATCCTGGCTCAGGCTAAAGTTCTGTCATCTTACTGTCAAGGGGCTGCATGCCAATGCCAGAGGCACCTCAGTAAAAGGTACCAGTCAGATGTTAAGACAATGTGCTCATGAGTGATAGACAATACTGGATCCTGGCTAGAGCAGCCTGACCTAACTCTTAATTGCTTGCCAGAGGAACATCCCAAAGTGTTTTCTGACTGCCAGTGTTAGCAGCAGCTGGACATTTCATGTTTCAGATTTTGAGGATGGCGTGGAAATCCCCATTCAGGAGTAGGGATCTAGCTGTCAAGTTTGTCAAAAATGGGAGTTTCTGACTTTGGATTGAGTCACCTGGATGCTACAAACATGAAATACGTATTTTTCATATGAAAACCAGTATGTTCCTACAAAATCTTTCAGAGTGATTCCACATTTCCTGGTAGAAAATTGTTTGCCTAGATGTATTTTGATCGCTAGCCAAAGATTTGATTGGTCTTGACAATAAAAATGCTCTTGTTCAAGCCAGGACCAAAGAATAGTTTCAAGTGGACCTGCCACAGAGAAGTGCAGTGTCTAGCCAGCTGTGTAAGTGTGTTGACCTCAGAAGCATGAGAATGATGTGAGCTTTGTCTCTCTCCTTCCATTGACTGCTGCATCTGGACCTTCATTTTAACAAAAATGTATTAAATATTTCCAAATGTTTGGTGGTCATACAGCATGCATAATCATTAAGGCTGCCTACTAGAAGAACCCCCATGATCACAGTGTTTCCCTGCAGTAGCTCCCTTTTTGACATAGGTACATTTAGTGCATAAGTCATCCTCGTAAAAAGGTTCTCAGCACTTGAGAACTCTTGACGACTTGCTTCAGAAATTAACTGTCCTCAGGACTAGCAACATATGCCTAGCTTCTATTCTGAATTTGCCTAACTTCAGATTTTTACTATGAGCTTTTAGACTTATTCCAAACAGGCTGAAGAGCTGTTTATTGTGAATTTTTCATGCTACCTCCTCCCCCATAGTCATAGCCATTTTCATATGCCATAATTAAGTTAGTTCTTCATTTGGCAGGCCTGTAGACATGCCGCAGGGAAAATGTACTGAGCACAGAGAACCTCCAATATTTCTCATCCTCAGGATGCAGGCTTCAAAGCTCTACAGCTAAGCTTTCAATGACATGATCACCAAACATTTCAAGCCTTCATGATTCATCATGGATAAGTATCTTGATTTCAAATGCTTCCCTGGAAGTCATCTTCACTTTCAATGTGAAAGAAGTCTTTCTTGTGACCTTGTTTAATTTTTAGCAAGGATAAGCTCAAGCTAAAGAGTCAGGAACATGCAGTGGAAAGGAGTGGATTGGACCAATACTGAAAGATTATCATAGTTACTTGCTTAGCAGAAAGGTTTGATTCTTACTGCATTTGATGCTCCTTATTCCCCCACACACACCCCCTTGCCCATTGAAGTGTCTCACAGTGTGTTCTGTTCATGGAGGTCTGGTCACAAGTTTTACAGGGTCTCCAGTGACAGTCATGCAGAACCATAGGAAGATTTAGTAACCCACCTTGCATGTGGGATTTAGGCCCACAGAGAATACACAGAGAATTAGGCATCTGACAGTTGTATGAGGAGGTGTGGCTGACAGCATCGGGGTGCCTGGCTTTCTCTGTCAAGGTTGGTATGTGTCCTGGGTGGGTTGTTGGGTGGGGGCAACCTCGGGGGCATACTGAAGGGTTGATCTGACAAGGCAGAACCACTGTGGCAGTGTGGGGCCCTGGTGTGTACCTGGGATCACTTTTCATGTCTTTCTTTTACAGTTCTCAGAGATGGGCTCTCCATAATTCTTTGCTTATGAAGAAAGAAGGAGCACTGAATTGTTGTTTTGCAATGGAGAAGACAGAGGGAGAAACACCAGCACTGTGGCTCCCCCCTTGTTGCTTATCTCCATGCAGACATGTGTCCCAAACCCTCTCTGTGTTGTATTAAGGAAAGGAAAAGCTTAGACATTACGACACCTGCTTTCTTACATCATCTTTTCCAATTTTGCATCCTATAACCCCCTGGTGAAAAGAGGAACAATGACTTTATATAGCTGCTGCTTGATTCTTTTGCTATTTACCTGGAACACTGCTGCCTATGGGCCAAACCAACGGGCACAGAAGAAGGGAGACATTATTCTTGGAGGATTGTTCCCCATTCATTTTGGAGTGGCTGCTAAAGACCAGGATCTAAAATCAAGACCAGAATCAGTGGAGTGTATAAGGTAAGCTACAAAATGGGAAAATAAAAGCTTTGGTGGGGAAGTCTTGACCTTTCATGACCTCAGGTGCCATGCTATACATTGTGTAAATACGATTTGTGATCTGATGCTCGTAGAGTCAATGGGAAGGTATGGTGTAAATAACAGAAAAAAACAAGTGTGCAAAGACAGGAAGTACCCGTGTTACAGTTACATAAATAGTATTTGTACAGTGAAAGAGGGCAATTTTTGTCTTACCCAAAGCTGCCAGAACATGAATATACTGATCTATCTGGCCATTCACAGTGGACATTTGAATAATATTTGAAAATTAGCTTTCCTAGCAGAAGGACAGAAAACAACCCATAGTGCACTTAGTTAATTTGATTACAGTCATGCATAGCAAAATAGCCTCGAAATCCATTTTTTTTTCCACTTCTGCCTCTTATCTTTGAAGACTTTACAAACTGTTTAGTTGCCTAAACAAGTGAACAGGTGAAAGCGAGATAGGTCACTGCTTTTTTGAAAAATCCCACTGAACACATAGATTTCTCTTTAGGACCTTTACAAAGTCCCAGATTTGAACTCCTTACCTATGCTTTCCTCACCCAAAGTCCTTTTCTGCTGTGTAAATAGTGCATACAGGTTTTGTCTTAAGTCTTTGGCAGTTAACCCTGGAGGAAGAAATCCACATCAAAACAAATTATCTTATTAATGAAGTGTACCCATTTTTATGACAAAACATGAAGAATTTTTAACCTTACTACCCTGCGCATAGAAAGTGTGTCAGAAACTGATTGCCACTGAAATGTCATATATACAAAACATAAGAAATTGATGTGGAATTTTCTCATGACAATGCATGGAAAAAATACTTCACTGTTATGGGACCCCTCCCTCGTATAATCATATGTGGAAAAACATGTATCTGGAATTATTTGGACCTCTCATCCTAGACTGGGGATCTAGCACAGTTTTGTTGCAGATGGCAATGAAGAATGGCTGACAGCATTCCTGCTATGCTTACAGATTTCAAGTGCAATTTCACACCGAGACACCGAACAAGACACATCCATCTAGGTTATGAGATCATCCCCAGATGCTCTCATAGGGACCACCGAGAAAGAAGTGTAATTAAGCAGGGGTTCATTCAGCTTCTGTGCATGCACAAGAACGTCATGAAGTAAATGTATGTGAAATGTCTACTTCATGGAGCAAGAAGCTCTGCCAGATTTGCAGCATTTTTTTCTCTCCTAGATGCAGCATTTTAAGAGTGGAATACTGAAAAGTGATGGACTTTTTCAGCTCTGTTGTCTTCTTCACCTGCTCCAGGTGGCAGGCAGGGCAGTGCTGTTATTTGCAAACTGAACATAGGTTTCATTACTGTCAACGCTGGGCCAGCCTCAGTGACTGTCTTGCCATGGTCACGTTATGAGAACAGATCACAGGAGAATGTTCCCCCATAATTACCACAAGATTTAGTTTAGGTTACCAAAAGATTTATTAACAAGATAGCACTGCCAACAACAGGCAAATCCTGAAAAGCCAGACCAGCTGTTTTAAGGACATAATGGGAGATCCTTGTGGGTGGCATGTGACCTGCTAAAACACATCTTCCACCTGACATTTGCCTGGGTAGAATCTGTGTTCATCTTACCCCTGCACCAAGAAGCTGCAGGCGCAAAAGAGAGGAGTTGACTGAAGAGGCAGGCACTTTGCTGCACTCCATCAAGGAACTGGATAAACTGTGAGTTGAGAGCATAATGCAAATGGAGACGGAACACTTAATGCAGGTCAGCGATCTAGCTGCAGAGGTAGTAGCAACTACTATAGGAACAAGGGGATGACTGGACCAGAGATGATTGGAAGTTCCTTCATGACACATGTTTTTAACCAGGAAATGTCCATTTCCAGGAAAGGTTTAATTCAAAAGAGGTTGGGTTGAGAAGACATTTGAGATTGGTCATCAGATCTGAATGATGAAGATGGGACAGTTTATGTGTATTCCTTGTTATTGGTATCTGTCAAATTGAAAGCAGGTATTTCTCCTGAAAGGATTTTCTATTTTAAGCAGTATTTAAGTCAGAAAATTCCTTTGGCTGGGCTTGTACAGAGATCTCACAACACAACCATGGTGGTCCTTTTTGGTTTTTGACTCCATGATCAGGTAGTAGCCTGTGGCAGAGTTGTGCGTGCTAAGCCTGCTAAGCGTGCTAAGCCCAATACATTCTTCAAGTCATGAGCTAGAGTCTTTCATGTCACATTTGAGTTTCCTTGCTTCTGGGCAATTGGTTAGTCTGAAAGGATCGAACTCGTATTTTCAGGGAAAGAGAGACAAAAACAACAAAAGGCTCCAGTTTCTTCCCAAAGTAAAACTTCCCTAGTCTTGTAGTGTCAAAAAATTTGTAGGGTTGGAGATCTGCTAGAGGAGCATAACTGTGGCTGTACCTGGTTAGACCAAAGGTGCTAAATCTGTCTCATATCTTGGACTGTCCTTATTGCCCTTTCCTGAGCCTTCTCCAGCACTGCTGTATTTTTTTCAAAGCTGAGGATAACCAGTTTTATACATGTCCCCTTTTTAGATGGCTGTGTACAGCTTTTAATCTCTTTATTACATAGGAAAGTGTGTCTCATATTGCATAACAAAATTAGACCCAGGTCATTCCAGAAATATGGGCATCCTCTCTCTTTCCTCATACTCTCTTCCATTAGGCAGCAGTAGCAAGTCATCGGACTATGCAAAGATCTCCTTGCTTTGAGACCAAGAGATGACCTAAGGGTCCCACTGAAACCCTGTGGGTGGTTTGCCCAGGTCTCTTCTGGGGTTCAGTGTTCAATTTAAGATAATGTGGCTTTTCTTCTTTTTTTTTGAGGTCTTTCAACCAGCTCTGTGCTGTTTGGACATTCCCCACACATTTAGCTGTGTTCAGTGCCATACCTATGCTCCCAAATAGGGATTCTCAAAAGGCAGGGCAGGTTTTTTTTCTCCACTTTTTCAGTTTTCAGACTCTTCATACTCGTGTGGCACAGCACCTTTCTCCCCAGAGCAGCATATGTACCCGGCCTGAACCTACTGTGAATACCTTGCACCTCACCTGATTATTTGGAAAACTATATACGTAACTCATCAGTGAAAGGAAGAGGGAACAGTATTGATCTGTTCCCAGTTCTTTTTGTGCTGTTTCTACTGAAAATGCATATTCATGCTTTAAGCACTGAATTGTAGAGTCTAGAGTGAAAACTTACTAATGATTTTGCCACCTCAAATGTCAGATAGGAGCACAGAAAGTGAGACCAATTTTGTTTCCTGTTTATTGTTTAAGCAATCAAGTATCCCGCATTTGATATAAATACACCTTCTGTCTTTGTATGTCTCAGGTGCTGTTGCAGCAACTTTCTTTACATTTGCTGATGCCTATCTGATGTGTGCAGTGGAGGCAGAGGCTGAGCACAGCACAAGCAATCTCTGACCCCGGTTCCCTGTCAGCACCCACAGAGGCCTATTCATAACCTCATTTCTCTGTCCTTTCTTGATTTCAGGTAGATTGGCAGTAGTGGTGGTGTTGGTGATGTCATTAGTATTATTTTTATCATTATTGCACAGATGGGCCATACCCATCTATTCCTCTTACTGTTATGAACTGTTGGCAGCGAGGGTAAAGCTTTATTGAGCTGACATACAGTGTTGCCAATACGGTGTCACTAGGTCATAATTTTTAATGAATATTTCCTGTCTTCTGATCAGCCGTCTAGCCAGGGTCACACACTGTGACACATAGCTTTCAGGCCATGAAACTGTGGTGAGACATTCCCATGTCACAGTGCAGGACTTCACAGAGCATGGGTCTGGGACACTGTAGCTCACTGACTCTGTCTGTCCATCTGACAGAACAGAGAGTTTTAATTCTACCCCTTGCAGCTGTATTTGCTAATCCCACTGCAGAACTGAATGTGTAACGTTGTATTTAGAATTTCCTCTGTAAAACCAAACTATTTCATTTTCCGCTTTCTTTTCCACCAACCTTCTGAATTTTAATTTTTAGGTTTTCTTTGGCCTGCACAATTTGCCTTACCCATGCTTGTAAGAGTGGTAAACAACTCATTATACCTACTGACTGCAGGAATCCAACAAATGACTGAAGGTCTCCCCTTTGCATAGCTTAGTAATAGCGGTGGTAGCAGCAGCAATAACATGTAATTAATGTACTGGAAACCTAGAGAGGGCAGAGAAATTAGTATGTGTATACAACTAGTAGGGAAGGAGGAGTACTGGTGTGAGCTGAGAAGCATATGCAGGCTTTGCCACCATTCTTGAACAAAAGAACTCATCAGATATGGGAGGGTAAGTGAAAGCTGTATTTAGAGCTTTCACATTATTTTTTTTCTTCTTTTCCTTCATATTCTATTACTTTTAATTTAGTGCTTTGCAAGTGTTGATAAATGAAGGTCATGAATTCACATGAGGCTGTGAATTATTCCTTTATAGAGACCAACAGGGATCAGGACTAATTTCCCTGCTGGATCCAGACAGGAAGAGCTGTTCAAACCAAACCAGACAAACAAACAAGTAAATAAAAAGGGGATGGAGCTGTGGGGAGCTTAAACCACACAGTGAGCTTGTGTCCCTTAATTTACATACCCTTGCTTTGTAACACTGACTGTGACATTTAAGCCATCCCAAGTATCCCTTGACAGACACATTTATACCAACTAGAAAGAAACCTGTGGGAATCAGTGAGATCTTGCAAGCTGATTATCTATTTAGCAAACTGGGCTACTGCAAAGATAATCTGTCCCTGCAGATGTTACAATTAAAATGAGGATTTGTGGAGGGAATTGTTTCTGGCTTCTTTTTCCCAGTTTGTGCTCCTGCCTGGGAATAGAACCATCAGTGGCATACTCTGGCAGTTGGGGAACACGCATCAGAAGAGAAACCTTTAAAGAGCTGAGTGTAAATAAAAATTCCTGTCTACACATTTGGGCACTGAATTATTTACATTAAACTCTCATTTAGAGCTTAATGGCCACTTTTCATAGCACCACATCTCAGAAATGTTAAAATACAAGACTATGCCCATATACCTGAAAGTAACATGGCAGGAAATAAGTTTTGGAGGCTGCTTGTTTTCCACCAAAATACCGGTGGCTATTTAAAGATTCTGGTAATGTAATGAAAAGTTTGCTTCCGTTAGCAGTTTCTTCATGGAAATAACCAAATTTCTGCATGGTTGACAGAGCGTTCCAGTGACTAGTCGCGTTAGTCACAGCAGCAGCACAGCACAGGTGGTCAGCTAAATCGGTGTAACCTGCTGCCAGGTTCAAAGGCTGCTCTTACCCATGTACACACCAAGACAGGAGGAACCTACCTGCAGCCCCTTGCTGAGGTCTTATACAATACAATGGGAGATAATTTATCCACAAAATTTCCATTTCACAGGGATTGGAAGGAATCATGATTTATTGCTCCATTGAGCCTAGTTTAGTGGCATTGCCTTTATCTGACCGTGTCCGTGTTACAGCACTGATACAACGCTCCATCAGTTAACAAAATGAGACCTTGTCTGAGGGTATATCAGGTATTAGAGAAGACAGAGTGAGGTGTGTTTGTCTCCATCCCATCAGATCCTCTTTTGATCTGCTGACACTGCTATCAGCAGAGGTGCAACTGAAGAGAACTGCAGGTCTCCCGCCCAGGCTAGTTTGAGGTAAATTATCAAAAGCGTTTCAAAGACACTTTGGAGTCTAACTCCCAGGAAACACCCCCTACTCTCCTTTTTCTTCCAAAATAAAAGCGATCCAAACACAAGTACCTAAAATACAGGCCTTAGGCTATAAATAAACATTCATCAGGAGCGTATGTCAGAAAGGAAAATAAAAGCAATTGTGTATCGGGGGCCTCAGTCTGCATTTACTGAATTAAATGGCAAATATTTTCTTTGAAGTTGAGGGGAAGACAGTCCAGTTCTCACTGCTTTTGAAGGTATCACCTGAGGATACCACGTTGTGACATTTACAAAAAAAATCAAATTGCTGTCAAACAGGCAAAAGAATTTTGTGTCATATTGCACCTGTATAATTTAATGTGAGCAGGCTTAAATTTACTTTTACACATACTCAAATGTGTGAAGCTTTTCACAGTAGTACAGGAGTACCTTTGAACTTCCCAGCTTCTCAGCAGTCTTCCCTTTAAATATAGAAGACGCTTACAGAATTATTTTTTTTTTTCACATGGGGAGCCTGGATATAGTTCCTTGCTTCAAATCCTATTTTCATTTTAATTAAAAGTATCTGTAAATACATTTAGCTTTTTAAAAAGAAGTGTCACAAAACCCCTCCTTGCTGCCATTCATGCCAGTGTGTATTACTGACCACATGAGGGAACGTGGGGTGCCTGGCAAGTCTTTTTTCTGGGCACAACATGCGCTGCCTCGTTCACTCTGAGACTTGCACTCTTATTTCAGAGCTTTCCCACTGCACCTCATTCCTTATTGCTAGAGCAAAAAATACTCTCACCAAATTACTTCTAATGGTAACCCACACCCCTGTGTCCATTTTCTAAAAAGTGATCTTAAAAAAGCTAACTGTCATTTTGGTCATAAGTTATAACCAAGGATTTTTATTGGACTCAAACTTTTTGACTTGAATAGATCTGTACTGAAACCATGCTGTTGGATCTTTGAGATACAACCTCAGAGCAGAACTTCATTTGGAATTTGGCCAAAGATATCTGGAGCAGGTGAAATCAAGTTGAATAAGTGAAGTTTTTAAGACTTAAAGATAAACCTTAGATGTGATATCTTTAGCAATCCTGATCCCAGATGAATCAAATCAAACTCCTGGAATGGAAGTAATGTGTCTATGTTCATTCAGCTTTGAAGAAGTCAAACATAGCTAACGTCAACTTTGGAAGCAATTCATTTAATCCAGCAGTTAAAAAGTGTTCAGGTCACATATCTCAGGGATTGAAAGTCTGTGATTTCATGAAGCTTATCTTGAGAAATCTTCACCTTGGTAATGGCAACACCTCTCAAAGAATTTCAGAATGGCAATCATGTGAAACCTAAAATTTATCATTTTATATAAAGTCTGTTCTTGGGCAGGCTATTTCCCCAAGCTCTTCCAGTTCCAGGGCCCATCAGTTTTCCCAGTGGATCTCAATCATAACAGCTTTGACACTTTCCCGTTTTCAGCTGCAACTCAAAACAAAACTGTAAACTAACTGCTGTCCTGACCCGTACTGCATTACATGGAAAGGCAGGTTTCAGTTCATGAAAGATTCTGCTGTACCAGCTGAATTACCCTAAAACACAGCAGCTTCACGGGTCCACAAATGGTACAGGAGAAAACACAGTAAGCAAAATTCGAGAATCACATGTATCAAAGCTACTTTCTTCCTGCTGCTTTCCACAAAGAAGCTTCTCTCTTTTCTGGAGAAATAATCATTCACCCTGCATCAACTTCTCTCACTGCCAGCCATGGGATGCTCTAAAGAGGGACTCGCAGGTCCTGCATTACACTTGCCAACATTCCCCAGGTCTGGTTTAGCTCTATGCACAGCTGAGGGTCAGAAGACTCAGCTTCTCCATTTTAGAGAACAGAGGAGGCTTCAAAAAACACAGTTTCATTTCACAGGCCAGCTCCGATGGCATCTTCTGAGCTCATATCTAACCAAATGTATGAGAGCACTATAATCATGAGCAAAGCTATTCCTCGAAGGGAAGCACAGAAGTATCCAATTAACAACTTAGTAAGTTACACTGGAATCTATATTTATAGCATGTCTCTGTTCTCTGGTATAAGCGGGTGGACATGCTCTCTCTCACAATGTGAAGTGTGTGATGTGAGGCCAAATTTCCCTGAGCAGGGCTCCCAGGCACCTGTGCATCCAGTGGCATTCCAGTGCTGTGTCTCAGCTTGCTCTGCCTGCCTAAAGCCCTGAGGAGCTGACACAGGGAAGTATCCCTGAGCCCAAGTCCCTGGCAGCCTCGTGCTCTGCACAAGCTTATCAGACACTGCCATCTGCATTCAGAAACATGTCAGAGGAGCCTGGAAGGATAGCTGGTAGGTGTAGCTTTGTGTCAGAGCATTTGCTCAGGAATCATGAGATCCAGGTTTAGAGTCCTGAGCAGAAGGGACAGGCTGGAGCCAACACCCCAGGTATGCTCTCATTCAACATCCCAGACTTCAGAGGACTTAGAAAGTTCATCTCATCCTCAGGACCTTTGAAGTGAGCTCCCAAACTGAGCTGAAAACCAGAACAAAACCTTGTAGCATGTGCCCACCTCTTCTGTAACCACTGAAAACAAAAGCAAATCCTTCTAAATTTAGTAGGATGCAAGAAATAGCATAAGTTGCTTTTGCCTTTTGTATCTGGAATTCTTCACTCTGTCTCAGTCCTGGTCTTCTCTCTTCTGCTTCACTCCTACTCACTCTATTTTATTTTTATTTTTACTCTTCCAGGTATAATTTCCGAGGCTTCCGCTGGCTCCAGGCTATGATCTTTGCCATAGAAGAAATAAACAGTAGCCCAACTCTCCTTCCCAACATGACCCTGGGATACAGGATATTTGACACTTGCAATACAGTCTCTAAAGCCCTGGAGGCCACACTGAGTTTTGTGGCCCAGAACAAGATAGACTCCTTGAACCTGGATGAATTCTGCAACTGCTCAGAACATATCCCTTCCACCATTGCAGTCGTGGGGGCAACGGGCTCCGGCATCTCTACCGCTGTGGCCAATCTGCTGGGACTTTTTTACATACCTCAGGTATGCTTTCACCTCTCTTGTCTAGGTTACAGAAGTGGCCTGCCTCTCTGCTCTGCAGAGATTAAACAAAGATTATTTAATCTTTGCCATTTCCGATAGAACCTCAAGGAGAGAAACAATACAAAATATGAGGCTTTCTTACGGTTAGAAATATGCCTTGCTAGCAATTTACAACCCCCCAAACACACAGGTTACCAAGCAGCCAGTAATATTCAGCCAACAGCAACTTAGTCTAGGATGACTAAGGTTGTCTAGAGGGTTTAGTTTGTGAACACAGGTATTTTAGGTCAGCCATTGGCAGTTGCCAGCCTTGACAAGTTAGTCATGATGTTACTTCACCATGGTCACTGGCTAGTCATGCCCAACTCCCACAGAGCCCACTTAAGGCATAACTGAGTCATTGCCAACTACTCTTAGGTCTCTCATCATCTCTGGATCATTCAAGTAGGTGATCTGTAAAGTTGTTCCTTGTGCTGTGAAGGTTTCTTCTGGGCTGACATGCCTTTCTTTTGCCCTAGGGTCTCCAAAACAGGGTTTGTGAAAGCATGTGGATATGCTCTCCCTTGTCCTGGCATCATCTTTGTGATGGTGTAGTTGTGCCACCTCTTGTGTTGCAGCTTCCTTCTTGCTGTCTGCTCACTCTACTGGGGACAGTGCCAGCATCCATGGTCCCATCCTTTTGTTTAACAAGCTTGTTGCTCTGCTAAGACCCCAAGCAAAGTATGAGGCTGGCATGTTATAGCTTAATGTTCTTGCTCTTGATTTTAGATTTCCACACTGAATACAGCTTCGGAAAATGTGCTTGACCTTATCCATTTCTGTGTTGACTTGTATAGACTAACATTTCCAGTTCCTCTTCTAAATTGAATACAGGTTCCAGAGCTCACAAGAGTCCTTGTAACAAGACTGTGTCACACTGCACTCTCAGTCTGTCCTGAGAGGGTATATCTTTCCTTCAGCCAGGGCTCCAATTCCTATCTGCACCACAAATGAAGAAGGAAGGATTCTTGACTGCCTGGTGCACAGTAATATGTCTTGTCTATTTGATGTTTCAGTCTGATTTCCTTGCAGGAGTCTGAAAAAATGGACATTTGGTCTCTGAACAGGGCAAGAATGGTTTAAGCTAAGACCAGTATGTGCTATCTAGGTATTGCCCGGAGTAGCATTGGAAGGTGGAGTGCGGTAAACACCATGATGGCATTTTAAGGGGTGTTGTTGATTTACACATCACATTACCAGGTTGGTGGGTTAGACTGAAGATAAAGAGATGTTTGCAGTTCTCAGACTTTTCGCTTTGAAGAGGAAATGGCATTTGTGCTATGAGGCAGTAGTCTTATCTAGAGGCTGCAGAAACGGGTAGGTGTCAGGAGGTTCAGCCTAGAACAAAGTCTCAGCCAGGTGGTTGAAGTATGGCAACCAAAAGCAGGCTTTTAAACTGGGAGTTGTTGGGCAGCATTAGAATACATATTATCACTGCCATTTATAGCAAGGCCATTAGCAAAACCATGCTTAATAGACCCTGAATTTTAGTAGAAGTTGGAGGGTTTACAATTACAATTAATGTAAGGCTCATTATTCATTACATTGACATAGAAACTGTAAATGTTTTAACTTCCGTTCTGTTTCTCAGTGTCTCACCTCAGTGTACCCTTACAGCACATGCAGGAGCAGGGTACCTTGCAAGAGTGGGGCACCTTGCCTCTACCTCCTAGCAATAGGTTGTAGGAGATGAGAGTAGCACTTGGCAGGAGCTTTGTCCATGGGAGCGTATAGCTCTGTGGAAGGAGGATTTAATCCTGTGGCCACTGAAACTGCACCAGGAAACCTCCTTCTCTTTCTTCTTGCAGAAACATTTAATGCTAGAGTTTAAGGAGGAGATAAGGTTTTCTGCAAATTTCTACTTTGTACAAAATGAACTGTTTATAGAAGACTTTTTCAAATGAGAGTCAGTACTAAAGAGTTCAGATATCAATCTCAAAATGCAAAGATAAGTGAGTTTTAAAAGTTCTCTAGATCTTTAAATTATTATCTTCTGGGTTTTATGGTTTTCTTTCTACTTGTAGAAAATCTAAAGTGTATCTTAAGAGCATATGGCACTTGTTCTGATTAGGAAGAAAATATATTTCTTGATATCTTTAGAAAAGGAAATAAAATCCCATTTTAACTATAAAACATGGTGGCTCATGGAGTGTGGAATGCCTACTGGCTCATTTGCTGTTTCTGGCCAACAGTCAGGAAATACTGCTAAAGTGGAATCAACCAGCATTACCATACCACTCTGCAGGGTCAAGGGAACTGATATACATCGCACTCTTTGACTGGCAAGGATTGTATATCACATGCATATGGTTCCGGATGGAGCCTGTTTAAGGATGGAGACAGAGGTGAGAGACGAGGAGAGACAGAGTAGGTTTGGGACAGCAATACCAGCCTGCTGTCTCATGTCTGGTTCAGGGCAGAAGAAGCTTGCATTTCATCTGAATCATGTGCATTGCCATTGTTCATCTAAAATATACTTTATTCTTGTTTCTGGGTTCAGCAGGAAGTGCAGCAAGGTGCATGTAGGCCCCCCATGGCTCACCTCTTTGCCATTACTCCAAGCTAGTGTCAGTGTCTCTGTCCCTCAGATCCTACAGGTGGACAAGAGCTTGCTCCAGCCTCTTGGGTCCGAGCCCCTGGTCCTGTATGTGTCTCGGTAAGGCAGTCACAGCTGCAAGAACATACAGACTCTCAGAGTGGATTATGTGCAACCACAGGCTAAGAGTACGTGACTGCTAGTGTGGTGCTCAGCTCTCTCTTCATCCCATCCAAGGTTACACAGGTTGACAGTGATGCTAGATGAATGTAGGCAATTTGATGCAGGCATTTCACTTCATGGTGTGTTTTGCTTGTTTACTGTGCTCTCACAGGTCAGCTATGCCTCATCCAGTCGACTCTTGAGCAACAAGAACCAGTTCAAGTCCTTCCTCCGCACAATCCCTAACGATGAACATCAGGCCACGGCAATGGCAGACATCATTGAGTACTTTCGCTGGAACTGGGTGGGAACAATTGCAGCTGACGATGACTATGGCCGGCCAGGGATTGAAAAGTTTCGGGAGGAGGCAGAGGAAAGAGATATCTGCATTGATTTTAGCGAGCTCATCTCCCAGTACTCGGACGAAGAGGAGATCCAGCAGGTGGTGGAGGTCATCCAGAACTCCACAGCAAGGGTGATTGTTGTTTTCTCCAGTGGCCCAGACCTGGAGCCTCTCATCAAAGAGATTGTCCGGCGAAACATCACCGGCAAGATCTGGCTGGCGAGTGAGGCCTGGGCCAGCTCTTCCCTGATAGCCATGCCGGAGTTCTTCCGTGTCATCGGCAGCACCATCGGGTTTGCACTGAAGGCAGGACAGATCCCAGGCTTTCGTGAGTTTCTGCAGAAGGTGCATCCCAAGAAGTCCACCAACAATGGCTTTGCCAAGGAGTTTTGGGAGGAGACGTTTAACTGCTATCTACCTGATGGATCCAAAAATTCTCCGGCTTCAACTTCCTTCCACAAGAGCCATGAAGAGGGACTGGGAGCTGGAAATGGAACGGCTGCCTTCCGACCTCAGTGCACAGGGGATGAGAACATCACCAGTGTGGAGACACCGTACATGGACTACACGCACTTGCGGATATCCTATAATGTGTATTTGGCAGTATATTCTATTGCCCATGCCTTGCAGGATATATACACCTGTACTCCTGGGAAAGGACTCTTCACTAACGGATCCTGTGCAGACATTAAGAAGGTTGAGGCATGGCAGGTAAGTCCTTCATTTGTGTGCCTGTGTAATATACTCTCAAAAAAAGACAAGCTGTCCTGGATGCCTTTTAGGGTGCCTTTCATAACCCTGGGTCTCAGACACAGCTCCTGGGATGTAGCACATCTCTGCATGTAAGTTAGGTGCACACTCCCACCCCACAGGGAATGTAAGGTAAGTTGTGTTAGGTTTGCCTGCAGTAAAAGGGGCTTAAATTTTCTTGCATTCACTACAGGCCAAAAGTGCACACACAGACAATTACCAGTCTAGCTGACGCAAGGTAACTTGATCATATATTGAGCCCTTACATAAACAAGAGGGCCTGGAGAGAGCACATAAACAAGGAAAACAGTTTTTAGAGTTCATTTTCTTTGGCAAGCTCTACATCTTTTGCAATCCCACAGCAATTTTCCATACAGGCTGTATTTTTTTCCCCACAGTTTTAAACTTATATACGATCAAATTAAAGCAGGTTGAGTAATGGAGGAAAATAACATGTGCTATCGGGAAAATAATAGATAGCTACTTTGATCTGGCAGGGATATTTCTGAACTGATAAAATTATACTAATGACTAAGTTACATTTACCCATTCATTCAAAGTGTTCCACCCACCGGCACATGGATGGTATTCTGGCATTTTGTCTTCTGATCCTTTATGAATACTCTATACCTTACCATATGCTTGACTGTGCTATCCAATGTGATATTCAGTATGTGGTTTTAATATCTACTGCATTCTTAAATAACAGAATTAGCTTGTGAGGCTACCAAATGAAGATATTGCTAATGTGTAGCAAATTCTGTTTGACCCATTCTGGTCATCACAGAAAACTGGTCCAAACATGCCTGAAATTGGAACACCATGAGTGAATATGAGGATCACATACCCATTTGCATGTGCAATTTCCTCTGCTTGGGATAGTCTAACCAAAATAAAGGCTAACCATGCCGCAAACTTTGAAGATGTTGTGTCAGCATTCACTTGTGGGAACTACAGTTTGGTTCCTCTCCAGTCTCAATCAACTCAAAACCATCAGTCAGACCAAAGTAAAAGGCTTTGTCTTGGCATTTGTGGGAAAGCTGCATTGCTCTAGGCACCTGATTCACCAAAGTCACTTTACTCAGAGTAGATGAGTACAGGCTTGACCCTGGTTCAGGGGAATCCTGCAATTGCTGGCTCTCTCTGAGGTTTCTGCCTTTCAAAGCTATTCTGCTTTTCAGGAGCATACTGGCAGAAGTGGGCAAGTCACAGACAAATTTAGTTTTCCCTGTGTTAGCAAAAAGTATCCAGAATAAACATATTTTTGATTTTTCCTTTATGCCTTGTCAACTTGGGAAGTAAAGCAGGATATTCACAGAATCATCTCAGTTGGAAAAGACCTTGAAGACCATCCAGTCCAACCATTAACCTCACACTGACCGTTCCCAACTCCACCAGATCCCTCAGCGCTGGGTCAACCCGACTCTTCAACCCCTCCAAGGATGGGGACTCCCCCCCTGCCCTGGGCAGCCCATTCCAACGCCCAACAACCCCTTCTGCAAAGAAATACTTCCTCAGAGCCAGTCTGACCCTGCCCTGGCGCAGCTTGAGGCCATTCCCTCTTTTTCTGTCACTTGTTACTTGGTTAAAGAGACTAATCCCCATCTCTTTGCACCCTCCTTTCACACCATTCACATCATAGCTAATAGTGTGGTGTCTGTTGAGGATTCCCCAACCGGGAAGAATGTTCTCTCATTCATGTATTGCTTGTCTGGCGCTGAAAAATGTCTGCATCAAAACGTAAAGCATCCTGCCAATCTAGGCTTTGGGGTATGCATACTTACCTTAAAGGAGGAAATCAGCATCAAGAAAGAGTATGTGGGGGATAACATGACTGGGCAGGAATAGTGGGTGCTTCAAAGGAACAGGTTATACTTGAAATGACCACCATTATGTGGTGTTGGCTGTCAAGCATATTTGATATTTGTGCATGTTTTCACTTCATTTAAAAATCAAACACATGAATAGCAAGTAAATGCCAAATTTGTGTGCACACCTACTTCATATCAGGCATTGCAGCCCATTACCCTCAGAAAGCTTTCCTGAGCCCTGGGAGTAATGAGTTCACCTCATAAACTTGCATCCTCCAGCATCCCCAGAGGGGTTTTCTGACAACTAGACAGAAGAAAATCTTCCCACTAAAGTCAATCACATTGGCAGTGGTACTTCTGCCAGTAGTCAGTGCCAGCTCCCTCTTCTCATGATCAGCTCAAGGGTTTCTTGAGCAACCTGTGAGAGCAAGGGCAGTGTTAGGAAGTCTCCATGCCTGAGACTGGAGGCAGCAGCTGCTAATAGTGTCTGCAATCACTGACCAGGTGGTGTGTGGGGCAGATAAGGCAAACCTGGTGAACTCATGGCTCCTTAGCCTGAGCTCCTGTCCAGAGCAGCCCTTGCCAGTGGGGTTGGTGGCTGAGGAGAATAAATACTGTGTTTCAGAATTTAATTATATACCATTTAATGGCATTATCTGATTAACACATATGAGTTGTCGTCTATTTGTTGTCTTCTAATTGTTAATTTTATGTACTTGTAATAGAAACCTTTTGGAGGAACTGTTTTACATCATTTGTGGAGGGTGCTTGTGTGGATCTGTATATAAAAATAACATTTTTAACTCAGTGGTTATTAGCTCATCTGAACTGGACACCCTAGCACAGCATTACTATGAGTTAGTTAAATTGAGTGCCATTCATCCTATAAAGAATTTACCATCTACAGCTTAGGAAGGCTCTAAGTATGCTTCAGCATGGAAAGCATGGGATTTTTCTGTGTCTCCCAAGCTGAAATATCAAAAATTAACAACCACCTTCTTTGGCCTGTCAGCTTGACTTTGGTGCCTGGGAAGCTGATGGAGCAGCTCATCCTGAGTGCCATCACACAACACCTGCAGGACACCCAGATGCTCAGGCCCAGTCATTGTGGGTTTATGAAAGGCAGGTCCTGCTTGACAAACCTGATCTCCTCCTATAACAGGGCAACCTGCTGATTGGATGAGGGAAAGGCTGTGGATGTTCTCTACCTTGACTTTAGTAAGGCCTTTGACACCATTTCCCACAGCATTCTCCTGGCAAAACTGGCTGATTGTGGCTTGGATGGGCACACGCTTTGCTGGGTAAAAAACTGTCTGGATGGCCGGGCCCAGAGAGTTGTGGTGAACAGAGTTAAATCCAGCTGGCGGCCGGTCACGAGTGGTGTCCCCCAGGGCTGGGTGTTGGGGCCACTCCTGTTTAACATCTTTATTGATGATCTAGATGAGGGGACCGAGTGCACCCTCAGTCAGTTTGCAGATGACACCCAGTTGGGTGGGAGTGTTGATCTGCTCGAGGGTAGGGAGGCTCTGCAGAGAGACCTGGGCAGGCTGGAGCCATGGGCTGAGGCCAACTGGGGGAGTTTCAATAAGGCCAAATGCCGGGGGCTGCCCTTGGGCCACAACAACCCCCAGCAGCGCTACAGGCTTGGGGAGGAGTGGCTGGAGAGCTGCCAGTCAGAGAGAGACCTGGGGGTGTGATTGACACCTGGCTGAACAGGAGCCAGCAGTGTGCCCAGGTGGCCAAGAAGGCCAATGGCATCCTGGCTTGTGTCAGCAATAGTGTAGCCAGCAGGGACAGGGAAGGGATCTGACCCCTGTATTCAGAACTGGTGAGGCTGCACCTTGATGAGTGGGTTCAGTTTTGGGCCCCTCACCCCAAAAAGGCCATTGAATGACTCGAGCGTGTCCAGAGAAGGGCAACAGAGCTGGTGCAGGGTCTGGAGCACAGGTCTGATGGGGAGCGGCTGAGGGAACTGGGGGGGTTTAGTCTGGAGAAGAGGAGGCTGAGGGGAGACCTCATGGCCCTCTACAGCTCCCTGAAAGGAGGGTGCAGAGAGGGGGGATGAGTCTCTTGAGCCAAAGAACAAGCACCAAGACAAGAGGGAATGGCTTCAAACTGCACCAGGGCAGGGTCAGACTGGCTCTCAGGAAGTATTTCTTTGCAGAAGGGGTTGTTGGGCGTTGGAATGGGCTGCCCAGGGCAGGGGGGGAGTCCCCATCCCCGGAGGGGTTGAAGAGTCGGGTTGACCCAGCGCTGAGGGATCTGGTGGAGTTGGGAACAGTCAGTGTGAGGTTAATGGTTGGACTGGATGGTCTTCAAGGTCTTTTCCAACCGAGATGATTCTGTGACTCTGTGATGTCTGTGCTGTCCGTATTCTGAGCATCGTATATGCATGCAGCTGCCATGTTTTAAGAACCTACCCTGCTACCAGGCAGAAGATAATCCAGGTGCACAGCTTTGCAAGATGCCTGCAAAAGAGCAGCTAGTATTCTCTGCATGTGCTGCTCTTTTATCCTGTACAATACTGATCAAAATCACACTCATTACTTATTTTTGCAGTGTTTTGTTCCAGTAACAAAGACATTCAGGGTAGTCCAGAACAAAATGTATAAGTAATTTCTGTCACATTTGGAAGAGGCAAAATTTTACACAATGCACTAAGGATTTAAGTGCATGACTGTAAATAGTACAACAGAAAGAATCCTCTTAAAGGACTCTGTCACCTCTGATTATCAGATGCCCATTCTCTTCTGATGGTGGGCTGTGACTTTTCGTTTTAGGAGAATGTATTGAGTAAGGCTAATTCTGCGTGTTGCTCTGGTTTATGGACTGACCCTCCCCCAAATGCAGGCTGTCCCATAAGCTACAGAATAGCAGTGGGGAGGTATGGCAAGAGGTGGGACATGGGCTCAGGACTCCTGTACTGATATTCCCTCTTTGTCAAAATTCCCCGCATCTTTGGCCTGTCTCTCCATAACCGCTCAGTCTGCTTTTGAGCCCATTTTTCTTAATATCTTCCTTGATAAGATTTTCAAGTTCCCTCATTTACTTGGTCTCTGCTCACGTGGCTATTCCCATGGTCACTTCTAACTGCAAGTCCATTTGTTCTTTTTTCAAATCCCTTCTGAGCAAAGATTTGTAACCCTTTGAGGCATTTACAAGAGCATCTCTGATGTCTCTCTCATTTCAAACACTGGGTGGTCCTGCAAAAAATAGGGGAAAAATGATAGGGGATATGTCCTTCAGAGCAAATACTTACTACTTCATATTCTTTCTGTGTGTGAAGAGGAAAAATCTGTCTTTTCTTCAGACAGAGTTCACTGTGTTTCTTTCTGCCCATTCATTTGGCTTCTTAATGATTGCTAAAAAGCAGCTGATGGACCTCTCTGTCTCACAGTAAAAGCATTGTGATTAAATGGGGAAGAGAGTTTCCTGGGGACTTGAGAAGGCAAAGGTGCGCAATCACAGTGTCATGGAGCAGAGCATCCTTAGGTGGACTGCCAGATGATTTGCAGGTTGTGGTTACAGTAGAGGCTGTGAACTTTGGCGGGTTCATGAGTGAAAAATGAGATAGCTCATCTAGGCACCGAGGGAAAGCATGCTGACAGGCTGAAAAATGTGCTGCCCTAATGATCAGCGGGTTAAAGACATGCTCATGTAAATTATTGTATGCCTAGAAATCTGATTGACCTCAGACTTGGTGAAAAGCTGCCATATGCTCTTCCACAAAATAAAAGCAAATACAAATTCACTTCACCTAGCAACACCTACAGTCTTTCATTACACCTGTGCACCTCCTAGCCAGCAGTTCCTTCCTCTGTGCTGGTGATACGCATTATGAAGAGGTAAAAATGGACTGGTGCCTTCTCCAGCTTTACTTTTAGGTATGTCTGGCTGACTGGAAATTGATTCTGCAAGGCTTTAAAGAAGTGAATGATGCCTTAGGTGACATACATCTCTCCAGACCTTTTAGCCTAATGTCTTATCTAATCAGTTTTGTGTCTGTTGAACTAGATAGGCCTGTTCAAACAGTGGTGCATGGTAAACAGCTGCTTTGTGGTATAGAGAATGAAACTGAATCAGAACAGGTATTAACTGAGAGTGGTGTGAAAATTACTCATTCTGGAAGAATTGAAATGAAGGCAGAGGAACCTGCTGAGTATCAGGCAACTGCAAAAGCTCACCTAGTCTGCATTACAAATGCAGTGGAGAATTTGTTATGAACAGAAAGCAAGCATTTCACCAGTGTGCCTTTGTTGTGGGAGACCAAATCGAGAGGCAGATGACTTGAGCCACACACAGAAATGTGCGGGTCAATAGAGCAAACACAGCTGTTTCCCCACAAGGGCAGTAACAGAAGATCGCTTATTCATCAGTTTGGAGATAACATCAGCTGAGAACATCACTTGTGAGCTCTTCCACTAAGCAGACAATAAATGCAGTATTATTTAGATGGGTCTGCAACTAAAATGAGAAAAACTTAACTGGACCTTACTAAAGGTGTGGTCCTGTAACATCACCAGTAGAACATGTGCAGGGAAACCACCGCCCCAACAGGGTTGCTAGAAGAAGGGTGAATGAACTACATGCAGCAAATACACAACCTCTACATCGTGAAGTAAGGAGTCATGGTTATTAATTACTTAGTAGAGAATGGCTAAGATTCTTCTGAATTGGGGTAGTACACACTGCATGATAACAAAAAAAAAAAAAAGCAGTGCTCCTGCCCACCCCCAAACGTGTTGAATTTTTCATAAAAGTAATTTTTAATACAGTCACTTACATGCTGCATTGCAACAAAAGCTGTATATGAAAAGAAGCATTTTCTAATATTTATGAAGCTCATTTGTACCTTTGTTGCTTGGGGAAAAGAAGCCAGCTTTGCAGCCTTATTGGACCTGGGAATTTTAGGGAAGGCTCCACGAGATGCTCATATAATGTCTCTGTCTGTAGTGACTTCAGATAATAATTATCCCTTCAATTACCAAGACATCGGTATCTTTTACTAAGACAGAGCATGTCTTTGTTACACAAAAGGAGGTTCTTCCAGGACTGACCTTGCCTGATGCTACTCACAAATGGGGCTGATGACAAAGGGCACCTTGAGAGCCCCTTGAAGACACTCAGAAAGTGAGGCAAGGAAACAAGTGGATTCATGGAATATTCAGTTTCATGTTATAATCATTCCTCTGACTTGGCTGATTTCCATTTATTGCAAGGTAGGGTTGAAGCTAACTTCAAAGACATGATAATCATAGAAAGTTTATTATTTATTTTCTTTCTGGGTGGTCAGCCATCTTCACAGACACTTTACTAACCAGCCACATAGTTTTATCCCCAGAGTGAACTTTCATGCACTATGAAGGACTGGTGTTGCTTCACACAGTGGATGAAGTTTCAAGGAAGGAGAACAAATTACTTTTATGGCATATAAAGGACCCTTTTGCCTTGTAGAAAAGAGTCATCTCCCCACTGGACCAGGAGCAGTAATTTGCTCAGAAAGAACTTCTACCTGTGTCTCTAGGAGGAATTATGTGAAGGTTATTTAGGAACTATAGAAATCAAAGCCTTGACATGAGACTTCTTGGCCAAGACATTGGTAAAGGAAATGGAAAAAACAGTTTTAAGCTAGTAGTCAAGTGGAACATGTGCCCAAATACAGTAACAGTGAATCCACTGGGACAGTTGACCATTGATGGAACCTATGACTGTGCTTGCAACAGATGCTAATTCTAAATGTCTGAAATGGTTGCATGAGTTCAGTCAAATCAGTGTGACTATAGGAAACTTTAGGACTTTTTTTTTTTTTTTTTAATGGATAGCGGTTCTTGAATAGATTATAAATAACCATTAAACTCAGGTTTGATGAATGACCATTGTTTTGTTAAAAGAAATGACACCAAGTATGCAGTATCAGCTGGTTCTCATTCTACCAGAGAGAGGCAGCTTACAAAAGTATTGAAGTAATTCATCCTATAGCTCCAAATAGGAAAGAATTTACAGTCAAAAGCTATGACTTCCTTCCGGCCTAGAGAAAGGTACAATTCTTCAAATCAGTGTCAGCAGTGTTCTGTGCATGATGCACTTTCAGACCTTGCTGGGACTTTGAAGAGACTGATCCATAAAGGGCTGTTAGAAGAAAGCGATGGCAAATCGGTGCAGAGAGATGCATATACAGAGTCATACTCTGCACAGTTGAGTATAGACAGCATTAAACAGAATGTCCCAGAAAAGACATTTCGATCAGATTTTGATTATGCAAGACCCTATATGTGAATTATGCTACTTGAAAACACTGAGCTTGTAGGATAACCATTGGCTTTAATAATTGAACATTTAATTATGTATTATTTAATATTAAATTTAGACTTAAATTAATAAAAAGAGCCCTATCTCAAGCTTTTAGATACTTCACCGTAACAGTTATTGTGCAGTATGGTGACCTCTCAAGAACATTAAATATCATTTACTCATTTAGAACTTCTGCCAATAGTTCCTTCACTGCTAGTACACACAGCACCCTGGGCCATTGTACCCCATGGATTTCTCCACATTATATTTGTTACAAATGAAAAACAAAGCAAATATGGCACTAAGCCTAGACTAGGTTGCCATGATGTTTCTTTTGTATCATGGCTGTAGGTAAAGACAGCAGCATACAGAGCCCAGTACAAAATACTATCTAACAGCACTGACAATTAGCTCTCACTCTACCTGTACCCCTGCCTTTGTCTGTCCAGAGACCATCTCTCTCCACAAAACCTTAATAGGAACCTAAGATGTGTTCAAATGGAGTCACTTTCCAAATGATTGTGCGGTTCTAAAGCCTTTGTATAATAAAGTATGTAAATTTATGCCACATTCAGGGAAGTAATCCTGATCCAGCTAAGGGATGCTTCCCATTGGAAGTATAGATATTTCACTTCAGAAGGGCTGTGCTTGCCAGCCACACTTGTATTTAGCAAGATTTATTTTCCCCAAAGACATGCTGTCTAGCGGACCTTTTTTATTAGTATGATCCATGTCAGGTCACATCTCTTGTCGCAGATCATGTAATTTCTAGTTGGGATTCAATTGACCTTTGGTTTCATTGGTCCTTACTTGGCCTTACTCTAATAGATTTAAAAGTCCACTCATCATTTTTCTCCATACGGTATTTATGCACATTGATCAAATTATTCCTCGTTCTTAACTCAATAATTTAAACAGAGTGGGTTTTCAGTCATAAGATATGTTTTCTGCTTTATTTCTGTATCTTTCCCATTTACTCATCCTTCTGTTTGGCATATATTCAGTATTGCTTTAACAGCCTCAGCACAGCCAGATAATGAAAAAAATTCCACATTTACATACTCTTATTACTTCCTCATTTAGACGTGCACAAGTTACATTAGCCTTCCTTGCCACAGCGTGCAATGGAAAGGTCATGTTAAGCTGCCAGTAATACTTTGCAGGATGTGGTACCCTTTCTGTGCCTGTGGCTTGAATTTCTTGCCTTGATGTGTAAGTCTGAATTTAACTGTATTAAATACAGATGTTTGAGAGCAATCTGAGGGAAATGCTTTGTCCTGGTTATTATTTACCATTGCCGTATTCCATGCATTTTCTGCAAATTTTCCCAGCAGCACTTTTGTATTTTCTGCCAGAGTATTGATGAACATATTGGTTAACAGTGAGTGGTTTACCGAGGTTGGAGGAATTCCCATAAACTGATCATCTGTTTCTGTTGGTATCTGTTTTTACAAATCTGTTGGGCAATGCTTGGTCCATGAATGGATGCTTTATGTCACATGTAAAGCTCAGATATTTCACTTTTGAAGGCACGTGCTTGTCAACCAAACTTGGATTTAATAAGATCTGTATTCCTTGAAGCCTTACTGACTGGCAGCTATTATGTTTCTGTCCTATAATTTTGTATTAATTGATCTTCAACCCAAAATTCTGTTTTCCCATTGTTTTTCCTTGGATTGTTGTCAGGCTAACCAGCCTTTGGTTCCAGAGGACATCCCTTTGCCTTTTACATTGTTGCCTTTGCTTGGCAGCTGTTGCAGCCATCAGAGGCAGACTCTGGAGCAGCCACTGAAATACAAGTCTCTGTAAGAGGGTTTAGCTTTGATTCATGCCCTACACAGACTGACATGGAGGGGAACTTCACGCACACTGCTGGGAGTGCATTACACGTGCATAGGTACCAGAAGGGTGGATTGGAATTGCTGTGGAATAATATCAGATAGTGTATTGACTTTTTCATTCAAAGCCAGTGGCATTTGTATGCATGTATCATAAACCTACTGTATTAGAGCTCTTTTCATTGCTTGTGGAGTGCTGTGATGAACTGTCTGGTTCTGCCAGCCTTTTAGATGCAATTTAAATTGCTTGGGCTGTTCTCTAATCTCTTTTTAAGGACCTTCTACCTCTGTTAATGTCACATTATGGCTCCAAAACAATTGCCCTTGGGATAAGAATGTCCGGGCTTTTTTTGTGATAGCAATAGCAATAACATATCATTCATTTAGCTCTCCTGCTCCTCCTTAACTTTCTCTTTAGCTTTTCACCCTCTTTAGCTATCTCTTACAGCCTTATGTTATGAGGATCTGGCATACATGACACCTTCCAATTTTAATATGTTCAAGAAATTTCTTAATATATTGCCCGGTGATATTTTCTTCTTTGTTCTCCAGTTTTTTTAATGTTCTACTTTCCATTAATATACTACCTGTGTTTCACAGCCTTGTTTGAATGGCTGTTGGATTAATGCTTTTAGAGCACACCATAATAAATACCATGATTTGAGCTTTATTTATATGATGAGGATAGCAACTTATCATTACCCCTTAATTAATGAGCTTTTATTTTAACGAACAGAGCTAAAATTTCTGAATTGATAATGGGTTTATCATGCATGCAGTACAATCATTCAGTCCCTTCCTCTAGCTCGTCCATGGATTTTCTCCATTCTGTTGGGTACAGAGACTTCCATCATCACTGGTCTATACTTGTGCATCACTGGGGGAGACACTAGTCAGAAGCCTGCTTGATTTTGTATAGCATTATATTCCACATCTAGGGATACTCCACAAGACATTATTTTTCATTTTGCTACCATGATTTTCATCCTGATTACAAGAAACTGCATTAATGCTCACAGTATTTGTAAGGAGGGGAGAGATGCTGCCACCCCAGCCATTTTTCTCCAGAAGAAATCTACTGCAGTCAGTAGATCAGATTAAGTCTGTTTGGGATGGCACTGAATTGGGACCGAGGATACTCCACATGTCTTAACTCCTGAAGTTACTTGTAGGAAGGATTCTTCTGGTCTCTAGGGAACTAATAGTAAAATACTCTGGGCCATGCAAAAGCTGTACCGTCATACAGCTGGATCTTCATTTAAAACAGAAAAAGGAGAAAATATTAGAGGAAAAAACTCTTTAGTCATCTTTCTTCTCCCCTGGAGTTAGTCACACTCACTAATAGCATTTAATTGAAGTGACACCATCCAAACAAGCATTCTGACAGACTCAAAATTAAGTGTTTCCCCTTTTCCCATTAAAAAAAGTAATTACAATTAAAAATGAAACTGTGACTTGAAGTTCACATTTTTATGTCTGACTTTAAAAACCATATTTGCACTGAATTTCAGTTGACTGGCTTTCACGTGATGTTTTCCTATGTAAATCTTTGGTTTCAGAAAATCCTGTAGTTGAGATGTATGCAGAGGATGTTCCCACTGTTTATTTCCTCATGTATCATGTGGATCCAGTCAAGGCCAAGCACATGAAAACTTTCTTGCTTTATTTTCCAGTCATGTCACACTTAGCAAAATCATTATCCTTTATCATAGCATGTTTAAGTGATGTGCTGTTAGCTTTGCATTAAGGGTTGACCCAGTGCTGAGGGATCTGGTGGAGTTGGGAACGGTCAGGGTGAGGTTAATGGTTGAACTGGAGGATCTTCAAGGTCTCCTTCAACCAAGATGATTCTGTGATTCTGTAAGAAGTATAAGCTCAGGACTTGCATTCTATAGACACTTAGAACAGCAGGTGTGCACATGGCCAGCAGGAGTTTTGGAGGACCTTCAGGAAATGAAATATCCTGGTCCCATCCTTACTGTGTCCTGTGACTTCCTAACTGATAGTTAAATCAGTCTGGAAAACCAGCCATGCAATGCAAAATGCTGTAAGATCATTTCTTGATTCCTCTGGGAGCCTCTGTGACTCAGCAGACAGGTCTTTCTGAAGCATTTTAGACCCAGTTTTGTAATGGCATTTAGGCAGCTGATTTTCTAAATTGTCAGTTAGACCCAACTTATGCAGGCTGTTGCAAAATCCACTAGGCTTGAGGTTTTGAGTTCTTTCTGGACATCCTTATAAACATGGTACTGTAGTAAATCTGACTCTAAATCAGATTAGTCCCATTTTATATCAAATCCCATTTTGAAATGCATGCCTTTGCCATTTTTGGTTTAAGTGACTTGCTCTCACTATTGTAGCAACTATTACTTTGTTACTTCTGTCACCTTTCACTGTCAAGAAAGCGTCAAAGCTGCTGCAGTTTTGAATGTTTTGCAGTGTCCCTTGGTCTCTGGCTAGAAAGCCACATGAGCTAACCCCTGGAGCCTGGTTACAGGCAGTCCAGCCAGTCCTTGTTGTAGGAAACTCATCAGTTTCCAAGCAGACTGAGCACTCAGCATAGCATGAGACAAAGGAAGCCCCAAGCGTCTTCCACTGAGCAGTAAGTGAGGTGTTTCCAATACAGTCCATCTGAGTTCCACCCTCTCCCAATTCCTGCAAATTTCTGTTGGAGAACCTGCTTCTCTCTGACAGAGAAAAAGCAAAATGTATGCCTGGATGCCCACGTCAGCACTTGAGCAGAGGGCACTGGTCAATGGAAGAGGGCAAGAGAACCATCTCTCCACTGCCTGGAGATCTCCTGTCCACAATGGAAGCAGAACCAAACCAATTGCCGGTTAAAATATGCCAGTCAGCAAGCACATCTTGTCATGGCAGCTTGATGTCCTGTACTTCTCTGGAGACCTGAATAAAGACAGTCAGCTTTGCAGGGAAGGGGGTCTCTGCTTCTGTGAGAATGTCACCTCCTTCCCACAGATCGCTACATGTGTTGTAAACAGTTAAATAATCCTGCAGTTCTGCTTCTTTTCAAATGGAAGTCAGAATGACTGTCTAAGAACTATCATCACCACCTCTGGACCTCTCTAATCTTCCTTTTATTCTTCTTTTCTGATCAAGTGACTAGAACTAACTGCATTTTCCAGGGGAAACTGTACTATCGATATACGCATTGGCATCGTATTTTCAATATCATTTTCTTTCTTACTTTCATATCCTAATATTTTGTTTGCTCTTTCAACTGTGTAATGCACAGAGTGTTTTGACTAAGCTGCCTACTATAATGAATGGGTCTTTGTCTTGAGTGGTTAGTTCATTTAGTTTCCAATAAAGCTTATGAATAGCTTAAATTATTACTTCTAACATATGGCACACTGTATTTGTCATATGCATTTAGCCTTCAGTTGTGCTGTCCATTGACCTACCTTGCTTTATGAGGATGTGTCGGATGTGTCCTGGTTCAGCTAGGATAGGGTTAAGTTTCCCCAGTAGAGAGAGAGGGGGAAGGGATCTCCAGGCGGGTTATTCATACCATGCTGATGTCAGGTCCACACACGGGAGCGCAGGAACTTTTTTTCCTTTGTAGCTTTGGGTCGCGGGGAGCACGGGGCTTGTTCCATAACCATTTGTGGTATTTCTCTGTATATCTTTTGTCTTGCTTACTGTTATTGCTGTTTATTGTTGTTATCATTGCTACAGTTGTTGTTCAGATTGTTTATCACACTGTTGTATTAAATTTCTTCTTATTTTAACCCGGGGTTTGTGCCTCACTTCCAGCCCGACCGGCTGAGGGACAACGGCAACATGGTCTCCGGTCCTGGCAGGGCTTAAACCACAACACGATGTCATTCAGCTCTTATCAAAACGTGACAACTTTGAATGTTGTTGTGTTATTCTCAGCCTTTCTACAGGCCTTCTTTAATCTTGAACTAACTCTTTCATCCTGTTTTTCAAGTCACTGGCAGATCTAGCATTTCACCAGAGCTGGGATGTTCACCCCACATTGCCAGAATTCCTTTGCAGTACTGTCACTGAATCTCTGGCTGACTTTCAAGTCTTTCTCTCTTCAGCTCTTTGACACAGGGTTTATCTCCTTTTGTTCATCTGCACTGTTACCAACCTGACAGTTTTGGTCCTGGAGTAAAGCCCAGCCCTTGTACAGTAGGTGACAACTAGTCTTTGTTATTTTAGCATAAAGTGCCCAGTATCCCAACTACAGGCCAGGCACTCCTTGGGCACAGTGCTGGACATGTGCAACAGAAAGATATGCCGTTTTTTGGTGAGGTGTTTACAGTGAGATTCCCAGCTCTGTTCCTGGGTCCCTTTCAACTTCTCCACCTGGGTTACCCTTATAGTGATAAATAGTATTAACAGTTGCTTCTTCAGAGCAGAAAACCAATAGAAACCAGGCATCTTAGGTGGAATGTGGTGTACAGTAATGAATCACATCCTCCACTGGCTGAAGAACTCTGTTCTGAATGGCCTTCAGAAAAAGATGAGATTGAGGGTGTTGGCATATCCTGCCATGTTGTTTTTTAAAAAAACATCAGCACTACATGTTGCCCTCATTGGTGTATAATGGGCAGCAGGAAAGCAGGAAAGATTATAGAGGGAGAGTTCAGCTCCTGCCAGCAAGAAGAATGCTGTGGGCAGAAGACGGTGCAATTCATCTTTCCCCACCTCAGGCTTCTGGAAACAGGTATTAGTGACTCAAGGGGCTAGTGGCTTCCTGCCTGCTCAGGTCCTTCATGTCTGAACGGGTTGATACTGTGATGATGGCCTTTGGGAAGGCCTAAGAGTTGGCCCTACATAAAAAACAGGCAGAACAAGATAATCTAAAGTAGAGAATGCAGCAGGAATTAAAAATTGATATAGACAGTACAAATTAGAGCTTTACTAGCATGTAAATAAAGATTGACACATAGACAGATGGAAACGAAAGGGAGACAGAAAAATAAAACCCAGTTGCTTCAGGGAACATTTCTCTAAAAGTATTTGACAAATGGCTCATTCGGAACTAGCATGGGTATATTTCCTTGTGATATTGACCACTAGCAGAAACCAAATCATGTATGCCATGACCACTGAGCTAATGTGATAGCTGAGCTCTCAAGTTCTTGTGCCTAGTACAGCATTATAAAAGTATCTTCTCTAGGTTCTTTATTAGGAGTCTGAAACAAGAGGGGAGAATGGGCCCTCAGCAATTCAGAATGAAAGAACTTGTCATCTTCAGTACAGCTGCCAGCTTTTCATCTTCACATTGAGCCATGAAGTGAAATTGTTTGCTGCTTTCACAATGGACACCCTACCAAAGCAAAGATGAAAACATTTGGTAGCTATCAATCCAAAACTGTTTTACAGGTCTAGAATACAGCTAGGTAGAGAGAAATTAAAACTCTGTGTGGGCAAATGTATGTTAACTGTCAAGAGGATTCCTTCCTTGTAATTGTGTGTTAGGAGTGGGAATTGTTTGTCTTTTATGAGACAGACACCTATAATGTGCCCAGGCTCACTTCCCTTGCAGGACCATTTGACCTAGTGAGGAAACATGCTGGAAAGAAACTGCAGAAGGAAGCCAAGGATATTAAACCCTTGCTGGTATATAGAGACTAGTTAAGGACCTGTCTCAGCTGAGACAGAGTAAATGACAACTCATAGCAGATCTGAACACTGATGTTTATTTAAGAATTAACAAGACTGGAGATTTTAACCTGCTTGGTATCTCACACACTCAACTTGATTTCCCCACACCATTACATTCACTAGTTCTCATCTTCCCTTCACAGCTGGGACATTGTGGGTGGCCGGTCAAGGTGGAAGTTGTCAGCTCATCCTGTGCAGCTCCTCACAGTTACCAGTCTTGAGTGTTACTGGCCAAGGTCATGGGTCATCCCCCAACATTTGTCTCCACAAGTCTCCATCATCTCCAGGATCTTTACCCACTTCCAGTGTTTTTCATCCAGACATGATCTTCACCTTCTTTCCAGCCCTGAGCCCTAGGTTTTGGTTGAGATCAGCCTTCTAACTGGTGGTTCTATCTCACATCTTGCTACTAATTGGAGGATTCAAGACATGCCACTTTGTTTAGTCCAGCTGCTGTCAAAATGTACAACTAGTACATACTGCTTGCAGCTAGCCTGTGCTCCAGAGTACAGAAGTTCAGCTTTGGACATTCAGACACACAGAGTTATCTGCTGCCTGACAGTGTTTATAATTTAAGTGGGTTTTTTGCCTGCCACCAGCCCTAATACTAGTGACACAAAGTAAGTGTCTGCTGCAGATCAAGGTGGAGAAAGGCTAAGGAAGTTGGCAAGACAAAACACAGTATTAAGTGGTGTTTATTAAAAGTGAGACAGCATCCTTCAAATCGCTGAGTTATGTCCAGTAAATAAAATTGGAAGGATCATAAACTCTGGCAGGTTAAATGTAAAAATAAAATAAGGCAGGCCGAAAAACAGAATGAGGAACAGGCTGTAAATGTGTTAAAAGCTCATAAATTCTTTTTTAAACACTTCAGAAGTAGGACTGTCTGTTGAGCCATAGGTTATCACTGCAAAAGACAAGGTAAGGCCATGGCAGAAGAAAAGTGTGCTCTTTATGGGCAAACTTGAGAAGGTTACTGAGTTTATTTATTAATGCGGGACCTGTAGAGGATCTGTTTAATTGGAGTGACTGTAGAAGAAGCTATAAGGAGCAAAAGAGCAAAACAAACCTTAATACCTCAGTGCAAGTGAATCATGTTTACCTGAGAGCTCTGCCAGAGCTCACAGATGAAGTAGCTGAAGTGCTGGCTATGGTGACCAACCACTTACTTGAAACAGCCTTAGGCCCTGAGGGCTAGAAAGCTGAAAGATGTGACATCAATTTTCTAAAAGGGTTCTGGAGGAGACCCAAGGAACTAGCAGAGCCTGACTGAGCCCTTTATTAGAAAATGTAGAAAAAAAAAAAAAAAAAAAAAAAAAAAAGGAGACGAAAAGTGAATATTCCAAGGAGAAGTCACCATGACTTTCGTAAAGAGAAGCCCTACCTCACAAACCTCCTGAAGTTCTTTGAAGGCTTTGGGATGTATATGGATAAGGGAGCTCCTGTTCATAGAGTATGCTCCAGCTTCTAAAAGGCTTCTGATAGTCTGTCACCAAATTCAGTACTCACATGGATGAACAGTTGGTTGAAAGATAGTCAGCAGAGTGTAAAAATAAATGGTGAGTTCTGACTAATCACAGATGAGATCTTCAAGCTTCAGCAGGTCCTTGGGTGGACTCCTCAGCTCTGATTGAGTAGTAGTCAAAGAAGCAAATGCACTGTCAAGAATAGTCACACTGGAAAAGGGACGGAGAGCTAAACAGATTTCCCTAGGACCACTTCATTAACCCTTGGTGCACTTCAGTATCGTGTGCAGGTCTCAGAACTGATGAAGGAAACCAGGAAAGTTTGGAGAAGGGTCAATGGAACAGCTTCTGTACAAGAAGCAGCAAAGTCAGGGGAAAGAGGTGGCTGAAGAGAGATCTGACAAAGGTTGTAAAATCCTGAGAGGCATGGAAAAGGTGACTTGCAAATGACAGTTGTCTTTTTCAACATAAGCATGAAGGTCATCAAAAGAGATTAGTAGCTGCTCTGTTCCAACAGGCAAGAAGAGCTGCCTTTTACATAAAATGTAGATCTCCTTCCTGTAGGAGGCTGTCGATGTGAAAAGTTCACACAGGTGCACAACACAAATGTGCAACGTCATGGAAGAAAAATCCACCGCAGGTTATCAGGTACAAAGACCTTTGGCCCAGGAAGTCATTGAGCTGCAAAATATGTGAGAGTATTTTAGGGAAGTATCATGTCCCCTTCTCTTTTGTAGGCATTTGCTGTTGGCCACAGGTCCTGGGGAGATGAGCTGCCAGTCTGACCTAATACACCTGTATTTATGTTATGGTTTTATGATCCTTATGTAAAAGTGGAAACCACATGACCCTGAATTTCTAGCCTGGATAAAGCATGGGAATGGCTGGGAATGGCCTTACCTGAAATAATGGAAGGGTGAGCCAGAGGGCAGCTTGCAAGTCCATTCTGATGTTTTAATTAAAAGGCATTGCAACATGGAGCCTGTGACAGAGGGAGAAAATAGGAAACATTACAGAAAGAAACATCTGAAGACAACAACTTGCACAATTCTCTCCCTGCGGGCTTCCACCAGCTGCTGACAGTGTTTTCAAGCCGCGAGGTCAACACTTCTTTTATAAACTCTTAGTTCCAGGGTATGATACATGCACCCCTGACACATGGTCTTTTAAGTCTTTGCGGATTGAGTCCTGGGTATTTATGTTTCTATCTTTAGTTACAAAACACAGTGACACATTTTAAACTGTAAAGCCTTTAGCTAATCATTGATAGACAGGTGCCTATAAAAAGTTCTGTAGTTGTTCAGAGTCTACAACTCCCTCTTTTAAAGTTTAGTGCTTATATATTCCTTGGATGTTTAAACCATATTTTCATCCTATAGAGAGCAGAACTTGTGTAATATAGAGATATTATCCTGGGATTTTCTTACTGTCTAAAACAGGACCATGTCCTAGCAGCTGTTCAGTTACCATTTCACAAGCTGCCCCTTAGAAAACGAAGGCCAACTTTGGTGTTTACTGGAAAGAGAAAACAAGTTTTGATACTCATGTTGGTCCTGTTGCCCCTCCATTTAGGATTTTAAATGGGGCATTTGTCTTTTCTGCATGAACTGATACACGTGGGCTCTCCCGCTCCTCAGCTATGGCTGCATAATTGAAGCTGCTATTCTGTGCCTGGGGAAAGACAATATTATGTGCAGATGAGTGCTTTTATATGAACATTTACACACCAGCTAGAGAGATCAGCTCATACATGAAATGGTTTATAACCTGAATACTCAGGTGTAGTGTGTGCGTGCAAGACCAAAGGAAACATGCTGCTAAACTAATCCTGCAAAACCCCACCAGTAGCCAGGGGTATATATCACTTTCTAAGAAGCCTGATGTCAGGAGGTAAGGCAAAGGAACAGACTAATTGAATGTTATGAAATTTAAAAAAAAAAAAAAAAAAAAGCATCCAGGGAATCCAGAATTTTCTCCACCTTTCATCTCGCTGACCGTAAGACCAGACAGCCTCCTGCTACTGCAGCTGGCCATGAGAGGCAGGACTTGAACTGAAGAATCTTCAATATGGCTCTTGCAGGATTGTCCCCTAATGTGTGTAGTAACTGTAATCAAAAGAAGTGCAAGGTCTGCACCTCCTGTCAACGCAGTCAACCCAGCTGTGATACCCAGCCAGGATATCCTGGTGTCACTCAGCAGAGTGCTACAGTGCTGCATGAGAGTGCAATACTGAGTGTGAGTGAGGAGAAACGTGGCATTCAGCTCAACATAACAACTCAGATCTGATCTGGACATCAAAGCTGTGGTAGGTGCTAGAGCTTGCAGAGGAATGCAGGTTCCATGCCTGGGACCTGCACTGCTGACAGACAAGGTTCCTGCTAACACGTCCAGGATTGCAGCCCCACTGCGGATGAGGCCAAAGTGAGTCGATGCAGTACAGACATCACCGTGGATCTGCAGGCCCTATGTCACCTGTTCTGACCTCAGAGCTGCCTGTGCTCTGATCTCGCTGCTCCCTGATGGTGCTGGGCAAGTAGCATCTTCCTGGGTGCCCCTCAGAGATGAGGAGGAGGAGAGGGAAGCATTCTCCTCTTTTCTTCCCTACAGCAGGCAATGCCCCAGCTCTCCACAGCAAAGGGCCAGAGCAGAACACCGTATTTTGCCATGTCCAAAGGGTGAGGTCTTCCAGGGTCAGGGTCTTCAGTGAGATCATTTCAGCTGCACACCTTATGGGGGAGCTGATCTACAGAGGAGGGCCAGCAGGAATGAGAAAGAGAAAAAAGTCTTATCTCCACCATCTCAGCCATTATTCAGATGTACTTCCATCAGTATCGCACAAAGCTGAAAAGGTATTGCCAGCCATATCCTCATAGTGCTATTATGATTTTTCCAGACAATCTTAGGCTGCCATTGGTATAGGCAGCGAGAGGAGGGTATCTCTGTAGCTCTGGGGATTTTAGCTTGAGATAGGAGGATCCCAAAAGGAAACAGATTAAAATGAGACAATTTAGCAAAACTGACAAGAATTAATGAAGTTATTCTGCTCCTCTGTCCCTGTGTTTCCCTGGTGAAAAGGCTTCATCAAAACAATACTGTCTGTTCTATGTCTATGGGGTGAGGAAGGAAGGTTCTGCCTGCCCAGGCAAATTGATTTCATTTTGATTTTTCTTACATTTTGCTATCCACAACTGCATGTTTGGGCACTCACAGGTGGGAGAGAGAGGACTGGGCTTCCATTCTGTCACAGGTGCTAGAACCAAAGCAGCAACTACACCACAGTGGTCGAGGGTCACCTGACAGCCAGGTGCCCTCAGAGTCACCTCAGCTTTCCACAGATCAGTTCTACAGAGAAACTAATGAAGACCATCCATTATATGGGGAAAAAAATCTGAGAAGTGCATAAACCAGCAACTAACTTTTGAAGAAAAACACGATGTGGATGAATCGCATCACAGTTGCCAGTGCAAGCTTTCTTTCATGCTGAAGTTTCTTTGGTCTACCTGTCAGTCTATCTAGATTGTGAATTTTGCAACTGCAGTTGTCCCTGGGATTAACAGCTCTTGTCCACAGCATATGATAGTTTAAGGCATAAGGTGAAAATCACAGGAGTCAACATGTGGGGACAGGCTGAATGTGATTACTTGAAACTACGTGACCAGAAGACAGGCACCAAAAAAACCTGGTGTGAGTTCTCCAGGCCTGCCATGTGGCGGATGACCTTGATTTCTTGTTTTTTACTGAAGTCATTGGGCTTGGGGTTTTCAATCAAAAGTCAAGTTTCAATTGTTTCTCAATCATTCCTATTCCTGAGTGATTGATCCTTCAGAGATGAGCAATGCCAAGTGAGAATGTTTATGCAGAGCGGTTGCAATAGCAGGGTGAGAGGGATGCATGCGTGACTGAAACACTTTAGTGGATGCTGCCACTTCTGTGCCCCTGAAGAAGAGCTATACAGGCTTGCAGAGGTGGCTCAGAGGGACTGAAGATGAATGCCAAATGGCTGATCGGGTAGCAACTGGTAAACATTACAGATGGGTGCTGACCACCCTGAAGACCATGATACCTTGTGCTGTCTACAAGGTTTGTACAGGCTCTGTGTGTGTGATGACTATGAGCGAAAGCCTGATACTGTTGTGATTACCTGATTTTTAAGAGCTTAAGGACTGTAGTAAAGTGATTATTTCCAGTTCTATCCCCACAGATGTGTGTTGTGGTAGGATTTTGACAGGCAGGCATTCACAGTCTCTCTCTTTCTCTCTCTCTCTCTCTAGGTTCTCAAGCACCTGCGACACTTAAATTTCACCAATAACATGGGGGAGCAAGTGGATTTTGATGAGTTTGGGGACCTGGTAGGGAATTACTCAATAATCAATTGGCATCTCTCTCCGGAGGATGGCTCAGTCGTCTTTGAAGAAGTTGGGCACTACAACGTTTATGCCAAGAAAGGGGAGAGGCTCTTTATCAATGAAAACAAGATCCTGTGGAGTGGATTCTCTAAGGAGGTAAGTGCTTACGTCCTGACAGCAACATTTCCCAAGTTTCCACAAGCTCAAATTTGAACTAACCATGCACCCTCTTTGTATTATGGCTCCATGTCTCATTAAAACATCCATTAATCTTATTGTGTACATGGTCTCTTCCATAGTCTTTCACACCCTCATTCATGCACTTCTGGAAATAACAGACAGCTGCTTCTCCCCTCCATCCCCTTGATGAGCCCAGGTATTAATGGTTTAAATAACACCTTTTTTCTGACCCATGCACATAGCTTGGAATTTTGCAATGCTGTTTGCACAAGGATGAGAAATTCATTACCCAAGTCTGATTATTGACTAACTCACAATTTCCTGAGCTCAGTAGTTTCTTCGCTGAGAACAGTGATCTCTTCCACTCCCACTGTCTCTGTATCAAGAAGTGTCTCTTCCTGCTCCTAGTTAAATTCTCATCTCTTTCTGCTGGCTTTACCTTCCAAGTCCCAGAGTCACCCTTGCCTTGTAAACCAAACAGAACAAGCCCTGTCAATCTGCCCAGGTTAACTTGGACATGGTGCCCAAGTAGTGGAGGTGCCAGTGCTTGCTACCTTTTTATAATCTACCAGAAGGTGCCTGTGCAGTCTCAAAAGTGCATGATGTAGCCACTGACTTCAGTCAGGCCTAATTCCTTTTCCACTTTCTTGTATATATTAGATCTTTTCAGCACAGCTGTACCATCACTAGAAGCCAGGGCTGTGTCTCCCACAGTCTGATGGGAACATGGTGCAGAGATCTCTGGATAAGAGCCGGGTGAACTGCTGTCATAGCCGGTAGCAGCCCACTCCAAACCAGACACCCCAGCTCCCAGTGGGGATACTGAGCAGGCATCTGTGTTGTGGCCTGGGAGGTGACAGGGAGTGTTAGCTTAGAAATATCACTACCAGGCCCTGCTGCAATGTTTAGACATGTTAAATGAGCACCTGATCAATGAACAAGGCAATTCACTTCCAGGTGATTATTCATGTTGACCGGCAGATCAGGTAACTGCTTCAGCAGTAGCTACACTACCTAATATATTTACATTATCATTTAAGCCTTACCTTTACTCCAGATACTCTGGGTTCACTTATGGTTTAAATCCAGAGCTTTCTGAAGGAGGTATGGATCAGGAAGAGCATGTTACCACAGAAATACTGACCTCAGGCTTTTCTAAGCCCAGCTGGAGTCTCTGAGCACAAACTACAAGTGGAATTAAAAAGACCTGATATTCTAACCCCTCCTTCTGATCATTGCAAATGCTACTGGCACCTTTTCCAACAGTTAGGATTTTATTGTTTTTTACTTAAATGGAGTAATTGTGTTCTCTTGGTCTAAATCCCTCCAACAGTTCAATATTTATCTTCATTCTCTGTCTTAAACTGCTAAAAATGTGACTGGATGTTTCTGAGCATCATGCCAGGGCATGTAAATTGTGTGCCAGTAGCGGGGTTTGTGATCTCTTTGTCTGCTTCAGCCTTTTTTTCAGTTTATAGAGTTTGAATTTCTTCCAGATAAAAGAGAGTAGCCAATACTTCACTCATCGAAGCCTTCTGTGCTTCTGTCATCCTCAAAAAAAGATTAAATGCAGTTAATTTTAACACAGGAACTTCAGTACTGGCCAAACTTTCAAAAGAACAAGTTAAAGCGTAGGTAAGATGGATAGATTCATTTTGGCAGAACTTGATGAAATTCCCCACAGAATACTTAGAAGGCAGCCAAAGCAATCTCAAAAGTACTAGTAATTCATCTCTGAGAAATGTGGGGGTTGGGTGATGTCTCAAAGGATTAGAGGGTAATCGTAATACCTGTTTTTAAAAGCAGATACAGGAGAGCCATGGGAATTACCAACAATTGCGCTGAGCTTCAGTAACCTGAAAGATTTGATAAAAAAATATTATTAAACAGTTTATAAACATTTAGAGGATAATGAACTGATAAGAAAAAGCCCACATGGATTTGTCAGGATGAAATCATGACAAACCAATATAATTTTCCTCCTTGGAAGCTCAATCAGCTTAGCAGATAGTGGGGAAACCGCTCATGGCTTCAGTCAGGCCTTTGATTCAGTCTGTTCAAAATCATCAGTGGCAGCCTAGGAAAAGACAGTCTAGACTGATGAACTTCTCTCGGTGGGTGCACTACCTGCTGAAAGACTGTCCCGAGGAATAGGTATTAACAGCTCACTGTCTTAATAGCAAAAGGTAGTAACAATAAAGAATGTTTCCAGTGGGGAGCTGCAGGGATTTGCCCTGGATATGTGTCTGTCCAATTAATTATGCAATCCTGATTAACAGCTTAGAAACACTATGCTGCTATACTTCAGAGCGAAAGGCAGCGGCAAGCACTGTCAGCTGCAGGTGAATACCCAAGCCACAAAACGGGCATCTCTGCATAGGCGCTGCCGCAACCAAGGCCTTGCTCACCCTGTGGCTGAGGTCAGTGCCTGCATGCAGGCAAAAAACTACCCCTGGGACTCACTGCCTGAGTGCATCCACACAGGAGGTTCCTGGAGATCAAGCAGCACTTGTGCAAACTAGCAGCAAACTTCCAAAAAGGTGAATGGAGGTTTCCAACCAGAGCAGCTCTTAAGTATGTACAGCTCATGGTACTTTGCTGGCAGTGGAAAATGTGGGTTTCACTCCCCTGAGCTGAGAAAGCCATGTTCTCTATCAGCTCTCTTTCCTTAATTTAGTTGGGAAAAGGTGAGTTCAACCTCAAGTTATGTTTCTGTGTCAAAAAGGGCCAGGCTTCCACTTACTGTGCTGAACTCCTTGCCTCCAGTGTGCGTTTGGCATGTGGTGAGCATGCCCGTGCAACCATTTGCTGTCAGGACAGGAGCATGCCCAGGTGGGCTCACAGACAGCAAAATGTGTAGCCAGCAGGTGACACAGCTCAACATCTGCATCAGCAGGAGTCTGGAAGCCTTCAGATCTGCACGTAGCTGCAGATTTGCATCTTTAGATGCTTAATGATCTGAAAAAAGGGCCTTTCTTTCATATGAAAACTCCTCTTGCTTAGTTAATTTACCTTTTTTGTGTCTGGGTTTGGTTTTGGTTTCTGGGAGAGGGTTTTCAAGAGAACAGGAGGAAGTGGGTTCCAAGAAACTGTTTTAAATCCCATAAATCGTTAGCAGTCAATGCACAATATATGGAATTGGGGATCAGCAGTCGGAGCCCACCATCTCCAAGTGTGACTCAAATTCCTGTCAGTAGAGATTGGCTTTTAACCATCTAATGACTGTTTTCCAGTATGTGTATCATGGGTCACATACCAGTTCACAGTGCCCACAACGCAGTAGAGATGATGAAGATCTGCTGATCTTCCCTACCATCCCTTGATGTGTTCTTGCAAAACAAATATCACTACAGTGGGTTGGGGAAGGACTATTGTGCAAAATGTGTCCGGTGGAGGGAAGAGGTGAGCCTAATCAAGCAATAAGAGTCTTGGAGGAAACCCAAGGTCCCTCCGTTGAAAGGCTGTGTGGGGCACTGCCACCATTAACCCTCCTCGGGCTCTTTTCTTGCAGGTGCCTTTCTCTAACTGCAGCAGGGACTGCCTCCCAGGGACGAGGAAGGGCATCATTGAGGGAGAGCCCACCTGCTGCTTTGAGTGCGTGGACTGCCCCGACGGGGAGTACAGCGATGAAACAGGTAATCCCCACAGAGAGAGCTGAAATTGCTTCTCTGCAGTGCTGAGCTGGAGGCTGCTTTGCCTAGGGGGCTTCACAGGAAGTCTGGAGGGTCTTCTCAGAAGCTTATGGGATTTGAGTCCTGTGGTCTTTAGGTCCCTTGTCCTTTCTGCTCTGAGTTAGGAAAATTAAGGCAGAGAACCTGAGAAAGGACTTGCATATAGGAAGCCTCTCACAAGCATCCACAAGCAATCTACACTGCACTGTAGCAATAGATTTGCTCCTCCAAGAGCCTGGAGGAAGAAGACACACACTCCCTACTCTAAATCTAAATTCTGTAGTTATGTCTGCTTTTCCTCATGTTGTCAGGGTTTTGTTTCATGATTTTAAAAGAAATAAAGTTCATTCCATTCCTGACTGCACAAGGAGAGAGGGATATTTCCCTTTATGGGGTCATCAACCACCATTTCTGTTGAGCACTGCAAGACACCAGAGTCTCTGGGTCCTATCAAACACCCATGGACATCTTTGTCATTGGTTTCAGTAGGAGCTTGGATCAGGCCACTCAGGTTCTGCAGTGAAGGGAAAAGGTAACCTCAATTTTAGAGTTGGCTGAAAAACTCTGAATTTCCAACACCATTAGCTCTCCCTCAGTGTTGGGCATCCCAAAGGTAAGGAAGGCAAGTAAACCCTTTTGGAACAGCAGTCCCTTCCATACTGCAGAGTGCTCAGGATCTCCTCACGCTCACTCTGGCAGCAACGTCCCAGCACACACTGCAGACTTTGACTGAGATGAAAGCTTCAGTAAGCTGCATGCAAGACTGAACAATTGTTCTCCTTTGGGATAATCTAATTTGCATCCTATCAGACAGGAATGATAATTTTTTAGCACACACATATAGTACTACAGGATGCTTGGGAGTGGCATTTTCAAATTAAATAGAAGCAATTCTGGTTATGTGTAATAGGGTTCTTTTGCTGTTTTTCACAGGATTTTGTGAGCTGGTATGCTGGTGAAATGTGTGGGTCTGATGGGGTGACTGCCTTCTAACTCCACAGTTTTCTGCTGCTCTTTTGTCTGACAGTAATGTTCTTTAATTCCTGTGCTTGCCAGTTTTATAGGCGTAGAGAGCAGTTTTACAACCAGTCTCACCCAGCTGAGACAGTGATACTACAAAAGGAGACAATCTTTCGTGTTCTCTCCCAGCTGTTTGCTCCCACCCTTTGTCTAGGAGCAGTGCTGGTGCTCGTGTGACTGTAGATCGAGATGGATCAGGTTTCTGGTCCTCCTGAAAAGAAACTCTTGGCAAGTTGAGTTTCCAGTCAGAACGAGAAGCTGCGTGACCTCTAGTGGTAACACAAAGGAGGGGGCAGGAATGAGCAGCCTTGGGGGAGGAGGGAGATGTGGCTTACTCCCTTCAGTAGCAGCATGGCCTCCTAAATCAGCTCAACATAACATCTTTAGGATGCACAGCTAAATAGCTGCCCGATCTCTCATCGAGATGGATGATTCCCTGGTATGTGAAGTTAGCTCTGCCTTGCCTACAGTTTGCGATAGGTCTCCCCGGTTGCAATAGGCCTCCAGGTAAAAGGCACAAGAAAAATCAACCTGATTGGCTGAATGGAGGTAAATGAAATGACATGTGGTGATGGGAGCTTCTGACTGAGCTTTTGCCTTGAGTGCAAGTTTTTCACATAAACAGCTTAAGGTGAGGCAAGTAGTCATGAGGAAAGCAGTATCATATCAGGTCACAGATGCTCCCTACGACCACCCGTCCAAAAGAAGAGAGCTTGAAATAGGATCATCTCAGTTGGAAAAGACCTTGAAGACCATCCAGTCCAACCATTAACCTCACACTGACCATTCTCAACTCCACCAGATCCCTCAGCGCTGGCTCAACCCGACTCTTCAACCCCTCCGGGGATGGGGACTGCCCCCCTGCCCTGGGCAGCCCATTCCAACACCCAACAACCCCTTCTGCAAAGAAATACTTCCTAAGAGCCAGTCTGACCCTGCCCTGGCACAGCTTGAGGCCATTCCCTCTTGTCCTATCACTTGTTCCTTGGCTCAAGAGACTCATCCCCCCTCTCTGCACCCTCCTTTCAGGGAGCTGTAGAGGGCCAGGAGGTCTCCCCTCAGCCTCCTCTTCTCCAGACTAAACCCCCCCAGTTCCCTCAGCCGCTCCCCATCAGACCTGTGCTCCAGACCCTGCACCAGCTCCGTTGCCTTTCTCTGGACACGCTCGAGTCTTTCAATGGCCTTTTTGGGGTGAGGGGCCCAAAACTGAACCCATAATTGAAGGGCAGACTCACCAGTGCCAAGTACAGGGGTAAGATCCCTTCCCTGTCCCTGCTGTCCACGCTATTGCTGACACAAGCCAGGATGCCATTGGCCTTCTTGACCACCTGGTCACACTGCTGGCTCCTGTCCAGCCAGGTGTCAATCACACCCCCAGGTCCCTCTCTGACTGGCAGCTCTCCAGCCACTCCTCCCCAAGCCTGTAGCACTGCTGGGGGTTGTTGTAGCCCAAGGGCAGCCCCCGGCATTTGCCCTTATTGAAACTCCTACAGTTGGCTTCAGCCCATCACTCCAGCCTGTCCAGGTCTCTCTGCAGAGCCTCCCTACCCTCGAGCAGATCAACACTCCCACCCAACTGGGTGTCATCTGCCATCGTTAGCTGGGCATTCCTGACTTTCTCATTAGCATCTAGCTCTGCTCTGGAAGCTATGCTCTGAGTCTCTGCTGTGTTTATGTGCAAATCCCAGAGGGAGGTTGCTCCTAAGTGGTTTTCTGAATGTTTGTTCCCAGAACCCACTGCAGCAACCCACTGCTATCCCACTGGGATCCCAGAGGCTGAGGTAGGTTGTGATTCCACTCACTCCTCTCAAACCCTTTCCACTGCCATCAAGGGAGTCATTACTCTCCCCACTGGAGCACAAGACCCATTTGGGTCAAAGAAGAGCAGAAGCAGCCAGTCCTTGCCTTTTGATCATGGCAGCCATTAGAGACATACACTGTCATCTCAGCAGGCACACATAGCTTCATGTAGAGGAAAGAGATGGAGGTACCCATTTCCCCTTTGCAAGTATCAGTGGGACACTTTGCTGGGTGTGGGGAGAGTCATATCATTAGGATGAATCTTCCCCCGATGTTTTGACATGAAATGAGAGTGTGCTGGGAGTCAAGGGCATTGCCTGCCTTCAGGGAAGAGCAATTTAAACACTTCTGAGACTCACGTCCGTGGCATAAGAAATAAGCTCTCAAAGCACTTAAGGAGGCAAGCACGTTTTTAATTTTCTCTGTAATAGAGACAGGCAGGATGTTTCAAATGATGATAAAAGTGTGAGAGGTATGAAGACAGACAGAAGTAGATGATAAAAATGAAGGAAGAAGAAAGAGAGAGGTGCAAAGCCTGTGTAACAGCCAATAGCAATCAAAGTTTGCAAAGTTTTGCCAGGAAATGGATTCCAAAAACCTGAGTGCAGGGGCAGGACATTTTTAAGCCAGAAATAAGCATGCTTTGTGTTTTGCTATATAGTCCATGGGAGACTGGTTGTTCCAGTGTAAAACAGCCTGAGACACCCACATATGACACCGGGAACCAGCAGACACCTGAGGGGAACTCCCCATGTATTTAAGATGAAGGCCGGTGCATAGCTGCCATATGTCATCCCACATTGCAGCCTCTCCTTCTGACAAACTTTCCTTCTCCCTATCACTTCTTTTGCAGATGCAAGTGCCTGTGACAAGTGCCCTGAGGATTACTGGTCCAATGAGAACCATACATCCTGCATCCCCAAACAGATAGAGTTTCTGTCCTGGACTGAGCCCTTTGGGATTGCTCTGACTCTCTTTGCTGTGCTGGGAATTTTCCTAACTTCTTTTGTCCTAGGAGTCTTCACCAAATTTCGCAACACACCCATCGTCAAGGCCACAAACCGGGAGCTGTCCTACCTCCTTCTCTTCTCCTTGCTCTGCTGCTTCTCCAGCTCACTGTTCTTCATTGGTGAGCCCCAGAACTGGACTTGCCGTCTGCGGCAGCCAGCTTTCGGCATCAGCTTTGTCCTCTGCATCTCCTGCATCCTGGTGAAAACCAACCGTGTCCTGCTCGTCTTCGAGGCAAAGATCCCCACAAGCCTCCACCGAAAGTGGTGGGGCCTCAACCTCCAGTTCCTTCTGGTCTTCTTGTGCACATTTGTGCAGATTGTCATCTGTGTGATCTGGCTCTACACGGCCCCACCATCCAGTTACCGAAATCATGAACTGGAGGATGAGATTATCTTCATCACCTGTCATGAAGGCTCACTGATGGCCCTCGGCTTCCTCATTGGCTACACCTGCCTTCTGGCAGCCATCTGCTTCTTCTTTGCCTTCAAGTCTCGAAAGCTGCCTGAGAATTTTAATGAGGCCAAGTTCATCACCTTCAGCATGCTGATATTCTTCATTGTGTGGATCTCCTTCATCCCTGCTTATGCCAGCACATACGGCAAGTTCGTCTCTGCCGTGGAGGTGATTGCGATACTGGCTGCCAGCTTTGGGCTTCTGGCCTGCATCTTCTTCAACAAAGTCTACATCATCCTCTTCAAGCCCTCCCGCAACACGATCGAGGAGGTGCGCTGCAGCACAGCTGCCCACGCTTTCAAGGTGGCCGCCAGGGCCACACTGAGACGGAGCAACGTGTCCCGCAAGCGCTCCAACAGCCTGGGGGGGTCCACCGGCTCCACCCCTTCCTCTTCCATCAGCAGCAAGAGCAACCACGAGGATCCTTTTCCTCTACCAGCCTCCGCTGAGCGGCAGCGCCAGCAGCAGCGCGGGTGCAAGCAAAAAGTCAGCTTTGGGAGCGGCACGGTCACCCTGTCACTGAGCTTCGAGGAGCCACAGAAGAATGCCATGGCCAACAGGAACGCCAGGCACAGGAACTCCCTGGAGGCCCAGAACAGTGACGACAGCCTGATGCGGCACCGGGCCCTTCTCCCCCTGCAGAACAGTGAGCCCCTCAGCGCTGAGCCTGGCTTCCAGGCAGCTTCCAGCCCGGAGACCAGCTCACAGGAGTCGGTGGTGGGAGACACCAAAGAAGATATACCAAGCCCTGAGGCAGAGCCTTCCCTGCCATCGGCTAACTCCCGAAATTTTATAGGCACTGGAGGTGGCTCTGTCACAGAGAACACAGTACATTCCTAACAAAAGAAGATCGTGAAAAGCACACCAGTCCCCAAGAGGAACTTGCTTACCTCTTGCTTCTGAATGGGAAAGACAACAAGGACACACTCCTGTGACACAGCCCCACAAGACCTTACTGTTAGCGCCTGCAGGGTAACACACGTGCCTCCAGAGGAAGGACTGTGTCTGGGGAGCCTTGGGCTGAATTTGCATTTGTTTTGCTGAAACCAGGACATCTCAGAAGGACAAGTGAAGATCACCACTGGTGGGGCTTAAGCAGAAGTCTGCATGCTGCCTTGCCTCCGTAAGGTTTTCCTGCCAGACTGCAACTCAGCTGACTATGGGAGGCACTAGGCAATTCCACTATACTCTGCTTTTACATTTATGTATAATATTCCTCTTTCCCACTATGTATAATATTCCCTCTTTATCCAGTATATGTGATCTGTAACCATGTGCATGAGGACTCTCAGCTCTGCAAAAGCAAGGTACACGGTTTCACTTGGGGAAAGCACGGTCGTAGGGAAAATAAAAAAGCCCCCAACATCCTGCAAGCTGTGTACAGCCAAGGGTGTGAACATGTAAAGTATTTAATGTGACAGAGTGCCCTGCTATTTATATTTAGTAATGTCCCAATCTCTCCTTTCTGCCCAGCAGGAAATATTGGACAATACTCTTCACAGACTCCATTGCACTAGACCAAGCTACTAGGTTCCTACTGGTTTCCTCCAGCTGAGGTGGCTTTACCTCCAGCCTGCCTGCTTTGGTGGAGGGGGAGAACAGCTTGTAAATTCCCCCTGGAGAACGTTGCAAGAGCACAATGAGATGTATCCATGATTGATTATGTCGCTAGTAGTTGCATGCTTAACAAAGTGTTGCTGCTGTACTATTCCACATGGCATACATGGCTAACCCTTTCACACCATAGTCAGTGTTGTGCTTTGCCATATTAATCTGCCTCACACCTACACAGAGCATTGCGCTAGTTGTGACGATATTGGTGGGCCTGATATAAAGCAAATTAAACAAGGTGACATGGAGGAGTTAAGGATGGAGAAATACCCCCCAGATGTGGTAATACAATTGCAGGAGTGGATGAGTATTTTAAGTGTGTGTGCTGGTAGGTGACTGGATGATGAAGACGTACAGGCCTCAGCTCTGAGACACGCACAAAGAGAAATGGATAAATTTGGTATGTTTTGGTTCCTACAGGCCACCTACTAGTTTATTTCCCTCCTGGCCCATCTTGAAGAGAGGGCACCTAGCACTGTGCAGGTGGTCTCTACCTAAAGAAAACCCATGACTTCAGCAGAGACACTTGTCCCACTCCCCCAAAAGCAGACATAAGTGCTCCTGGTTTTGCAAGGCATACCTGGTTCTTCTCCATCCATGCTGGAAAGGTTGAAGTAAGAAAGTCATTAGAAAAGGTATTTGTTGCAGCTTGATGAGAGAAAAAGTGCCCCTAGACAGCCCAGCAGGAGGGGGCAGGGTTATGTTGCAGAATTTATTTTCCTCTTCCCAGATCCCTGGTGCAAGAACAAGTGTCTAGTGTGAAGATGTCAGTACCTTCCCTCATCAAACATGAAGGCAGTCTAGACTGCTATGGAAAGGTAGACAGGCCTGCACCTCAAGTGTGAGCAGAGATGAAAGGACTGTGTGGATGTGTTGGTGAAAATACCACAGTTCTCTTGTTACCGTATTGCTTGGTTGTTCTTTTGCCAGGGCAGGCAAATAAAATTTACAGGTGACATTACTGCATAAAAACTTTGGTTTGCCACCTCTACTTGTTGCCGACAAGGAAGAGGAGTTTTGGCTTAGGAGAGCAATGTGGAAGCCCAGAACCCCCAGAAACACTCTATTCAGACAAGTTATTTTAACCCCTTTGTTGATATGTTACATTCCCCTTGGAATGGACTCAAGTCTTAATTACACCATATAAGAACCAATCCATTTTTAACTGTAAGGCCTGCAAATTACAATATTTGATTAAAGCTGTGGCACAGCTGGTTAAAAGGGGGAAAAAAAAAAAAAAAAGAAAAAAAAAAGTTCAAAACCACAAATCCTTGTGGCCACAGTTTTGGAAACCGCATTCTTCCCCCGCACCCAGTGAGAGTTGCTCAGTTTCTGAAAAAACAGGTCCTTCCTCAGGCTGTTGTCTGTGGCCTCTAGGCTTAGCTTAGGGTATGGAAACCTGTGGTCTGCTGAGTTTAAACGCACTTACAGAGATGGGCACTAGATGGCAGAAAGAGCTAAAAAAAGCACTTTGGTTACGACCCACACTTCCAAAGATTCCAGTAGACAAATAGTGCTAGTTAATCATTCCTACGGGCCAAACCCAGTACAGCAGTCCCTGAAGTGAAGCTGACAGCTCTGAAAGCATAGTGGAGCTTAATGAATGAAACGAAAATGACACAAGATACAAACGGATGACGGAAGATACAAACTCTGTGCAAACACACGCAATGTGAGAAATAGAAAGTCACATCGGCTGCCTTGTTTGCAGAACAATATTCATTGGCTATGCACACAGTAGGTAATGTTCACATCTGGGTGGTTTTCATTCTTTAGGTGGTTTTCGTTCTTTACATCTACTTAAAAGGAATTTGTATCCTGGCACACAATGAGGCTACAACAGCTGCCATAATTTTATACCAACAGACATGCTCAGTTTGCTGGGGAACCCCCATCCACCCTCACTGCACGCACACTGGGACCTCTAAGCCTCAAGCTCCACGTGCTGCAGCTCATTGTAGCGAGGCACACGCTAGATGCAGCAGTTCAGGAAAAAAGGACCCCCTTCATTAAGGTGATTTGCAGCCAAACCCTTTTTCCTGTGTCAAGTCCAGGAGAAGAGGAGGTTTGCTCAGACTCCTGTCCAAAAGCCTGTCTGTGTGTCACACAAGACAACGCTGATGAAAACAAGTTAGGTAACATCCTTCTCTTGAATGCTTAAGCCTTGAGAACCTCCACCCGCATGTCCTACCAGAGGCTGCCCAGGTGAATGGCTGCCCGATCCCATGCCCCATGGCTCAAAATCCTGCTGGAAAGAATGTGCCAATGTGGGCTTTCCTGAACCACCTGGTAGCAAAGCAACAACAGAGTATGTCAGCTCTGTGGTGGAATTTCCATCGGCAAACTTGGCTGAGGGGCAAAGAACCGTCCCAGCAAAGAACCTGATCCTTTCATCCCCGCCCTGCTCACAAACCCAACAGAGCTCTGCCTGCCCAAAGCCCCAGCAGAGCATTTATTTCCTCTCAGCAGAGAAAGATGATACCATGGGAAAGAAACCCTTTGTCCCCATTCTGTTTCATGCTTCTCACCATGTCCTCCCCACCAGTGCAGGGAGTCCATTCAGTACACAATACCTGCTGCTGTTAAATTTGGGGCTATATTTACTGAATATACCAAGGGAAGCAGGGCGCTGGGTGGTGGTGTGTGTGGGGGGTTCATGTGGTTGTTGTTTTTACAAGGAATCTGAATGTTTAAACTGGGGGTAAATTTGGCTAAAGACCATTCAAACTGAAGTCTCACCAGGGGGTTTCTTGAAGGCTGGATAATTCACCACAGCCTTCGATTTGCCAGCTGAGGAGCAACAAAATCAGCCTGGGAGAGGGAACGATAAACACGGTGAACGAGAGAGTCCCGGAGATGGCGCTTTCCATTCTGCAAGAGCAAAAATGTCACGTAGGTGACGGCTGCTGGAAAATGTGACACACTGGAAAAGAAAAAAGCCGCAGTTCAGGACAGCCCTGTCATCACGCAGGACTGTCACAGACGTGTCACCCGCCGAGGCCAGCCCGCAGGCCTTCTGTGGATCATTCTGCAGGCAGCTTTCATCGTAACTCTTGCTTTTGGCTTTTTTACTTTTTAACCCGCTAACGGATTGCGGGATGAGGCGCTTTCCGCCGAGCCCGAGGACAGCCGGTCCCACCGCGCTGCACGAAAACCTCCCCCAGTCAAGGACAGCCGCTGCGCGCCGCTCCCCGCAGCTCGGAAGGCCCACACGCAGGTTTAAGCCGCCGCCCCCGGGCCC